>NC_090175.1:39946323-40263823 GCF_024679245.1 Pseudorasbora parva | reverse complement strand
AAGTAAAATATCTAGCTTCCGGCAGATCGCCCTCTGTATTCAACTTACGAAAAAGGTGTAACTGGCGCGACGGTGACGCCGGACATAACGTAAATACTTTCTTCGCAAGTTGAAGTAAGGCAGTCTGCCAGAAGCTTGATATTTTACTTTATAACGTATAAGATATTTTTCTTACACAGTTTTTTAATACAATTCTGATTGTATTCGTCTGAAAGAAAAATGTCATACACCTAGGGTGGCTTGAGGGTGAGTAAATTATGGGATTATTTTCATTTTTTGGGTGAACTATCACTTTACAGAGAATACAGAGAAAACTATCACTTTGCAATGAGACAATTAATTAGACAACAGGTGAGTGGGATCATTCATCAAATACAAAACACAACCATAACTGAACAGCGTTTGTGCCGTGACACTCGCTCTGCGACACGCATTGTATTGAACAGACACGCTCAGTTTTTTTAATTGTAGTGCCTGTTCTCCGACTGAACTGATTTTATGAAAATGAACGTGGTGGGAAAGTGATCAGCAATTAAGTAGCGGCAGCTTTGGGAGTGGCTTCATAGGGCAGCGAAGCAATGCATTCTGGGAATTGTTGTCTTTCATCCCCATGAGACAAAAATACATTTTCTGTCTTCTCTCAGTCTAGAAGGCACCAAATTCAAAAATATTTTCAAATTTCTACTACATTAATGTTTAAATACAGATTCATCTTCCCCAGTGCTGAAGTACCCCTTTAATTTCTTTCCAACACCCACAAAGGTTGTTTAAACTCCTCTTCCTCTTCTACTTCTTCCAGCATACATCATGCAGTTGAGTTCTGTTGACAACTATGCATCACTCCATTGCTCTGATTGGTTAGTAGGTCTATCCAATTGAGGTCTTTCCTGGTTTGGTTAAAACACACCTTGTGTGCACTCAACACGCCTTACTCTCTTTTAAAAGCTCTACACATTAGGCTGCACACATCATACTTCTACCAATAACAAGACCCAAGAAGGGTATGTGAGTTGTACATGTGGATGCCTTAGCAGGTGTTTCACTGCACACCTCACTTCTTTTAATGCCTAAATTCGTTGTGTGTGTGTGTGTGTGGGGGGGGGGGGGGGGGATCTGGGTAGATACTCACCCTGCATATCCACTTTTTTAATGCAATATATCTGACAAAGCCCACAATTTAGTTATTCACACTCATACATAGGGCGAGAGTGGTGGGTTGAGAATTGGCTCTGGGGTTGGGGCGTGGTAGGTTGTGGGGGGTGGGGGTGTGCTGGGGGCCTGATGGCACGCAGGGCCTCCCCTCTGCCGCCCCACCATGGTATACCTTGTGCGGGGGCCAGGGAGCACTGTGGCTTTGTATGGGTGCCCAGGCAGTCTGCTTAATCAGTCAGTCAATCAATTATTTCTATTTTTCTTTCATTTATTTATCGGTGACTAAATGACAGAGTCCGTAATGACAAAGTGTGCCAAAGCTCACAAAAAGAGTACACGTTTAAATCGTGCTATAAGTAGGCAAATGGGATGCAGCTATTCTGACAAGAATTGAGCATGACGAAGTCAGGCTAATTCACAGGTGTTTTAACCATATTTTAAATTATGCATTATAATGTTGTTTTATATTAGATTTTTTTTATTTAAAAAAATCCTTCCCCTCTTTCCTTTTTTTAAAATGTATCAGTTGTCTATTGTGTATTTTTTTCTTCTTGTTTGTTTTTCTCCACACTATTATGTATTATGTACAATTACTGTATGTATTTCATGAATAAAAAATTAAAAAAATGTTTAAAAAATAGTGTTAAAAAATTACCATAAACGTAATGAATAATTGCCTTTAAGGTTTAATGACCTTTTCTATCTTCTAGTGTGTTATATAGCTTACCCTTATACACAAAATGTTCATGTTCATTATGCCAAAATCCTCCTTTTTATCAGAGGTAAATGTGCACATGTTTTTTTTTACTGCTTATAATAATCTCAAAGAACACAAACTCCATTTCAAAATGTCAAAATATTGAATACTTCAGGGTTTTGTTGTGTTTTCTCTTCAGGCTGAAAGGCAGCTGTTTCATAGACAGAAGAGAAAAAAAGTTGTCTAAGAACCACAACGAAATGTCTATCTCTTGTTGCTAAGCAACAGATGTTGCCCAAGTGCCGCTTAATTACACCCAATGTGTAGAGCTTATTGGAAATGTGAGTTTGTAAATTGTAGTATCTTGTCAATTTTTGTATCATAAGTCTGCTGTGTGGCGTCTTTTGTCATGGTATCTGTTGGTTCATTCTCAATGACTGTCGTCTCTGCTCCTTGTTGTAAGTGTAGCTCATGGCGGCTGTCAGGAGTGTTTAAGTGCATGAGGCTCAAAAGTGAAGAAGAGGTGACCATCCTCCCTCTGGACAGACTCATCCTCACATTGTTCACATCCTCTACTATTTCTATTCCCCTTCACTCTATTACCCTTCACACTTTCTGTCCAACTGTCCGACATTTCTGTTTGATTAGTAGCCAGCTAGTGATGAATGACTAAAAAATGTATCAACTCTTATGTTCAGGAAATGCTGCTAGGTGATTTTTTTTCCTGTCACTAAGATTTATTTGGTCATCAGCGTTTTCCATATATACACATACTGTAGCCTAGCTGTTTATTTCAAAAGACAACAACAAAAAATAACAAACATATATTTATATGTTAAAAATACATTTACACCTTGAATTCTTGTTTGCATGTCCTCAATCCAAGCACACACGTAACACTATTTTAAAATAAACTCTTTTAAACAACATAATCGAACATTAATCATTAAACAAGTCTCCACATTTTCTCATCTTGCTAAAAAAAGCATTCAAATATATATTTTAAAACTTTATTTCAACATAGAGTTAAAAATCTGAGCGCATGGTGCAGGTGCACTTAGGGCATGTCTGAAATCCACTTTTGCAGAAAAAAAAGTGCATTGTCCAAAAGGGTTGTACCTATTCTCTTTATTGTGCATAATGTCCATTAAACAAATCAAAAACTCATCTCTTATTTCCTTTAAAAGCCAGTTGCACTTGCACCATGGCGGATTTGCTATTAACATGACAGAATTTGCAATCAGAAAGACTGAATGCTTCTCCAGAGAGGAATCTTTTTATCCTATAGGCCCTATTATATAGGCTGCAGTCCACTCGACTGAATCCAACTCCATACCGAGAAAAGAGATCCTCTTCACGAGGGCGAGTTTGCTCTTTTCCCAGTTGACCCGAAGACCCAACTGGCTGAGGTGTCTGAGCAACATGTCCCTGTGTTCGCACAACTGCTCCCGGGACTGTGCTAGTATGAGCCAGTCGTCGAGATAGTTGAGAATGCAAACGCCCTTTTCTCTCAGGGGCACAAGGGCCCCCTCTGTGAACCTTCATAAAGATATGGGGGGACAGGGCCAGCCCGAAGGGTAGGACTTTGTACTGATCTTGCCCCTTGAATGCAAAGCGCAGAAACTGCCTGTGTCAGGGGAGAATCGAGACATGAAAGTATGCGTCCTTCAGGTCGATCGCTGCAAACCAATCTTGAGGAACTCGAAAATTTGTTTCTGCGTGAGCATCCAGAATGGTAACCTGTGAAGGCTTTAAATCAGAACTCGCAGGTCCAAGATCGGCCATAACCCATCTGTCTTCTTGGGTAAAATGAAGTACGGGCTGTAGAAGCCTGTCCTCATAACGGCTGGAGGGACCGGCTCTATCATGTCCTTTGCCAGAAGGACTGTGATTTCCGCATGCCAGACATGGGCGTCTGCAGCTTTCACCGAGGTGAAGCGGACGCCCGTGAACCTGGGGGGACGCTGGGCGAACTGAATCACATAGCCGAGCCTGATGGTCCGAATGAGCCAGCGAGATGGACTGGGGAGCTCTAACCAGGCTCGCAGAGACCGAACAAGCGGGATCATTGGGACCACCGGTGTATCCACCGTAGGGCAGCGAGGTGGAATACAGGCACCGGTCTGGGGCGGCTGTCTCGTGGAGGCGGTCCACACGGAGGTTGTGGGGTGTCTGTGCGTCGTCTGCTGCTGCCCGCTGGCGACACACAAGGAAGATGAGTGTGGTCCGCCGTTTGACCAGCCACAACTCTCCGAGCCCCCTGGGGACCCGGAGATGAAGGAAACTGCTCTTTTATTGAAAATTTGGGCGGCAGAACAGAAATAAAACGGAACATAAGATTCTCCGCCCGGCCTTCCTGCGGGGGATGGAGCATTGTGGTCACCGTCTCCTGAAGAGCAGTCCTCCTTATCTCCGGGTCGCCCGTCTCAGGACCGCTTCCCCTTGCCTTTGCCCCTCTTCGGGGCGGCCTGGACAGGCGGGACAGCCAACTTGCACCCGGCTCCACGATGCATGCTTGTGTGGAGGCTGCTGCTGCGGCACGGGAGCGGAGGCAGACGCAGGCGGCCACCCTCGGCGACGAGCGGGTTGAGGAGCTGCCGGTGGCGGGGTGGAAAAAAAACTTGATTTTCATAATAATATAGTAACAATGTAATATAGCTGTCAGTGAATGTAAAGTCCAAAGTTGTAGTCGAAAGTGCACAATAAATAAAGTTTGTCTCCTAAAAGAAAGAATCGACTCAAAACTGCTTAAATGAGTCATTTGTAATTTAAATCCCAATGCGTTACAATTCTATGTCCCTAGAAAAGACATTTGCATAATGCCTGCCTATGTTGAACATTGTCTGCCCGTGACCACCCCTCAAACATCATTTTACTGATGACTAGGCCTACTTCTCAAAATCTCTCATCCCAGTAAAAGGAGGGATTCGCAAAACGCTTGCTCTAAAAAGATGGGTCAGTACCCTTCAAAATCTCAACCTGTAAGTAAGATTAATTATTTATTTTTTATAATATAAGTTTATATTTTATACCAGTCATTCAAAATATGTATTTTTGTGTTTTATATTGTGTAAGTTTCAAGCTAACTCACTTTATTATTGTCTAAGTTGCAAACTTTTAGGTAACATCCAGGGCCGGCCCTGACCAATTTGCTGCCCTAGGCAAGATTTTACTTGGTGCCCCTTGTATCAAGGTTTTTATATGTTGGTTGTGTTTTATATATATTGTTTAATAAATGCACACACACAGACACACACACACACACACACACACACACACACACACACACACACACACACACACACACACACACACACACACACACACACACACACACACACACACACACACACACACACACACACACACACACACACACACACACACACACACACACACACACACAGTCTAGTCTGGTTCACTATCTTTGTGGGGACTCTCCATAGGCGTAATAGTTTTTATACTGTACAAACCGTATTTTCTATCCCCTTACACTGCCCCTGCCCCTAAACCTACCCATCACAGGAAACATTCTGCATTTTTACTTTCTCAAAAAAACTCATCCCAAGGCGTCAAAATCCGAAGCATGGATATTTGTTTATAAACAATTGACATTATTTTTTACAGTTTCTGATCATCCAGAACAGTTGCTAATATAAAGTTTAAGATAAAAATAACTGGAATTAATTAGTAAATTAATTAGTAAACATTCATATTTAGATAATGCATTTAGATAAACTGTTCATTCATTTCATCACTTTACCTCTGTCACTTTACTTATTCCTTTATTTTCCTGTATCAGAGGGCTTCGGTCTTTTTGATACATTGGCCATCCGTCATAAATAATTAGGCAACTTTTACTGTCTGGCGCGAGCGAACAAGCACATTAAAAACAAAAGCAATCCTGTCTGTTAGATGTGCGAGATGCGACGCGACAACCAATTCACATTCCCCGATCGCGCGTTCAATATCGGACACACTAAAGCACTCGCTGAGCAGGAAGAGATTGATGCGGTGGTCTGGGAAGAGTCTGGGGATTTGTTTATTTTTTGGTAATATTTCAAATTAATATTAATAAAAAATAGCAGTAATAAAACTGGAAAAATCACTCATTTTGGTGCCCCTATGGACGAGTAGCGCTCCCTAGCATTTGCCTAGTCCACCTATGCCATGGGCCAGCCCGGGTTACATCAGTCATTCACGTTAGTGCTCAAATAACATTTGCACTGTTATTAGCGGTTCCTGCATGTGCACCGCAATAAATTAGAAATATACACGTTGGTTTGTTGGTGGACAACAAACAACACACTTGTTAATGCTGATGGTGGAATTACAGTTCCAACATCTCATTATGTACCTCAAAATGAGTAGCGTATATTCTCAGAAACGTCCTGCTCAAGTCACTCTTGTGATGGAGGTTCGGGTTAAATAACTAATCCTTCCAGTGTTTCGTCCTCAAACTCGTGCTCGTATTGATATGGTAAAATCAACACCATTGTTACGGTCTTCGCTGAGATTTGGAAAATCTCAGGAGCTGAAGTTTATGGTAATGGCCACTTCGTGCTAAGCCAATCACCAATCACAACAGATTGGGTCATCTGGCCAATCAGAGCAGAGCAGTCTAGTGGAAAGGTGAGATTTAGAGGGACTGATTCATTCATTGAGTTGTTTGAGAATCATTGGAAAATATGGTGATGATCAGTGTATGTTATGAGAAAATGAAAGTGTTTTTTGACCTTTGATGCATGTAAACCTGTTGTAGGAGACCTACAAAACAAAATTAGGAAGTGTTAAAATAGCATAATATGGACACTTTAACATAAAACACATGTATAAACTGTATTTATTTTATTTTTATTTAAAGGCTCAATAAACTGATCAATTGCTTTATGGTTAAAACTAATTTTAAGTGTGCATAGCTAAACAGATTAGATATGGACGAAAAGCCACAAACTCTAAATTTCATGGGGTCTTCATTTTGCTAAAGATAATAATTTTTTTTTCCCCAAATGAAACAGCATAGAGATCCAGATAAGATACGGAGCACAAAAAAACTAATGTGCAGACCAAATACCATAACATGCATTTTTACATTTCAGAGGTCATACTACAGAGAAATGTTGTGTCAGAGGTCATGTGCTATAATGCCTATCAGAGTGAAAAGATCAATGCACTCAAGCAAATATGGATGAATTTTGATACACTGTAAAAAGTCAATCTGTGGGTTTGTAGATTTCATTAAATTTAATATGTAAACTTTATTTAACAAAATTAATTTCTTGTTTTTTTGACAGTTTTTTGCATTGAAATTATTTAAAAATTACTGGAATAAAATCTACTAAATGTGGTTGTTAAGGATTTAGCTATTATTTTTGAATAATTTCAACTCGAGAGAATATTGAATTAATCCAACATGATACAAATGAGCTGTTTTCAATTTAGAAGCATTTCCTGTTAAAGCGCATGCTTAATGCAGCTCACAGCACGAGGCACACATGCACTGGAGTTCCTCGATGCAGACTCATTTCTGACAAAGGTAAGGACTATTATGTAATTTATATTTGAAAAAGCTGTTGTAAATTGTTCAAGTTGTCTACTTGATGTAATATGGTCATCTTAATTATCATTTTTAATATATAGGGCCTATAGGACCTTAAAGGTGCACTGTCGTTGCTGCCTATGTGTGGATCAGATTTAATCAAAAAATGGGTCTGGGATGACGTGGGTGAGTACATGAAATTTTATTTTGTGTGAACTAACCCTTTAATCTGGTTTTCTTCAGTAAATTTTAAAGGAAAAAGCATTATTTTTCACATATTTAACTTATCTAAAATGTGCTGTTGAGTTTGATTGCTTGTCCAGGGTGTTGCTATGCTATTGGTACTGTTTAGAGCATGTTTGGTAAATGTCACGGCCCTTAGAGGAGATATCATTAATTCATTTCTTTCTTTTAGGATGAACATTGTCCTGTTGATATGACGAGAGGTGGACATCCGCTGCATGGCAGAATTCCTTGGGGAACGTACAGGAGATCTCATCAAAGAATTCAACGTATGCAAACTTAATTTCAATATACCAAATGTGTGAATTTAAATAAATTATTGTTGGTTACTTAACCATAATAATGTTGACTGGACTTGTTTGATCAGTATTATAAGATACAAATAGAGTTCCAGATTTTCTCTTTTAATCAATATTTCTTAGGTTTTGAGTCTCACTGCTGTTTATGATTGCAGGAAAATGAAGAACAGTCAGGAATTGAACAGCTTGTGATGGCAGTAATTGTGACCAGGACAGGAGCTAAAAGTGACAGTCCAAATGACACTGGAATTGTTATCGAATGCTTGGAAGTTCTCATAGGCCTTGAAGTTGCAGTTCTGATGGTAAAGTTCACACTGAGAATACAAAAATTGTAACTTGTTGGCAATAAAATGAGTTTGTAATTCATCTTTGACGTCTGTCTGTTATTCATACCTGCAATCAGATTTAATTAAATGATTTTAATTAATCCACTCATTAAAAATAATAATACCAACTTAAATGTGTGTTAAATCAAAATAATTCCAATAAGTAGCATTCATTATTAAAGTCAGGTTTTTGTCCAAGGAAACCAATATTTTTGTTTAAATTTTACTTAATTATTTTGTGTGATGTTTGCAGTTACTCATTTTGAATGGTTGATTTTTAATGTGCTCATTTGATTAATTCTAACTCAATTTTTAAGTGTTGTTGAATTTAATTAATAACATTGCTTGTAATCTGTTGCCACAATTTTATTGAGTAGATATAGGGTATTATTTTTTACAGTGTATAGTGCACTGCAGAACATCTTTATAGATTTGATGTGTCTGAATGTAACAAAGAGACACAATGACAGAAATCATGAAACAAATGCCATCTAGAGAAAGAGCGATATAAAAACTAGAACAGCACTGTAGAATTCACAGGATATCCACACTGGCAGTAAAATATTCCATTAAAGTACAAAACACTGTATTCCTTTCGAATTGAACAAGTATACAGATTCCAACTGGAATATTCAGAATGAAAACAGCAGTTTTTGGAACTGCATGTTTAATTATTTTGCTTGTTATTTTCCTAGCACACGATTCCCCTTGATTCTCCATAATGGTGGCAAGAGCATCAGGGCTCGCTTACACTTCAAACTAAATAAATAAATATATCTGTCAAATGTGTTTACTTGTGTTGTGATATTTTTGTTGCTCCATTTCCGGCCCTGTGTCGCTAAGCTCTTGTGGGAAGTTAAAGAGCTTTCTCTCACGCTGAAAGAAAAAAATGAAAGTCACCTTCGTTTTCGAGATATGCATTTTTGCTTAATTGTTTGCATCAGCATCTCTGCCATTTTGCTGGAATCCTTCAAATAGTCTAGATCAAAATAAAATGTCTTCTGAGCAATTTTCAAGGTATTGGTACATGGTATTGTATTGGTACATTCTGTACACAAAAAGCACCTTCTTGGCATGAATATACACATGCCGCAGCAAAGCTCTGTAATTGCGTCGCTTTGTAATCTGAGACTGTTTTGCATTGGGTTGATAATTCTCTGATTATGTTGTTGTGGTAGAACGAATTAATCAACAAGGTTGGAAAAATCTCAACAATAGCACATGACATGTCTGCACAGCAATCGGGGAGCTCAGTAACAACTTCAATGACCCTCTATTTATCATTCTGCAAATTCTGATAGTAAATTATTGAAACACATACACATACACCAATCAGGCATAACATTATGACCGGTGAAGTGAATAACACTTATTATCTCTTCATCACAGCACATGTTAGTGGGTGGAATATATTAGACAGCAAGTTAACTTTTTGTCCTAAAAGCTGATGTGTTTAGAAGCAGGAAAAGTGGGCAAGCATAAGGATTTGAGCAAGTTTGACAAGAGAAAATTTGTGATGGCTATACGACTGGGTGAGAGCATCTCCAAAACTGCAGCTCTTACGGTGTTCTAGGTTTGCAGTGGTTAGTATCTATCAGCGCATTGCAGTTTGTTGTGTATGGGGCTGCATAGCCACAGACCAGTCAGGGTGCCCATGCTGACCTCTGTCCACCGCCAAAAGCACCAACAATGTGCACATGTACATCAGAACTGGACCACAGAGCAATGGAAGAAGGTGGCCTGGTCTAAAGAAATCACAATTTATTTTACATCACATTGATTTCTTTAACATGTACTCTGAAACGTACCACCTACCTAAGCATTGTTGCAGACCATGTACACCCAATCATGGAAACGGTTTTCCCTGGTGGCTGTGGCCTCTTTCAGGATAATGCGCCCTGCCACAAAGCAAAAGTACGAGTTTGAGGTGTTGACTTTGCCTCCAAATTCCCCAGATCTGAATTCAGTCAAGCATCTGTGAGATGTCCTGAACAAAAATTCCGATCCATGGAGGCCCCTCTCAACTTACAGGACTTAAAGGATTAGCTACTAACATCTTGGTGCCAGATACCACAGCACACCTTTAGGGGTCTAGTGGAATCCATTCCTAGACGGGTCAGGGCTGTTTTGGCAGCAAAATGGTGTAATATTAGGAATTTGTTCATAGGCCATAATGTTATGTCTGATCCGTGTATTTAATATTTTTGCTCTCCCAAATTCAAATGTTAGTCTAAAAACTAACATTGGAAAAATAAATAAAATAAAAATCTAATACTGAAGGAATAAATCTAAAAAATATATTGAAAATCTGTCAGTAAGCAACAGTACCTCAGACATAACATAATATTCAAGTAGAGGTAATTAATATCATTATCAAATTAGAAATAGCAAAGAATCTTTACGTTAAATTACAATCATTATTCATCAATGCAGAACTACATTAATAAAACACTCCAAAAAATTCTGGGTTGTTTCAATCTATGTTTGAGTCACATATGGAAAAACCAAACCTTTGGGTTTAAAAATGTCATTTGAAAATTTGAAACAATGGTTGGGTTTGTCCATATTGGACCCAAACATGGGTTGAAACAACCCGGCATTATTTAGAGTGTACTGACACATTCCTATGTATTTTAGAGCATTATGTGGATTACGGGAGAGTAGCAAAACAAAAAACAAATGAAAGCAAAAAAAATCAAAGCAAAAAAAACGTGTTTAAAGCAGGGGTGGCCAATTCTGCCTAGAAATCCTATCTGGTTCAGGACTGGGCACCGCTGGCTTAAAATTAACCACTGTGAGCAATAGCACAACAGCCTTGTTTACATTGACAGCGTTAAAATGGCTGGAGGTTGTAGAGCTCAACTTTGTCACATCACCAACAGTCGCTGTCACTTGTGACGTGAGCAATCGTCCTCTCTCATTAAAAAAAGAACAATGTCAGGTCACTTTATTGCTGTCAGTGTGGAAAAAAACAGACCTTTACTTCCTGCAGACTTGGTTTGTCAAGGGATAAATAAGAAGAAAATCAATTGGTTTCAACACTCAAAACTCAAAGAAATGAATCCAGTTCAGAAATAGAAGTTCAGTGTCTCTTAAAAGTCACAGCTGACATTCATTATACATTTAAATCCATTTCTGAATTTGTGACCTCTTGGGCTTTGCATTAATTTCCATTTCTACTTTCTTCACTCCAATTCAAGCACACAGCAGGAAGAAATCATCGGAGAGATCAAAGCTCAGTTGACTCGTCTGAACCTCATACAAATTCTGTTATGTCTTCCGACTCTTGGTCCCAATGAGCCCTCACTGATGTGGGACATTGGATGTATCCAAGTAATGTATTCAGCATCCTCACTTGATTTTGTATATATACAATTGTACAATTATACTGTAACACAGAGCTTGGAAAGTAGTCGCTTTCTCACAGCATAAGTCATATCAATATCAATCGTTACGTTTACTACAACCCCTCTTATAAAGCACACTTTTTTGAACTAAATCTAAAAAGACGTTTTATCAATTGCATTTTACAGAACGCAGACACGAGTGTCACTTACAAAACTGTACTAGAGATCTAGGCTACTAATTTTCAATGACATCTTGGACACATCCGTGTGAATAGTCGACATGGCAACCATGTCATATTCATTCTCCCGTGCTGACACAGACTTGCAGAGTCGGAAACCCCGGAGGTCACGCTGGAAGTTGCGATTCAGGAACCCGTAGAACACCGGGTTTATGCAGACTGAGCACATTGCTGTTAAGTGACACAGCGAGAACAGGAGATTGTGGGTACAGTTCATAGCCACTTCATGGTTCCAGTCGATGATGGCATTGAAGACGTTCAACGGGAGCCAGCAAACTGCAAATGCCACCACAATGGAAAAGAGCATGATGTTTATCCGTTTAGTCTCACAGCTACGGTTTTTGTTTTCACGCATTCTGTCCATCATGTTATTACGCCGCTGCAGACGAGTGTAGATCTGAGTGGAAGAGAAGAGGGGGACAGACAAACAATCATTTATATACGTTTGGCCCTGTGGACAGTTAGTAAATTATTTATATAATTTATCCAATGTCCGATGGCAAAGCACAAGAATAATATGTAATTTAATTTGCTAAGTATAATGACAGTTTCCAGCACATATCAAACAATGTATTGTGTTAAATACCATAAACACATTTTTGGATTAAAGTGACTTCTTTGTCTTGCTAAGACTAAAATCAGAGCTAATATTTTTATATTATTATTTTAACATTCTATTTGCGTATTACTTTATCGTAGAGTTTTATGCATCCAATACACATATAATTAATGTTTGAGTATATAAAAAAATAATTGATGTAAAAACTGTTGATTGTTCATTTCACTTGTACTTTTCAACATGTAATAAAGCATATTGTATGATGGATTCTCACAGTTTATAAATGAAAATCTGTATCTTAGAAAAGGGCAAAACATTAGTTTATACATAAAAGGTATTTGACAAGTCACAAAAATAATGGTCTGAAGTTTCAAAGAGGGTTTTAAAATGCCACAAATTATGCTTTTTCTGTTATTACCTTTCAGGTAGTGTTATATAGCTGTTTGTAAAATGTATGATGTCTGCAAAATTCATTTTTCTATTTCCGTACTTGTTCCCCTGTTATAGTCATTTACTTTGTTCATGTTATGTTCTCCTCCTTTCCCTGCCTGCTGGTTACTCCGTTATATTGTTACTTGGTGACACAACTTTAGTCTCCCAAATGAAACAACCAATTCTGAACTGCCTGAAATGTGTGGTCAGTAATTCCAGTCTTACTTCCTGCACAAGCCTGTAGTTTTGTAACACATTTGCATAACGCCTATATATCATCTTCATTGACAGCCCGCAAACAACATCTACTTTGTGCAGCCAGTCACAACCAATCACAACAGATTTGATCATTTGATTTTGACCAATCAAAGCAAAGTATAGGCTTTTGGAAAGGAGTGGTTGAGAGAGACTGAATCCTTTAAGCATCGTTCAGGCTGTCAGTTTAAATACGATTTTTGTGGATATCCGATTGGAATCCAATTATATTTAGCAAGTGTGAATGGCAAAAAATACACATGAAATGTGAACTTGCATGTTTGTTTGTTTTTTCATCGAAATTAATGGGAATGCTAATTGTCAAAGTCGCTCCTGTTCCCGGACTCCATTTCCCATGATCCTCCTTGTCTCGCACCTGAACGCACTTCCTCATCATCTCTCCCGCTCTCCCCGGCTTCCCTGCACCTGGTTTTCGTCGTTAGCACTCCTTTATGTTTGGACTCACTCCCTGCACTCATTGTTGGTTCTTGTGTTAATGTAGTGTGAAGTTCTCCCTAGCGGTGTCGCTTTTTCTGTTCTGAGTTCTGTTATTAAACATACCCATTTAGTTTGGATGTCTTGCATCTCTCATTGTCTGACTACAACAACAACCACAACAGAAGAACCGACCTTACCGACAAGACATCTGACTCTGAATGGGCATCTTCATTGTCCCCAGGGTTACCATGGCGCCAGCATCATCCTCAGCAGCGGTGGATCTGTTGTAGGACCTCCGGCAGGACGGACGGCCGCTGGAGAGGTACGTGGAGGAATTCTCTGTGCTGGCGTTTCTGGTTAACTGGCCCGATGCCTCGCTTAACGCGGTGTTCTTGGTGGGTTTGGATGAGGACACCATTCATTTTCTGGACGCTCCCTGTAAGTATTCCTTGGTTGAAACAATCAATCTAATTTTGTTTTAATGGTTCGGCTTACGAAATCGAAGAGTGTGTGCCTCATCCAGACCTGTCAACGACATCCGCGGCTGGGCCAGTTCGCCAGCAGCCGGGTGCCTCCACTCATCCCTCCAGTGGACCGTCTGATGTGGTCCTGCATACCTGCATACCAGGAAACCACGGAGGCCGAGAAGGGCCTGCAGTAAGCCCACGCCTCCAGCCCAAATGGCCACCACCACACCTGAACCAGAGGAGGGCTGGCTCATTGACTTTTGGCCCTCAAGTGCCCGCTCCCGGCCCTCAGCATAGCTTCTCCCGGCTTCCCAGAGCCGCCTCCAGACGCCCACGAGTACCCTACTCCAGCCGCCCACAAGCCCCCCTGCCAAGGCCCTAAATGTGCAAAACTATTTTTTGGGGGGGGCTATAGGCCTGTGGGCGGGGAGCATAGGGTGGTTCTCAAGATCAGTCCAAGGCCCAAGCTCAGCCCAGGACTCCAGCTCCATCCAAGGCCCCGGCCCAGCCCAGGACTCCAACCCCGTCCAGGATCCCAGGTCAAGTACTGGGAGTCGCCAGCCTGGTACTCCTGTTGTCCTCATGGCCGCCCCAAGCTCCGGACCCACCATGGCTGCCCCAGGCTCCGGAGGTCCTAGTCCCACCCTGAAGACCTCCATACCAGTCTGCGCCTGTGTGGCGGTCTCCAGGGCGCCCCCCTCCCCGGTGTTACATCTTAGGCGTGAGGACGTGCCTAGCGGGAGGGGGAGGTAATGTCACATTCACTCCTGTTCCCGGACTCCATTTCCCATGATCCTCCCCTTCTCGCACATGAACGCACTTCCTCATCATCTCTCCCACTCTCCCCGGATTCCCTGCACCTGTTCTTTGTTGTTAGCACTCCTTTATGTTTGGACTCACTCAATGCACTTTGTCGGTTCTTATGTTAATGTAGTGTGAAGTTCTCTCTAGCGTTGTCGCTGTTTTGGTTCTGTTATTAAACATACCCATTTAGTTTGGATGTCTTGGATCTCTCATTGCCTGACTACAACAACCATAACATTAATGCACAACAAATAATTTTTACCTCTTGTTCAGTTTAATTTATTAAAATGAGCTAGTTACATGATTTTTAATTTCATTGTGTTCAATCTACTTTATATACTTAAAACTGTGTAAAAATGTTATAAATATTTTTGTTGACATAAATGGGCTTGGATCCGTAGTTCCCAGCATGATTTGGAATGGACTGCATTATAGGCTAGTATGCTATGTGGCTTTATTCTAAATCAGATCAGGCCGACTGAAACGTCGACTAGGATTTCCAACCAAGGATTTTGTCATTGCTAAACCTGATTGGATTGCAATCGGATGTACAAAAATTGGATTTGGACTGACAGTCTGAACTTAGCCCTTTCCATGTTGTAAATGAAACATCTGTATTGCAAACCCCGCTATGTTGCAGTTGTTGTTTTGGTTTAATGCTGCAATGTCATTGTCATAGAAGCCAATGCAATTATTCCTGAAAATGAAAGGGTGCCAATGGTAAATAGTAAAATAGTATGCACATTTGGTGTGCTGTCCGGGAAGGTCTCCGAGCTCGGAATGTGGCCAGAACCCAGAGTACTCTCCATAAAAGCCAATAAACTTGGGACAGGAGCCGTGAATTTAACCTGTGAATTTAATAAAATTTTGTGAATTTAACTAAATGTGTGCAACGAAGCGGCAAAATAGTGTTTGCGGGGAGGAGCTTGGTGATGAGCTCATTCAGCATCCAATGTGAGGGTCTGGGGAGTCTATGTATTTCTACTGCACAAGAGGCAAGATAAAAGAGCATTATTTAAATGACTCTGTTTGCAATTAGATAGTCTTTCAACAAATCAGACTACAAGAGGCATGATCAACGGGGAAAGACCCATCGCTTCTCTATCCGTCATCATGTTAAACCCGCCAATAGCACACCAGGTGGATAAGCTAGTCTGTGACTGGTTCCCGCAATAGTGTAACAGAAGCAGTAGAACTGAATGTACAGGTTTCCAGACTGAGCTGCAGGGCGAAATCAAATCTCTGGCAGATCAGGCTGGGTTTACCCTGTCTAGGTTTCTTGGGCTTTCCTAAAATAAAAATGGTTGGACCAGATATAGGTTCGGATGGCCATCTAACGAGCGCTTGAATTAACTGTTGGGAGAGACCTTTTTGGGCCATTGTGGTTGCTAAGGTAAGATGAGAGAGAATGGAACGGCGTATAGGTGACGGGAGAAAGCAGATATACATGCGATGGACTTTTGGTTTGTTCTGTCTTTCTTTGTTTAATAAAATAAGAAATTTGCGGTCTAAAACTGATCGATCTTGGACTTTTGGATCAAAATTGGAGGTAATGGTGAGTTCAGAGCACCTGAGAAAACCAAAGAAAGCCAAGATAAACATTGTGTCAAGTGTGAGGGCGCTGTTTGAAGATTGATAGCCTAAGCGAAGATTGAAGATACACTTCAACCAGTCAGAATTTCTAAAGCTATGGATTTTCTGGCATCCATACACAAAGGTTGAGATCTCTGAATACCTTTGATAAAAATCAAGGTTTGTGCATTGTTTATTGGCAGGAAACTGAGCCGAGGACTCATTTTTCAAAGAATTGGATCCCACTTAAAGGGATAGTTCACCCTGAAATGAAATTCAAGCCATCTTTTACTCACCCTGCTGTTGATTTAATGCCCTATGTCCTTCTATCCCTTTCGGACTTCAAAAGCAGTAATTTTACAAATAATTCTGCACGCTTCTTCCTATTATGGCAGTGGAAAGCGACCATGGTAAAACCAAACAAAAATTATACAAAAGTATGACGCAATGATACAGTGAGATGCCTGCCATATATGGAAAGTGTCCAAGAGATATACTATAAGGTTTTGGGAGAAATAAGCTATTATTCATACAAAACACTCAGCCGTTACTCTGTGCACGTTCCTGACTCAGGACTAGGAACCTTCAGCATGCCCTGCGCTCATGCTTACGCACTGTAGTCATGACAACCGGTACACAATATTCACTTCAGGAGGTTTTTCTTATTAGTATTGCATTATTTCTTATCATATGCCTTATAGAAAAGACGAGAGTGGCCCTTTTTTCTTTTGAGTCTGATTTCTCAAAATGTTGCATGTATGTTTATCTTGGGTGTCATGACAACAGTGAGTGAGCATGAGCAGCATGCTGACGGTTCGTACTAGTTATATGCCTGGAAAACGGCACATTATTCCAAGAACTGTCCATTTTTCAATTGCAGGGAATGTTGGATGGGCCAGACTGTATGAAGGTGCAGAGGAGAATGGTGGATTTCTTACTGGCGGAGGTGATGGTAAGCCTCTGTGTCTTGGTGTACCAGTAGCAGTAACGTTATGGGCTGACTGGCAACTGCATTTTGAAGCCGAGGGCTTGACAGCGGTGCCGGGCAGAGAATGAACACTCTTAGAGGTGGCTGATTGCGTGGTCCGTGGAAAAAAACTGACTCATCATCTGGCAGAAATAATTTATAGATTTAGACTGACAGTGTGAACATAGCCTTATTGAACTGTTTTAGACACTTTGAGAAAAGAGGGGATCCCCATATTATGGGGAAATTAAAGTGTTCTTTGATTTCAGATGCATATAAACCTATTGTAGAAGACCTCAAAAACAACATTAGGGACCTTTAAAGTAATATAATAGGGGCACATTAATGTGATCCTCATCAAAAAGGTTGTACACATCCACATCTAGTTTTTTTAATCATATTTATTTTAATTAGATTTGCAGTCTAAAATCAACACCCTCCACCAACAACCACAGTACACAACCCTATGACATGCTTGCCAGAGCTCATACACCATAGCTGACCTGAGGGCAAACCATCATTAAGAACACAGTGGGGAGAAAAGCTGCTCTGACATTTCAGTTGATGATCCGTGTGGGTTTCGGGCTCTATGTCTTTTATATTATTGACTCAACAAAAACTGACGGACAAAATATACAAAGGGTCCTATTTAAGGGCTGCAAACACAACGTTACAAGCTAAATAATGGTGTTGCAACATCCCTGTGTTGTCACAGAATGTTATGTGCCTCAGGAAGAAGACAGAACATCTCAAAAACAAAACAAAGTAAATGTTTGGAGATTTCTCTTATTGCACTCTACCAACAAACAGAAGACAGGTAAAGGGGAAAAGAAGGAATCTGTTTTCCACAAAGTTTTTTATCAGGATCCAGGGGCCTTCCAGTGTCCCTGTGCTAGACATGCAATTTCCATATGGGAATGGGAATGATAAAAATGTATCTTACCTCTTGTTCAGTTTAATTAATTATAATGAGCTCGTTATGTTTCCTTCTGATACGGTTCACTCGCATTGCATCAGTTTTAGCTGATGCTTATGGGGGAAAATCCTGTTTTCTCAGAATCCTGAAGCCTGATTGGTTCACGTCTGTGCTATTCACAGACAAATGGCATTTCAAAAAGGGGCAAGATTGGCTGCCTATAAAGCCACGAAGAAATGTTAAATCGTCAGAATCTCTCTCCTTCAGCGTGAAGATCATATCACTGCTCTGAAGAAGACTGAAGCCTCTTTCTCACTACTTCTCGCAGTCGAACACTCTGCAAGCAAGCTGACTAAATGCCGCTCTGCAAGCAAGCTGATTTAGCGTCTCCCCTGCGGTCATCCGGCAGCTAAAATAAAAGAGCAAATTTCAAGCAAATTTGTTGCAAATGTCACTCCGTGAATGCAGCTCATGCAGGGCTCACCTGCTCGATCTTGATGAACAATCTGAGTAGCTATGCCCCTTGCCTGTGCTGCGCTCATGTCAAGACGGCACTTCTGGACTCCAGCTCCCAGAACTGTGAAACTGCAAAAAGCTGAAGCTCACAACGCTTCACCCCCAGATCACGCTCTTCAGCGAACCTGCCGCTCCTTCATCTCATCCCCTCTAGAGTCGAGGAAAAAGGAGAAGGCTGAGGAGCAGGGTGAAAGTGGGCTCACGCCGACCCATCACCTGCGCTCCTTGCTGTTCCCTCAACATGACATGGCCCCTGTGTTCTTCACCCATGAGGATCACCACTCCTCATCTAGAGTGGCATACTTTAATTTGGCTGAGGAATAACTAGACTTGAGGTGAAGAATGGGTGAACTTCGATGATGACTCTGTCCCTCTACAGCCAGAGTGACAAACGGTCTCGCATGGACTGAATAGAGCTCAGCTTTGACATCTGCCCCAGAAGAGCCCAACTGCAGCCAACTCTACAAGTGGTTCCTGCAGCCGGGGCACCACCAACAGATCTCTCAGCAGCGAGCGTCCAGCCCCATTATTCCCGGATGTCTACCAGGAACTCACTAAAAAATGGTGTGCCCGCTATTACCTAACAGTAGGAGTATCCATTCTTCTTCTATTCTCTGTTTGAGCCGCTCAAGTCAGCTGACCTTTAGTCCCTTCTTCCTTAAGACTGACCTCTGGCTGGTTTAACCCCCTTAATCGAGTGATCGCAAGCCATCAGCTCGCAGAGCGGCTTTCATTCTGTGCTTGTAGCACGTTGCTATTGGATTAAGTTCCCCATAAGCATCAGCTAAAACTGACGCAATACAACTTAACCATACCATAACGAAAATAAGAATGTTTATGGTTAATTATAATGGGAATGAACATTGCCTAGCTTGCCGTGCTACTAGGTTACCCAGCGAGTCATGCTAAGTTGCTGCTCAGTCAAAAGATTTTGATGATTCTGCATAGCTTTATAGGCAGCCAACCCCGCCCCTTTTGGTAGGCTTGTACATAAAACATATCACCCCCCCATATTTAACCCCCTCCCCCAATGTTAAGTTGTGTGATTTAAGCCACTTTTCCACCGCAGGAACTTTCCCTAGGAATTAGGAACTTTGGGGTGGTGCTCTGTGTGTTTCGACCGCAAGTACCAGGTTCTAGATGAAGTTCCGGGTAAATATTTCCCCCTCCAAACGGCCCTGCTCGCGAGGTAGTACTTTTTCAGGAACTTTCGAGGGTGGGACTTAGGCGCTGAACATGCTGATCGGTTTACCTCACGCAGCATTTTATTTAAACCGGCATTTTTAAAAGTCTTTTGCGAGGTTCGTCCTGCGTTCTGATGCCGCGCGTTTGTCTCAGCCATCTCACAGTCAATATCCGTATAGCTGATAATAATAAGCTTTCAGAATACGCTTATCAGTGCTCTTGTCCACCGTTTTGTTAATTACCTCTTTAAAATGACCTCTTTAATTACCTCTATTAAACCAATATATAACCAGCAAAAGCAGCGCAGCTTGAATCTCCTCCAGGCTTGTTATTGTTGCAGACAGTGTCACGTAAAAATGATTTCACTCCTTCACTGACTGGGAGGAGCTGTCGCGTGCAGTCCTACATCACCTGACTATAATTTGCCTAATCTTCATGGTACTTTAGACCGCAGTGGAAATGCAGACAGTAGCAGGTCTGGAGGAAAAAAAGTTCTTGTAAAAAAAGTTTCTGGTACAAATTGTTCCAAGTAATTTCATTGGAAAAGGGGCTTTAGTGTGGCTATGTAGGAACCCTTCTTAGAAGTCTCATTTTTCTTTCCCAATGATGTAAAATCATTCTGTTGATGTATAACAGAACATCTGTACAAGCTCCACCCACCATGTGCACATGTATGCATTAAAGAGACACAATGAATGAATGAATCATTAGTTCATTAGATGCCAACAGATTAAAGCCTGACTTTAGACTTTTCCCTCCTCCTTATTTGTAGCTCTACATTCCTCTGTTTTCATTCCCTCTCTTTATTTGATGAATGGCAGCACTGGCACAGTGTCCTGTGACCTGAAATAACTGCATGACACAAAACCCAGAGGCAGAGAGAGAGAAAGGATGAATACACAGATTGAGATGCAAGTGTTTATATGCAACTTATTATTTACCTCAGTTCACATTTGAAAGTCAGCATTAGCCAGACTGGAATAGTGAATTTGTATAAAGTATGGTATGTAATTTGTAGGTTTGTCTCCAAATAATTGTCCATGGAAAGCTGGCTTTTATTTTGTGGGCTGATTAAATTTGATTCTAGGTCAATTTTACTGACAGCTGAACATAAAAAAGTCCCTCAGTCATTAGGACTCATAAAGTCGTTGGCTCATACAGAAAGAGACTGATCTGATGCAATCCGACAGTCGCTGCCCTGACCAGACAGCCAGAATCTTTGTCGGCATCACATTCTGAAGTATTGGACCGTGGGATGGTTTGATGACAGTAGCACCTAAGGATCCAAGTAAATATAAGTGCTTTAGTCATTCTCTATGGTAGTGATAGACCAAAATATTGACCAGGGCAATTAATAGGCTGATATGTGGCCATTTTGAGATTGCCTGTTACAAACAACTGCAGTAAAAAGTGCAGTTTCTAAAAAAAAATTTTGTTGAATACTGTGGTAAATTTGATGTAAATATGATGAAAAATAAGTGTGAATTTAATTTAAATGTACTTATTTTCATCATTAAACTATTTGTTGCTGTTTCTTCAACTTACATGGTCTTGAAAATCATTTACAAACTTATATTTATTATAAATTTATATTTGCTACTTTTGCATAAACTTGGTTGTTTTACCCTTGTCTATTTGTTTTCAATCTTGAAATATATCATATTTATTATACGCTCACCGAAAGGATTATTAGGAACACCATACTAATACTGTGTTTGACACCCTTTCACCTTCAGAACTTAATTCTACGTGGCATTGATTTAACAAGGTGCTGAAAACATTCATCTTGCATTTGATGGAGATTTGTGGGATGTACATCCAGGGCACGAAGCTCCCATTCCACCACATCCCAAAGATGCTCTATTGGGTTGAGATCTGGTGACTGTGGGTGCCATTTTAGTACAGTGAACTCATTGTTATGTTCAAGAAACCAATTTGAAAACCATGTCAGCTTTGTGACATGGTGCATTATCCTGTTGGAAGTAGGCATCAGAGCTGCCCAAAAAAGGCAAAAGACCTTAACTCCCTGAGAAAGAAGGTCCTTCCTCAGGGGAATGGGCCAAGGAGGGGCTGTCGCGAGGAGAGTAAGTTCTGGGAACCAGGTCCGGTTGGGCCAGTAAGGCTGCTCCACCTGCTCCTCGTCCTCCCTGAATTTGCACAAAGTCTGTGCAAGAAGGCTCACTGGGCGAAACGCATACTTGCGTAGGCCCTGGGGCCAGCTGTGCGCCAGTGCATCTGTGCCAAGGGTACCCCCGGTCAGGGAATAGTACCACTGGCAATGGGTCGAGTCCGGAGAGGCAAATAGGTCTACCTGTGCGGCCCCAAACTGGTTCCATATCAGCTTGAGCGCCTGGGGGTGGAGTCGCCACTCTCCCGAAGGTGCTGGCTGCCAAGAGAGCTCGTCGGCTGTCTGGTTGAACGCACCAGGAACATGAATGGCCCAAAGCGACCTCAGCTGCTTCTGACTCCACAGGAGCAGGTGGCGGGCGAGTTGGAACATGCAACAGGAGCGTAGACCACCCTGGCGGTTGATGTACGCAACGGCCGCCATGCTGTCCGTACGGACCAGTACTCAAGGGGACCAGCAGCCCCTTGAGGCCCTTTCCCTCGAACGCAAAGCGTAGGAACGGTCTGTGTCGAGGGAGGATAGAGACATGAAAGTGCGCGTCCTTCAGGTCGATCGCTGCGAACCAATCCTGGGGACGGATGCATTGAAAAATGTGTTTCTGCGTCCACATCCGGAATGGGAGCTTGTGCAGGGCCCAATTCAGGACACGCAGGTCCAAGATTGGTCGTAGCCCACCCCTTTCTTGGGCACAATGAAGAAGGGGCTGTAGAACCCTGTCTTCATCTCGGCTGGAGGAACCGGCTCGATCACGTCCTTCGCCAGGGGGACACCCTCGGCGACGAGCAGGCGGGGGAGCTGCGGCCGGCAACTGGGTGGAGGCAGCAGTAGGTCGCCGGGGCAGGATGTTCTTAATGGCCTCCGTCTGCTTCTGGGCCACCGAGAACTGTTGGGCAAAGTCCTTGATGGCGTTGCCAAAGAGGCCGGCCTGACAGATAGGGGTGTTAAGGAATCGTACCTTGTCTGTTTCACGCATATCTGCCAGGTTCAGCTACAGATGGTGTTCCTGGACCACCAGCGTGGTAATCGCCCGACCCAGGGAGCGTGCAGTGACTTTCGTCACTCGTAGAGTGAGGTCCGTCACCGTACGCAGTTCCTGCATGACGCCTTGGTCGGAACTGCCCTCATGCAATTCCATAAGCGCCTTGGCCTGGTAGACCTTCAGGAGCGCCATGGCATGCAATGCCGATGCGGCTTCTCCACAGGCTGTGTAAGCATTGCCGGTTAGCCCGGACAAGAACTTACACGCCTGGGAGGGGAGACGCGGGGTACCGCGTCTCTGCAGCGGTCTTGGGACACAGGTGCATCGCCACCAACTGCTCGGCTGGGGGGATTCTCACGTAGCCCTTCACCGCACCGCCATCGAGGGCAGTGACTGGGTAGAGGCAGCAGTAGGTTGCCGGGGCAGGATGTTCTTAATGGCCTCCGTCTGCTTCTGGGCCACCGAGAACTGTTGGGCAAAGTCCTTGATGGCGTTGCCAAACCGCTTGGCTGGGGGGATTCTCACGTAGCCCTTCACCGCACCGCCATCGAGGGCAGTGAGGACGGAGGAGTCCGTCGATCGCACACGAGCGCTATACGGCGCTGCCCATGACTTCGAGATCTCCTGATGCACTTCCGGGAAGAAAGGCACCGGGGCGGGGTGCTGAGAACCAGAACGGGCCGTCCCGAGACCAATCATCCAACCGCGAAGGTTTGGGACATGGTGGAGGGTTCCACTCGAGCCCTACGCTTGTGGCGGCCCGGGAAAGCATAGCCGTAAGCTCTGGGTCCGACTCAGGCAACGCTGTCACACCCAAAGGGGGCAGCGCAGCCGAATCCTCATCCTCAGAGCCCATTAGCTCGTCCCCCGATGCTGCGACCGACATCCTGTCTTCCGCCGAAGCCCCGAAAGAGACGGCTGGCACTCCGCGCGAGAGGTCAGCACGCCCTTCCGGGAACTCCACCGGCACAGTGGAGGGGGGAGGGGCCCGAGGAGGGGCAGAACGTGGAATGTGTGGATCACATGCCAATCTCCGATTGGCTCATTTTTATACACTCGAAGTGAATAGGTCTCTGAGGTCAGATCCCAATTCGTCGGTCTAGTTCTGACGTACGTCGAACGTGACCGACTGAAAGGGAACTGCTGTGTTCTATCTTGGTTTATCCTGGGCTTTTGGAAGTTACTGTTATGACAATCCATAATTTTCTCGGAAAAACAATGGAATTGACTAACAATATTTATCCACATGATAAAGGGAGTCTTGAATGGTCCAAAAATGTCAATAAATAATTTTCAACCAAAAACGAAGTTACGGCCTTTTGCCATTGCATGGCAGAGAGGATGGGTACATGATGGTCATAAAGGGATGGACATGGTCAGAAACGATGCTCAGGTAGGCCGTGGCATTTAAACAACGCCCAATTGGCACTAAGGGGCCTAAAGTGTGCCAAGAAATCATCCCCCACACCATTACACCACCAACACCAGCCTGCATATTGGTAACGAGGCATGATGGATCCATGTTCTCATTCTGTTTACGCCAAATTCTGACTCTACCATCTGAATGTCTCAACAGAAATCGAGACTCATCAGACCAGGCAACATTTTTCCAGTCTTCAACTGTCCAATTTTGGTGAGCATGTGCAAATTGTAGCCACTTTTTCTATTTGTGGTGGAGATGAGTGGTACCCGGTGGGGTCTTCTGCTGTTGTAGCCCACCTGCCTCAAGGTTGTACGTGTTGTGGCTTCACAAATACTTTGCTGTATACCTCGGTTGTAATGAGTGGTTATTTCAGTCAAAGTTGCTCTTCTTACAGCTTGAATCAGTCAGCACATTCTCCTCTGACCTCTAACACCAACAAGGCATTTTCGCCCACAGGACTGCTGAATACTGGATGTTTTTCCCTTTTCACAGCATTCTTTGTAAACACTAGAAATGGTTGTGTATGTAACTGAGCAGATTGTGAAATACTCAGACTGGCCCGTCTGGCCCCAACAACCATGCCACGCTCCAATTGCTTAAATCACCTTTATTTCCCATTGTGACATTCAGTTTGGAGGTCAGGAGATTATCTTGACCAGAACCACACCCCTAAATGCATGGAAGCAATTGCCATGTGATTGGTTGATTAGATAATTGCATTAAAGGGGGGGTGAAATGCTGTTTCATGCATACTGATCTTTTTACACTGTTAAAGACTTGGAATCCCATACTAAACATAGACAAAGTTTCAAAAGTTAAGGTGGACGTTTGATGGGAGTATTTCTTTGTCAAAAATACTACTTCCGGTTAGTCATAAGTTTCGGCAAGTTTTTTGAGATCATGCGTCCCCTTTGACGTTAATGGGGGCGGAATTTCCTTGTATGGGCCTTACGGACAATTCTACCGGAAGCGCGTGAGAGAGAGAGAGGGAGAGAGCGAAAGTAACAGGCTACGCCCATCAAAGCGCTGGCTCGTAGGCTGCCAGGTGATGTGCACATAACAATGTCACCAAAAAAGTGCGTTTTTGGTTGCCAGACCAAGACAGTCCTGCACAGATTCCCCAAAAACCCCGCGTTAAGGCAACAGTGGATGTAATTTGCTTTTCCAGATCAGCAACTGAGTTGCGCGAATGTTTATATCTGTTCGCTGCATTTCGGTGCCGACTGTTTCATAAACAAGGCCCAGCTCGACGCCGGATTTTCCAATCGCCTAATGCTGAAGGATGGAGCAGTCCCAACGTTAGAACCGCAGGCAGTGAGTGAGACTGCTTCAAATGTCTGTGTTTTTGCCTATGTTCATTAAGTAGCCCAAACATGATCACGTATAGTTAATTGATCAATGGAGCATGCGATGTGTTGTGCGTGTACATTTGTTTAGCTGGCCACTATATGTGTAACTTTATGTTTGTGTATTGTAAAAGCACTCCAAACAACAATACACAAAGAGGGGGGAAATATGTTGAACTAAATAAGCACGCTTCTTCATTCAAATGCGCTACTATTCCGTGTCTTTCTATGTAAACACTGACTTAGCCTTCCGCTTACTGTCTACACAAACCACGCGTAAACACACAAACACACGTGCACAACTGCACTTCCCACATGTACACCTTCAAAGACAAAAATACGACGATATAATTCAAGTATAAATATGTAAATAACACAAGTCGCTAAGCATATTATATAGTTAGTGTATAACTTGTACCACATAGAGACGTCCTGCTCTAGTCGTTTTTGCTGCTGCTCCTGTTCAACTGCAGCCTCTGGGTCTGATTCCGGATCATAGATGTATGGCTGTATCTGATTAAAAGCCATATTTTTATTTTGAATAAAGTTTTTTTCCCGCTGTTAGGGATGACACAGCTTTACGACGCACTCGACTCAACACAATAGCAGCGCGCTGCTGCACACGTCATTATTTAGCTCCGCTCACACGACACGCCCCCACCCGCTCGGCTTTTTTCGGAAAGACTCGGAACAGCGCATCTTTCTTATATAATTATAAAAAAATAAAGACTTTTCGGAAATATGCAGGATGCAATGCTACTCTATAGGTACTCAAGATTGACATGACACTGACTGAAACTGAGTGTTTCACCCCCCCTTTAATGAGAAATTGAACAGGTGTTCCTAATAATCCTTTAGGTGAGCGTAAATTTAGATGATAAAACTGGAGAATAAAGACTTAAATATAGATTTATTGCCTGTTTAAAACCATCTAAACAAAGAGCAAAATAATCATGAACCATTTATTTATTTATAGTGCGGAAACCATTTCTATCTATTACAAAAAATAAAATAAAAAGTTAATGGCATTATTTTATCACATCATACAATAAGTCTAATTGTTACCTAAGGAATTGAGATGAAGTATAAGCCACAATGTTTTTAGAATACAATAAAGGTAAATATTTCATAAGCAAAACATTGTTTTTGCGCATAATTTTCAAATATGCTTTAGAAAATTATCCAGAAAGTGTGAACATATTATATTTAAATTTGGGATACATTAGAAAGGTTAGATATAAAATTAGCCTTTAAATAAGACACAAAATGTGATTTCCATCACCATTATTTCCACTGAATTTCCATGACTTTTAAAAAAGAAAAATTACAAAATTGCATCCATGTACACTGCTAAAATAATTAGCAATCATAGAAAAATGAAATAAACTAGCAAGAGTGTGAAAAGTGCTTTTGTTTTTCTGTGGTGCAGTTTGGTCCAGACCACAAAAAAGCACAACTTTTAAACGAGGACGGCAGAGATGGAAAAAAATAAGTGATGAAGAGGGAAAGAGAGAAAGCATGAGACGAATATGGATATGTGTGCATGTGGGTGTAAGTGCTGCTCCATTTTTGAACCAACCACCCGTGGTTAATTGGGTGTAAAAGTGACAAGCATCCTTGACAAAATTCGGTCATTTCACTTGAACACCAACAAACGCTCAACAGCACTTGACAATCTGAACAGCGAACACTCGTCACAGTGACGGCAGGATGCTCATTCTGTCACCCCACACGCATTTTAATTCTTACAACTCTATTAGCATAATAATCTCCATAATAAACCCATTGCTGGGAAGCTGGAGCTTGTCACATGAATCTTCCTTTTCATTTATGCTGTTCTTTTATACATCATAAAGTTCTGAATCCTTTGTATTGCTGCCTTTCTCCCCGCTTCTTTTATTATTATTATTATTATTATTATTATTATTACTATTTTTGTACCCTTGGCAGGGGAGTGATTATGACTCATTGTTGTGATCTATTAGGTCTTTGAATTTATAAATGACCAGTTTTTGCACAAACCCTTTTTTCTCATCTTCTGTCTCACTCTCTTACTCACTTATTCTGCCATTATCCTACCAATCCCACCCTCTCTCCCTTCTCCTTCAAAACCTGCAGTACTGGGTTTATGTTGGCAATGAGCTGATGTGGCAGGTCATGTTGGCTGCTGGTCATGTTCAGTCAGAACATACACTCTGTTTCACAAAGCTATGTCCAAAGGATTCTAGGACAAAAAAAAACCTCAGCAATAATACAGAAGACCAGAAGAGACATGCCTTTTTGTTTTATTGTTTGTTTGTGTGTGTGTGTGTGTGTGTGTGTGTGTGTGTGTGTGTGTGTGTGTGTGTGTGTGTGTGTGTGTGTGTGTGTGTGTGTGTGTGTGTGTGTGTGTGTGTGTGTGTGTGTGTGTGTGTGTGTGTGTGTGTGTGTGTGTGTGTGTGTGTGTGTGTGTTTCTAAGTATGCTATTCTATTGATTTAGTTTTGTGTCTGCACTTGTGTCAAGTCACCACGGATTGTCCGTTTATTTCTATAATGAGCAGTTCGGGAAAGTTAGTTTTAACAGTAATGCATTACAATGTACTAAAAAACTAACTTTCTTTTAATGGAAAGCAATTGTAATAATGTAAAATATTACATTATTTTTGTACTACTTTTAATACCTGGGCTTGGCTTGCTTGTTTGTTGGTAATAGCACAAAAAAAATTAAAATAAAAATCTATTTTTGGAAAATGTAAAGGTCCTTTCACACTAAAAGTGAAACGACACAGGAGAAGAAAGTTCAACACTCTTACTTGAGAAATAAAAAAAAATAAAGCAATTAAACACAAATGTGATGTTTATCTAAAGTAATTTTGCTAATTAGTACGGTTGAATTGGAGCATGTGCTGCTTGCTGTCAGTCACCAGTGTGGATACTGTACTTCGGAATCACAGATTCTACATCTTGGAGTATGACCAAAATAATAATTTCCATCTGAAAAAACATGTCTGCCACTTTAATTAAGTAAGTAACATGTCTGCCACCAACTGAGGAAAAAAGCATTACAATAAAACGTGCTACCAATGGTGAATGAATTTAACGATCGCTTAGCTCATATCACATCAAATCTTGCAAATTATTATTGTTGTTATACTTTGTTCTCAAATTGTTAATCCGTGTGACTGTGCATTTAGTGTGTTTACCTGTAGGTATATTTTCAATTTCCGTACAGTTTAATGTTTTGCTTTTGACTATGGGTGAATCTCCAGTTGTCACTGATGATTGTCGTTAGGAATTTTCTAAGTTACAATCCTCCTTCAAAATGATACGTTAAATTATTTCAGCTGCTGAGAGGAAAGCCAATAAATGATTCACCACCTGCAGCATCCTCACATGCGATATAGCCTATCAGCCGGACTCCTTATTTATGTATACGAATTTTCTGCAGAAACCCACCAACACTTCTCAAGGCTTAAAGGTGGGGTAAGTGATATCTGGTAACCGTTGTTGATATTTCAAATCACCAAAACAAACACACCCCTACCCCCAAAAAGGGTCTCTGCCCTATTTTGATAGCTCCGCCCCACACATAGGCAACGACTATGGCAGAATCTGTGTGTTACTAATCCAGGTCAAATATTCAATGAAAAAGTCCCCCCTTCCATCACAAAAATACAAACCGTTCTCATGACAACTCGATAGAACACAAGCCCTCAGTCCAACTAACGACATATTATGACAAGATTAGAGTTATAGCGATCACAAAACACAAACCGTTCTCATGAACAACACGATAATGTTAGTATACAAGCTCGATAGTTCAGCTAACGACATATTACAATTATGACTGGATGGGTCACATAGATGAAAAGAGGAAACAAACATATATTAGGAGTATAGTATCTTACTTGTCGGACACATTTTGTGAGCTGCCGCTTGAAACCTTGAAACAGTGAGGGGATTTAGATGCTCCATACGGTGTGGAAATGCAAATCAAGCAAAAGCCAGCATATATTAGGCTTGTTCTCGGCTAATGTCCGTCCTGTGTGACTTGTGTGTTTTGAAAAATGAGGTGCACATAGCCTCTCTTCTCACCATAGACACGCCCCTTACCTGCTGATTGGCTACAAGTTTGTTAGTCCTTTTTCTAAAACGGTTTTGAAATAACACTTATCCCACCTTTAATGTTGTGAATCGGGCTAACATAAGGAGATAGTTTTGAACACTGGCTGGTTATATACTTGTTCAAAAAATTATTTAGATAATTTTTAACCATGCAAAAAAAAGTTATGGACTCCAGCTTTAATAATAAAATAAGATTAAATACATAAAGTACATTATTTAGTATATTTAAATATAGCAGGTTTACATAATATTTTAGATTTTAGTTTGCATTTTAGTCTTTTTATTCATTTTGAGTAAATACTGAATCTGTTTTTGTGCAAGAGATTATTGAATGCATGCTCGCATTTAGTCTAGTCTACAATAACCATCATGTTGGAAACAGCTCTGCACCTTACTCCCGATTTCTCTCAACATGGGGACAGGAGAGGTTTTGATCAATAAATGGGAAAACAAAGTCATTTCCATTGCTTATTTGAAAAAGTAACTGCATTACTTTACATGTTACTTGAAAAAATTAAAATTAAAATTAATCTAATTATGTAATTTTTAGTTGTAACGCGGTACCCCGAAAACTGGTAATAATCAGTGTTTAAGAGTAAAACAGTGTTGATTTTAATAATTTTAGACTGGATAATGAAAAGAGAAGATTTACAGAATAGTCAGACCGAATGTGAATTTGTTTAAATAATAGTAAACATTTTCCAATACTTCACATGGCCTTTAAGTGACATCAGTGAGAAAGGTATTTAAGTTTTATTAAATATTGACTAAATTTAAGACAAACTAATTCTCTTCTGAAATAAGCACTGAAGAATAGTTTAAAAGTAGTTAACAAGACCATGAACGTGTATAGTACATAGGTACATTTTAATTTCATTTTGACTTCTTACGACCAGCCTCCACTTGGTTTTGAGTCGCACAAAGCAGATGATTAGTATGGATTACAGCTTTAAAATATTGTCAAATAATGGAGCTTCAACTCAAACCAAACCATTCACAGCAAGGTGCCCCCCCCCCCAACACACACACACACACCTTCCCCTCCAACCCACACCAAAAAAGTAACAGTAAAACTGTAGATCATACTTACACAATCGCACAATGAGTTCAATTTCAATGTGAAATCAAGTCAGTCATTCGCATCACCAGACACTAGGTCACACACTGACTGAATTATTTGCTCTTTTTGCTCAAGGCTTTATAAAGTGTCTTGTTACTGGAATGCATAACGCATCATTTACCATGGAAGAAATTTACGGAGTACGTGGAAACTTGAGATAGAAATTTGTTATGATGTATTATGGGCTGTCAAAATTTATTTAAGATATCAATTAAATATCTTCAACTCTAAATTCTTTTAAAACATTTAACACATTTTAAAGTATTGTTTTCTTCTGCTTTTTGAAATTGTATAAAATTAATCATTCTCATTTTACTGTTTTGACAGCACTCGTTTCTAACAGTAATAAAATCTGTTTTTATTTTAAAGGTTCATACATCTAAAATTAATGTAATAGAAAAAAGACATGCCGTCTACTTAAACAAAAAATTATATTTCCCAGATAATTAGCTTTAGTGTAATATCAATATACAAGGCAGATATTTAATAATAATTAAAAAACATGTTGCCTTAATATGTATATTTGAGTAATGCGGTCCCTCGCAAAGGAATCATAATTGGGGGTTCCATCAATGGGTTTGGCTTCCACACATTAAATAATTCCAAATACATCTTTACACACATTAATAAAAACATTTATATTGTCACTTTACTGGGTTTATCACCTTACCTTTAGACTACATTTTTGCCTTATATGCCTCTTCTAACGGATAACTACTGACTATTAAATTGAAATCGATGAAGTATGCCAGCTTAACATTTACAAATAAGTACTTAGATAAGCCTGAATAAATGTCATACCGCAAAGCTCTCAGTGACATCTCACAGACCCCTAACCTCGCTGGTCAGACAAAAGCTGAACTCCCCAGTGACAAGAAAAGAGCAACAAACATGTAACGCACATCTGCTTGAATATCATAGTTTTTCCACAAGAGACGTGTACTAGGCTGTGATACAACAGTCAGGATGTTGTAGGAGGGATTTGTTCTGTTCTGTTCAGTTCTGAGTCAGACTAACATGGGAATATAGAATAAATTGCGCTCTCCGCAGCCCACAGAGTCCTGACAGAGAATAGAGCATTCCTGCAGCACCCATAAGATGATTATTTTATTTATTAAGTTTACATTATTCAGGGTCATGGGAAACTGTATTAATTTCTGTTTTAACAGAAATAAAAACAACTTTAGATAGTATTCTAAAGTAAACAAGAAAAAAGTATTTTAGTATAAAACTTATTTAGTATAAAACTTCTGTAATCTTGATATATTCAATTTGTTCTCACTTGAGATTGGAGAACTGGAGACTTCTAAAGGAATAGTTCACATTAAAAATATATTTTTTCATTACTCTACCTCATTTATTCTAAACCTGTACATTTATTTTTAGAGGAAGATACAAATATTTTCCTTTTCCATCAAACAGCTTTTCATAGTGACCACATAAGCTCTCTAAAGAAACAAAAACTCTATTAAATTGGTCTATATGATTCATGCACTATTTTAAGAAGTATTCTGAAGCCATTTGATGGCTCTTTGTGTGAAACAGGCCGATTTTTAAGTAAATTATTCCCTCATAATCTTGATCTCGGCAGCAGCTCTCAAATCAAATATTTCGCCTATGATGACGTGTAGGGTTTTACATCACGACACTTGGTAAGAGACAGTCAAGGACTAATGATGATGCTACTACTGACGCTCAACTTGCGTCATATGCGTCATATCCGATTAGTGAATTTGATCAGTGAATAATGACTTCAGTCATTATTAAAAAAAAATAATAATAGCAAATTAGAAATATTCTCAGTACAAATGGACAAAAAAAACCTGTTTGTAACCAACGAACTTTGAAATATTTTCTTCTGTGTTCTGTAAAAAGAAATGTGTACATGTTTGCATTGACATAATAATGAGTGAGTAAATGATGATATATTTTGCATTTTTTGTTTTGTTGGAAAATCCCTTAAACCGTTAGATGTGAACTTACTAGTTAATTCCTTAGTGCGTAGGAATACAGGCATAAGGCTGATCTCTTTTTAAAGAAAAAAAGCACTTCAAAGAATGAAAGTGTAAAAAGTTACAGAAGTTTACATTTGACATAAAACAAATGCACTGAACTAAAACATTTTATACAAAATATATATTTCACAAAATGATTTTGACTTTAAAGCATGCTAAATCTAACCTAAATCTAATCTAAATCTAACACGTTGTGTTCTACATTTTACGCTGATATTACAAAGTTTAGCCAGCTAAAATGTTTTAAAGTACTTTTTCCATGACATCACAATGTCCGATTTTCACAGGATGAATTTTGAGTGATGAAGCTCAAATTATGATTACTAAATGTGTGAGGATGTAAAAGGCAGTCAAATCCCACTATTAGGATGCTGGCAGTTAATATTTTTGTAGAAACCTTAATATTTTTGTTCAGAATTCTTTGATTAACAAAGAACAGTATTTATTTTTTGGAACAATGTAAAAGTCACGTAAATGTCACTTTTGATCAATTGAGTGCATCCTTGTAAATTCATATTATACATAAGTCCATATTATCTAGGCCAGTGTTTCTCAACTGGTGGGTCGTGAGTCGCGTCTCGAAGTGTGCAGTCAAACAAATGACAACAAATGTAATTCTATGTTTTATCTGATTTTAGTATCTGCGGACTGCGATCCGATGAGATGTCGTCAGGCAATAATGTCAGTGACATTATTCAAACTTTAATTTCGTAACTTGTTACGAAATAAAAAGTCTCTCACCTAAGAAAAACGTTCCTGTCCTGTCAGCCATTATACTGTGCTCACTGCGTGCTGTATATCACTTCGTTATAAATAAAGCGCAAAAGAAATTATGACCATTCAATGTCATGGTTATGTTATCAATTAAAAAGAACAAATAAATCCCGTAACTGGTATTTTGTGTGGTAGCTGGGAAAGATTTAAATGTTCATTCTATTCATCAGGGACAGTATTTATGTAACTTTTTATACTTTTTTAGTAATTAGGTTATAAAATATGGGATTGCAGGTAATGACCGCAGGGAAATGTGGGTGGCCAAACCGGTCAAGAACCACTCATCTAGACTATGCTATGTTGTACATGAACATTTATACTCTTACAATAAAAAAACAACAACAATCAAAGACATAACCTCTTCTTGCTCGTCATTCTGCTCTTACCTTCAGGTAACAGATGAAGATGAAGGTGAGGGGAGTGATGTACTGCAGCACCAGCATGCCAGTGGTGTAGGTGAGCTTGATTTCTCTGGAGGGCCACTCTTCCACACACACCACCTTTCCCCTGTACTGTTCCTGAAACACAGAGGGCAGCTGCTTCAGTGGGGCGTCTGTCACCCTGGAAAACAACAGAAAGGGCGTGGCTGTGAGGACGGCCAGGGCCCAGGTGAGGCTGATGCCCAGGCAGGCATGGTTCAGGCTGGGCCTCCATCCGCGAGGGTGCAGGATGAGCTGGTGCCTCTCAATGGCAATCAGAACCAAGGAGAAGATGGACACTGAGACAGAGCAGCACTGTACCAGGCTGTTGAGTTTACACATGACCGCCCCAAACACCCAGTGGTCCATGAAGGTGTAGATGAAGGTAAACGGCAGACACACGAGGGACATCAGCAAGTCCGAAACGGAGAGGTTTGCGATTAAGACGTTTGTGACGTTGTGAAGTTCCCGTTGCCGAGCAATGACAAGGATGAGAGCCAGGTTGCCCACCACACCCAACAGTACCACGGCACTGTAGGCAATCGCCATGATAACAAACAAAGAGTGGCTGCCGTAGCACTCGTCGGCATATGCAATTGCGGAGAGGTTAGCGAAAGAGCAATTCGATAGGTCCGAGGAGCAGTTCAGAGCAGCGAGTGGTGGAATTGGTGGAGACAGGGCGGAGTCCGGCATTGTTCCGCCTCCTCCGCAGTTATTTGGTGTTGGTTTAAATCAGGTGATCTTAGACTCCTTCCCTCCAGGTAACAACCTTTCCAGGACGTTTTAGGATGTTTTTGCGATTCTGACAACATACTGTGGGGACATAAGAAAACATTAAAATCAATACTCACAAAAGACAAGACGTCTCTGCTGTCATGTTTGATTACGGAGCAATCCAGTTATAAAAATCAATAAAGGTTCCCTTCAGTTTTATTTAATAAAGAGTTATTTCAATCTTCTTGCATCACCTTTGTTATTGACCTCATTTCTAAGACTTATATTACACTTTTAAAGGGCAAGTACCTCTAAAACACATTTAATTGTGTAATAATAATTAATCATCCAAAAGCATTTCTCAGGCGATGTATTAATATTAAAAGAGAAAAAAAAGAATAATAATGTTTCCCCTTTCTAAAAGCTATAATTAAGCCTGCGTCGGTGTGCAGGGAAATTAAAAGTTAATTAAGATTTTGGCATTTGATTAATTTTATTTGTATGTTTAAAATTAAGCCATCAAATAGTCCTGGCTGAGCTACTGAGAATAATATGAATAAAGCTATTTGATTTTGGCACATTGCCACAGACTCAGAGTGCATGCATACAAACACACACACGCACAGGCGTTTTCCATTGACTTCCATTGTTTTCAGAATAAGCTAATGATATATTCTATCCCCTAAACCCTTTCTGCATGTTTACATATTCATTAAGGCATTATTTAGTATGTGGATTAAGCCATTTGCAATCTGACCCACATATTTCTATTTTCTTTTTTAATACACAATATGAACACACACAGACATCATAAAGGTGTCATCATTTTAAACCATTTACTTCCAGACATAAGCACAGACACGGTCCAGACATAAACTCTACGAATGACTCGCATTGGTCTATATATTGGAGTGTGAAGCAGGTTGTCAAGGTAACAGAGGTGACAAAGCCTCCTGGTCTCTGGTTCTTTCATCTCCCTCTTCTTCTGTCTCTATCCGCAGCCAAATTCAAGTCTCCGATTTCACTGGTTTATCATTCAGCAGTTATCAGAATAAATTAAATGAGAATATATTTGAACGCCAGCCAATTCGCTTACAGTATAATAGTCCCCTGCACGTGAACTGCAATGGGACATTTAGATGGTGGATAATCCCAACAGACTGAAGCTAAATGGCAGGCCAGTCACATGCTCTGTGTAGAGTATTCCCTTGACAGTGCTGTTCTACAAAGTGACCTTAAGAGTAGAGTGCGCTACAAAGGGAACATGCAAGCATTTCAAGCAGCCACTTAAATGTCAAGATGAAGTTAGAGTCATTCATTTGTCTTTGCATGCTTGTAAAGGGAAAAAACGAATACACTGTGCAACGTATTAAAAATGTATTCCAGAGACGTTCAATTAGATACTCAGCTACTGAGAAATTGCTCAAAATGTCACTTGGGACCCAAGGAACGTGCAAAGGTAGTTAACAATTATCGTAAGTATATTTTATTGTTATGGACAACATATGGCAAATGCTATGACAAATATCACACCCTATTGTTTAATGTTCCAGCAGAGCCTCATTAATACATAAACTTTATGAATAATAGCCTCTTATCGCACTGACATTCATCTTTAATCATTTAACAGACTCCTTTATTCAGTGTGACTTACAAATGAGGAGCGATTCATCCTAAGGAGGTGGTAACATGAAAAGTGCTGCAATACGTTCCAAGATTGTTCCGAGAACTACACACTAGGACAGAGATAAAAGCGAGAAGCGGGGAAAGAATGTTTTTTTTTTTTTTTTACGTGTTATTGCTATTGCAGGTTTGAGTCGAGTGCTCATGGAAGAGATGTCTTTAGATGTTTTGTGAAAGTTGAAAGACACCTGGCTGTTCGGGTATCTTGGGTATTTAATGCATGCATAAAGCATATCTGGGTTATGTTTACTTGAACAGAGCATTCACTGAAAGACAATCTGACAGGTCTGTTTGTCTTTTAAAAAATATGTTAAAAGTCAGAGAACCTTCAAGGCAGCATACAATGGAATCTATTTTCTAAATGCATGTTATCGATCTTCTTCGATGTTTTATTTAATTATTTGACCTTGTTATTAATTTAAAAAAATTTAAATTATACATTAAAACAACACACCTCTCTCTGATGACATATGCTAAGATATAATTGAAAATATTTGATTGACTGATTCCAATTTGATTAAATCTAATACATTTTAGCTAACTAAATATTTATTGCTTCACAGCCAGCCATAATCTCAGATTTATTTTTGATTTTAAGACATTTGAATAAATGCATTTTGAAAATATTATTCAAATACATTTAAATTTAAATAAAATTAAATAGATGCATATAGTTAAGGGGGGGGGGGGTGAAACACTCAGTTTCAGTCAATCTCATGTCAATCTTGAGTACCTATAGAGTAGAATTGCATCCTTCATATCTCAGAAAAGTCTTTAGTTTTATTAGATTTATAAAAGAAATATGGGCTGTACCGAGTCTTTCCGGAAAAAAGGCGTATCATGTGGGCGGAGCTAAAGAATGACGAGCGAGCAAAGCGGTGACGTCCTCAAGCGTGGAGAAACCCAATGGCTATCGATCTCAGCTAATAGATATATGATCCAGAATCATTCGGAGGCTGAAATAAATTGAACAGGTGAAACAGCAACACAGGACGTCTGTCACTGTGGTATGTACTGTATTTAGTGCCCTGTCAACATTTGTGTGTCTTTACTCGCAGTTTATGAGGACATGATTCGGTTTATGGACTATTATATGCGACTAAACCTAAGCAGTAGCAAGCAACACGGTTTTGCACGTCAGACAAGTGTAACGTTATACAAACAATGGAGTAACCTTTAGCGCATTTGAATGACGAAGCACGCGATCGTGCCGTTTACTGATGTTTACTCACTATAAAGTCGGATAAAAGTTGTCATTATTTTTATTTTTTTTGCGCACAAAATCTATTCTCGTCGTTTCGTAAAATTGCAGCCACTGTAGTGAGATGGACTTTGTAACGAAGTCTTTAGTGCCTTGTTTGGGTCTTCTGAGTGGGTCAGTGGAAATAATGTACTGAATCCCAATGGAGGCCTTTCTGAAGCCTTTCTCAGCCATCAGCTTTAAACAAAAATATCTTCATTTGTGTTTCCAATTTGTGTTACAGGTGTCCAACAACATGAGGGTGAGTAATTAATGAAATAATTTTCATTTTTAGGTGAACTAACCCTTTAATCACACCAGCTCAGACTACCTGATTCACTCGGTCAACTAGCAAATGCTGCACAATTCAGCCATATATATATTTGAACCAGAAACTGATTCAGAAGAAGAGGAGGAAGAGCGAGTTATTCAGGCTCAGCTACAAATCACCAAGTAGGCCCATCAGAATGGTAATGGGTTTTATGTATATCTCTCTCTACAACGTCGGACACATAACGGTAATTGATATGATTAGCCTTTGGCATGACTACGTTATCAAACAGCTAATAATGTGTTGCTAATGATACCCTAATGAGTCAGACCGCTGCATTCTAAAAATCAGCCTCCTTAGGAATGCTTTGAACATCATAGAATGTCAGTTGAGAAAGGCATAAAAAATAACTACAATGTACCTGATTTTTCTTGTCCTTTCTTTAAAGGGTTAGTTCACTCAAAAAGGAAATTTGTCATTAGTGACTCACCCTAATGTCATTCCACACACCATAAGACCTCCGTTCATCTTCAGAACACAGTTTAAGATATTTTATATTTACTCCGAGAGCTTATAAGTGTATGCACACTATACTGTCCATGTCCAGAAAGGAAATAAAAAGATCATCAAAGTAGTCCATATGTGACATCAGTTAGTTAATTAGAATCTCTTGAAGCATCGAAAATACATTTTGGTCCAAAAATAACAAAAACTACGACTTTATTCAGCATGGTCTTCTCTTCCACCTTTGCTTTCAAACCTCAAATAAAGATTAAAACGTATTGATTCATGATTCGGATCCCCAATGTCACGTGAATTCAGCAGTTTGGCAGTTTGACACGTGATCCAAATCATGAATCAATTCACTGATTCATGACCGTTTTAATCTTTATTTGAGGTTTGAAAGCAAACGCGGAAGAGAAGACAATGCTGAATAAAGTCGTAGTTTTTGTTATTTTTGGACCAAAATTTATTTTCAATGCTTCAAGAGATTCTAATTAACTAACTGATGTCACATATGGACTACTTTGATGATCTTTTTATTTCCTTTCTGGACATGGACAGTAAAGTGTGCATTCACTTATATGCTCTCGGACTAAATATAAAATATCTTAAACTGTGTTGAGAAGATGAACAGAGGTCTTACGGGTGTAAAACGATATTAGGGCGAGTCATTAATGACATCAATTTCATTTTTTGGGTGAACTAACCATTTAAGGTGTTCTTGTGATCCCTGTGGAAAAGCCCTGGGCCGTCCCACATACGGGATTGGTTCCATGTTTTGTGACAGTACGAAACAGCTTTGGTCTGCTGCCGTTTTGAAGAGAAAATACTTGAAGAGAAATGCACGGTTTGTCCTATCATATTACAAATACCACATGTGGTATATATAACATAAAAACTATATATATATATATATATATATATATATATATATATATATATATATATATATATATATATATATACTTTATTTTGTGTGTGTGTGTGTGTGTGTGTGTGTGTGTGTGTGTGTGTGTGTGTGTGTGTGTGTGTGTGTGTGTGTGTGTGTGTGTGTGTGTGTGTGTGTGTGTAGTGTCTGTAGTTCTTGTATTGTTGATGGTCACAAACTTATTTCCCAACTGTGCTAAGTAGGCCAGTAGTCCACATTACCCAGAAGTTTGTCAGTTCACCCAAAAATAATAATGCGGTCAGTATTTACTCACCCTGAAGTTTTTTCAAAACCTGCATGCTGTTATTTGTTCTGTTGGAAACAAAATAAAAATGATAAAAAATTCTTGATGCACCATAAAGCTGTGTGTCCACCAAAGCATTTCCAACACGATCTCATGGTCATGCGTATAAATAGTACGAGTGTGAAATCTCGTGGAATGGATACGACAAAACTCATTTTGCCGTGCAAATGCTACGCAGTTTTTTGCGTGCATATGACACGCTCTTGGGTAGGTTTAGGGTGGTGGGGTGGGGCGTTCGTATGTATAATACGCCATAAAGTGCGTATCATATGCGCGCAAAAAACCGACTACCATATGCACGCCAAAACTCATTTTGGCGTATACATTCCACGAGATTGCAAACTCATACTATTTATACGCATTTTCGTGAGATCAGGCTCACATTTCACACGGATGTAATTCAGCTGGCTAAAAAAACTCTTTGGAGGACACGCGGCCTTAAGTAGTCCATTCAAATATATATTCAAAAGGATATATTAAAGACTTTAAATCTACAAAGATGGTGCAATCATATTACATTAGCTGTGTCTCATTTCGGAGAGCTGTGTCATCAATGATGTCTTATTTAAGAAAACTAAAGGTAATAAATTGATGGTTATTCCTTGTGAGGTGTAAAATACTGTAACTGTTTATTAATTTTCTTACTAACGGTTATTTTTCTCACATGAAACGTCTTGACGAATGCAGCATTCAAATGCCACCTCTGGAGGACGCAGCCTTTGAAATAAGACGCATCTTATGTATGGAAAAAAGTGCAACACACAATATGGCGGAATAATCCCTGCCTTATAAGAGCCAATCGCTAATTGGTAAAGTAATTGCATCACTGCAGCTGCCGTTAGAAGCTCCGGTTGCGAAGTGTTCTAAGATGTGAGCTTATGACTGAACATGTGAATTTTCTGGTCCAGCCTGAAAAATGCAATGAAAAAACTTTCCTTATAAGTAACTTTGAAAATATATAGAATGTTTGAAGCCAATTAAAACATTAATTCTATGAGTTGAGTCATTTCAATCAGGTGATCCGGTTTAGAAATCAGACTGATCTAGTTCAAAACCTAGGCAGATGACTCGCTGCCTCGCTGCCTTATCAGGCAATGGCTTGTAAGGCAACATTCTGTGCAAGAAGGCACCTCACGGAACTGATTTCGGACAGACTTCTAAGGCAGTGTAGCAGTTTAATGATCTACAGCAAAATAGAAAGAGCTTTAGTGAGAACTAAACACATATTTAATTACTACATTAGTAATTTCTCGCTAGAAATTACATCAGAAGTGGAAAATATTGGTAAAAAACACATTTACACACAAACTGACCAGCAAACGCAACGTTCACACACCATCTTATTTTCCCAGCTCAACTGTCACTGAATGGAAAGCACAGGATTGTGGGATATCAAAGGCAGTGAAGGATACATATATGCTGCCTTCAAAAATCCATCAGATGAAGGTATCTCATGCAGGAGACAGGAATGAAGCTAACATTAGATTCGGACGTCGATTGATGCCTTCCTGCCTTCAAATGTGTCCTCCGAAGGCAGCCTTTTCCAGGTTTCGGACAAAGCTACTGACTGACATCGAGAAGCCCAGCGGAAGTAAAAATCAGTTAATATTTTTTTTTTTTTTTTTGTCTGTTCCGAATCCTCACACAAAAATAGCATATGGCTTTAAACAGCTTGTACTTTTTACAGCTTTTGATATTTATTTATTTTTTCTTTTGTAAGTCACTTTGAATTAAACAGTCTGCTAAAAGATTAAAATCAAAATTTTAATGAGATAAGAGACTGTTATTCTCACAGTATATTAACAAGGCTCCACTGAACATTTAATAGTGACAGAATTTACCATATGTTGCCCATAGCAATAAAATAAATCAAACATGCTTATTCTATTATTCAAATATTGTATTTGTTACTGAGGCTGCACATGAAAATTAAACAGTATGGGTGTATATTTTTGCCTTTGCATTGTCCATATGTTCATTGGACATAATCTGCGGTTGAATATAAAAAAAGTTGTGTGAAGATTCTTTTAAATGATCTTCTTTGGTGTTCTTCAGAAACAAGAAAGTCATACAGGCTTTGTACAACCAGAAGCGTGAGATAGACCTGCATTGAGTTAACTCCTTTAAGATAAATGATGCCACTGTTTTGTCTCAGAAACGTGTGATTATTGGCAGCCCAAACAATATCACATTAAAGTATGGTCAGTATGGACCCGTTTTTTTAAATTAATTGATAAACTATAACATTCATTAATTTATTGTGAATGAATCAGCAGAGGCGTTTAATGCCATTGCCATGGCAATATAATTAGGTCCTTAACTGTGGTCTTTTTAGAACCCCATGGAGAAACTCATTAAAGAAACTGAGAATGTGTGCATAATGAAGCTGATATGAATGGCATTCAAATCAAGACTTTTAGCCTAAACATCTGAAAACAAGCTATGCTTCCATTCAGTGCTACCTGCATATTGTAGTCCATTCCAATTACATGACAAAAGGAGTTAGTAATGTATTCAAATAGATTACAAATTTAAGGTAAAATAATACTACTTGTTACTTTTGACCTAATTTGTTTATCACATTAAATTTTAATAGAACAAACTTGTACCATATGATATAATTATATAAAAATTTCAAAGAAAAATAATATGTTCCATTATTTTTTTTATTAACAATACGAAGTCCATTAAATATTACATTATGTCAGGGTTTCCCAGACTGGGGTTCGTGATGAAACTGCAGGGTTTTGTGAGTCTGATGAAAAGCTATTTAGAAAAATCAAGATAAAACACTTTATAAAAAAGATTACAAAAATATTTTCTTTTTTTTTACCTGCATGTCATATGATCATTATTTATTTTAACCGACCATTAACCGACAGAGAAGTGTGAAATTAATGTATTATTAATATTGACCTAAATGTATTATTGACTTAAGTTATTAAGTCAAAATCTCATGGGTACTTCAAGTAAATATATTAGGTCAAAGAGTTTAAGATGATAAAAAGTTCCCTGCAAATATGAAATTAGGTGAATTTGTTTATTTTAATGGGTTTGCAAAACAAAAGCCTTCTAAAGACAACAATAAACAAAGACTTCAGATGGAAAAAAGATGGAAAGTCTGTCTGACATTTTTCTTTTAAATGAGCTTTTTATGTTTTAAATTTGTCATGTCAGTGACTTCTTTTAAAAAAAAAAAAAACTGAAAAAAGAATTCATGATATATATATTTATATATATAATATTTCATGAACTGCCTAATAACCTTTTCATTGCATTAAAGTGAAATGACTGACCCTAAACATATTTGAGTAAAACTAAATTGTCAGTCGGGCTGAAGCCTTCACATGGTTAAATGACTCACTGAGTGATAATTAAAATAATTAATGTTCATCAGGTGTTGATTAGATGAAATGTTGCAATGCTGAGAAAACAAGTAAAAAGAGAAATGATTTCTATAAATGCAGTGGGTCTCAGTTTCAGTGATAGACATGACCAGTGGCTGGTCTGTGGGTGCAACTCCACAAACCTGGAAGACCTCGTATAAAAGAAGGTTGTGTATAAGCAGTAGTGTTTTTTTTTTTTAGATAGGAACATTTAAAAGATAAAAAGTAGTATGGAGAATCATTGAATTATGCATAATTTACTGCCATTGTGAGTATAACATGTAAGCATGTAATCAATAAAAAGTGTACTAGTCTGATAACGAGTATTTAAAAACATAATTTTTGAAATCAGACTACATAATTCAGATTACATGCAAAAATTTACTATTCAGCACTGCTCCCATCACAAGTTGAGCCTTAAACATACATGAGTTTATGACACACACAAAAAAATGACACAAAATGTCCTCCAAATAGAGCCATTGGGCGCCATGGGAACCGTACAGGTGAAGAAGGAGAAAGATGGGAGAACACATTGACATATCAACTGACAGAATAAGATTGGGGTGGAGAGAAAGAGAGGATGGAAAAACAAGTGTTATAAATGATATCTGATGCCAATGTTTTAGTATAACTGCATCCCACATACAAGTATAAGCTATGAGCCAGTTGCAAATGCCTCTAATCATCCAATTTTAGCAGGAGAAAAAAACAATAGGCCTATCTTTAAAAAAAAAAAAAATTATATATATATATATATATATATATATATATATATATATATATATATATATATATATATATATATATATATATATATATATATATATATGGTTCTAATCATCCAAATTGTTTACACACACACACACACACACACACACACACACACACACACGTTGGTCTATGTGGTTTACAGGGACTCTCCATAGGCGTAATGGTTTTTATACTGTACAAACCGTATTTTCTATCCCCTTACACTGCCCCTGCCCCTAAACCTACCCATCACAGGAAACATTCTGCATTTTTACTTTCTCAAAAAAACATCATTTAGTATGTTTTTAAGGCAATTTGAATTATGGGGACATTTGATATGTCCTCATAAACCACATTTATAGAGTAATACCAGTGTAATACCCATGTAGTTATACAAATTTGTGTCCTCATAAACCACATAAACAGGCTCACACACACACACACACACAATGTTTTTAATATTAAAATGAATTCCCTAAAGTAGCCTACATGAAACAGTTATGAAATCTGATGAAAACATCATATCTGTCTTTCATAACACATAGCACCAGACATCCTTCGGCTTGAATGATGACACAAAATGAACTTTGATATTTTCAGTCAGCACCAGACATTTATAGAGTACCATAAAAGACAAATCCACAGAGAAACAATATACTATATATCTAGTGTTGAAATACAATCTTGACAAGACAAAGATTTGATTTGAGCTCACCAACACATTACCTTAATGTCTCCTCTTAACAATCTGAAATGTTCCATTAAATCCTAAAGAGAAAGATAAGCCCATCCAATGAAAACATTTAGGCTAGGTGTGCGAGGCATCTCCTCACCGTCCTTTAGTTCCCACAGCTTCAAATGAGAGCATTCAAGTCAATTATTGCGCGTTACCTTCAAACTCCTGAGTTAAGTGCTTTCATTGAGTGTATCGTAAACGGGTCAAAGTCCTGCAGGTACTTTAGTCCTCATAGCCCAATGATTCATTTCTTCTTAACCACCAGATGAGATCGGTATTTCGCTTTTGTGTGCTCAAAGTTTTTATTTTATTTTATAACGCATTATAAAATTAGCATATTCCATGTTTCTATTTCAACGCGTTTTTCCCCAGAAGCTAAAACGTGTCATAGACAGTGAATCGCAACTTAGAATAACATCAAACATATGAAGGTAGAATAGACCGCATTGCGTGGCTGACTGCCATTAAATAATATGACATTTTCGTAAACGGAAACCGAAGAGATTATTACGATCGAGTGGAGATCCGGCGTGTCTCCAATTAAGCGCGTTCGAGAGTCTTACCTGAAGCGCTTCACGCGCGGTCAGACCTGAAGGCACACGAGCGTCTCCATCAGTCTGAGTGAGTGAACGTGTGTGTGCATCACTGACACTTCTCCGCGCGCACTGAACTGACAGCTGGCTCAACTGCGCCTCTGCACAAGCGTTACTCACGCGGGGGTCCATGGCCGTCCGAGAGCACCAAACGCCACCGAGTCACAGCGTGCCATCGTGATGCATAGCATGACACGTATTGAAGAACTGGTGTAAGCATGTCTCCAGTTCGTTTATTTTGAGCAACTATTCACAGGACTTTATCATTTGATGAGGCTCTTTGCACTCTTAAAAAGAAAGGTTGTTTATTGGCATCTGGTGAAGAATAACATCTAACATTTTGGATGGAACCTTTCCATTGCACAAAAAGGTTCAGTTCCACTTTATGCACAGGTGGGACCAAGTCATTGTTATGCAAGTCACAGGTAGGCCTAAGTCTTGAGTATCGCTGGTTTTTAGAAGGTATAGACCATAAACGACGTTCTAACTCACAGATGGCATACATATCCGGGCCTCATCTGGGCCAACTCTGGCACATATGGCTCGGATTCTGGCAGCAGCAAAGGTCAAATGGGCCGTATTTGGCCTACTTACAGTCCCTGACAAAAGTCTTGTCGCTTTTCTATTTTCTAGAAATACCTGATATTAACCTGACTTTTAATTAATTAATTGGTGTTAGAAATAGCTCATATGAAAAGCTAAAACCCTCCAAAATGATGTTTAATGCACTGAAATAAATAATGTTCACAGAAAAAATATTATATTTATCATTTAATCAAGACGGAAAGGTCAAATTTTGGCAAGACAAAAGTTTTGTCGCCTATACAGAAATTGAACAAATTTACAGCAAATACAAAAATATGTCAGCAAATTAAGTTGTGGTGCTGTGAGATCCAAATTTAATATCTTGTATGGCTTCCATGAGCTTGAAGGACTGCATCCATGCGGTTTGGCAAGGATTCATACAATTTATTGATGAAGTCATCAGGAATAGCTAAGAAAGCAGTCTTGCATGCCTCCCAGAGTTCATCAATATTCTTTCGTTTCGTCTTCCATGCGTCCTCTTTCATCCTACCCCACATATCCTCAATGATGTTCATGTCTGGTGACTGGGCTGGCCAATCCTGGAGCATCTTGATCTTCTTCGCCTTGAGGAACTTTGATGTGGAGATGGAAGTATGCGATGGAGCACCGTCCTGCTGCAGAATTTGGCCTCTTTTATGGTTGGGAATATAAGAGGTAGCTAAGATTTCTTGGTATTTTAGACTATTGATGTTGCCTTCCACCCTGCAGATCTCTCGCACACCCCCATACTGTATGTAACCCCAGACCATGATTTTTCCGCCACCAAACTTCACTGTTTTCTGGGTGATCCATTCTGGCTCCAGTAGGTCTCCTGCAATATTTGCGGCGACTGTGGTGTAATTCAACAGAAGATTCATCTGAAAAATCCACCTTCTGCCACTTCTCCAGCGTCCATCCTTTTAGCAGGCGGGTGGGCCTTGGCAAATGCCACACGGTTTTTTAATTGTCTTTTGTTTAGTGCTGGCTTCTGGGCACTGATTCGACCATGGAGGCCATTTCGAGACAGAATCCTACAAACTGTTCTGGTTGACACAGGGACTTCAGGTGACCAGGTCTCGTGGAGCTCTGCTGCAGTGGAAAATGGGCTGGCCTTGGATTTTCGAGCCAACAAACGGTCCTCTCGAGCAGTTGTCTTGCGGGGTCTGCCTGACCTGGGCTTGTCAAAAACGTCTCCAGTCTCTTCAAATCTTTTTTTTATCCTCTGTACTTGACGCTGAGACACATTGAAGGTGTCTGCCACATCAGCAGCGGATCTGGTCTTCAGCCTCTTGATAATCAAAACTTTAGTCTCAGGGTGAATCTTAGGCATGTTTGCAGAGGTCTAGTTGCAGTTGATGTGAAGGTCTAGCGTACTGGGGTTCTTTTTACACACACTTGAGACCTAATTGATCCATTATTAGTCAAAGGTGAAGCTCATATGACAAGGCGACAACACTTATGTCTTTGCAAAAATTGACTCAATGGGCTTTACCAAGCTGTGAATATTAGAATACTTTTTGAAAGTTTAGTTTTTCACTGAAACATTATCACAAAAGCTGGTGGGATTAAAATGAGCCATTTCTTGTAAAAAAAATCTTGATTAGAAATATATTTCAGCGGCACTTTAGGTCAATTTGTACACAAGCGACAAGACTTTTTTCAGGGACTGTATATCAAGCGACTTTTAGTATGAGTTGTGGCTTGCTGTGTGTGGCCCAAGATGTGGCCCATGTGACCTTTGCCACTGCCAGAACTGAGATCGGAAGCAAAAAAAAAAATGTGGGCAGGTCCATTCTCTCTTCATTTTTTTTTTTTTTTACTGAAGTAGATGCCATTTACATTACAAATACAAATATACCAGCGTTTACTAAACTGTCTGATTGAGCCAGACAAAATTACGGAAATCACTGAACCATTTATAGTGTCGATAGTGTAGGGGTAAGACGCATGGTATCAAGTTTTGACGTAAAACGACCCGAGGTTCGAATCCAACTTTTGCCAAACTTACTCTGTTCCCTTTTTCATCACAAATCAGACCGGAAAGGCATTTATTTTCAATAAAATGAAGAAAATATTAGAAAAGTGGAAATAAAGCGTCTATATGTGTTTAATAATAAGTTATCAGTTAAGGGTAGGGTAGGGTAAACAGACATGTGCCAAATTAGAGACGATAAAAGTGAGTGGGTCCAATATCATTGGTTGTAAAAAGTGGGTGGGTCTTGTCCCTCCCACACACAATGGCTCCATGCATATGTGACATTGGCCCAGATGAGGCCCGGATATGTATGCTATTGCCAGCCACACTCAGGTTGAGTCATCACCGTCATTCCATGAGGTATGTGGGCCAGAAGAATGTGGGACATGTGGACAACAATTGGGCCAGATGTAATTTGCTATCAAGTCAAGTATCGAGTTGTTGTCTAAGTTAAGTCTTCTTTGATTATGAGTCGAGTGGTAAGTCATCACAACGCTGATATTAAGTGTCTTTAATTACTACATTCTAACATTTAAATTAATCATTTATTACAATGCACCACAATATTGCGCATTACAATATTGTGTTTTTCTTCTGTGTTACATTTGAACAAAATAACTACATAGCATAGCCTAGAAATCTAGACGCACCCTAGCGGCAGCAAATGTAATCTGCCGTGAGTGTCGTCTAGCAACTCTCAATAAACTTCTGAGCTGTAAAAACCAAACTCTGGTCGGGCCAATCACATCGTGTACAGAGTCGGTTGGCAGGGCTTAAAGGACAACTCCGGCAAATTTTTAAGTTTATCTTGATTGTTATATCTTTGTGAGTACAGTCTATAGAAGAAGAAAAACGAAACGGATTGGTGCTTGCAACACGGAGTTATTACAGTTAATGCCCAGAGCCCCCCCTCAGTTAAAATGGCAGCTTTGGGGGCATAAAAAAGGGTGTCTTTGTGCCTCTTAACAGACACAAAATGCTATTAAAATGTCTGTCCAACATGAACAGTGCCCTTACATGACAACGAGATGCGTTTAGCCACAATGCTTGCGTCACGGTTGGGTTTATGTTGAGAAGCACTTATTTTTTGTGGTGTTTTTCAAACACGATATTTAAATAAGTAGGAGGCAATGGTGTTTGAGACTCACAGTATTTGATGTCCTTACTGAACTCTTATTATTTCACTATGGCAAGGTTAATTCAATTTTTCATTCTAGGGCACCTTTAAGAAAATAGGTACAAACCTTTTGGAAGATGCGCCTGGCATGCCGACTGTTTTTTCCATTGTTAAACTAGCAATAGTGGATTCAGACATGCCCTAAGTGCACCTGTGCCAAGCACTCAGATCCACAGATAAACAAGTGAACACAATAAATCACACCGACATATACTCAGGCACAAGTCAACTATGTAAAGATGATTTTAACCAAAAGGTTGAATTGTGTTCTCAGGACAAAGGCATTTTTCATAAATGTCAGGTCATGGCAAGTTGTCACATGCAAATTTATACACCTTTTACATACCTTTAACATTTTTGCTGCTTCCTAAATTGTTGTGTTTCTTAATTGATTTACAGTTAAAATCATGATGAAAATATAATATTCACAGTGACAGTATGCCAGGCTACTGAAGCAGGTTTTACAATTCCAGCTGTGTTTACGGATCTGAATCTTTTTTTCTGAGCAATAACAGCGGAAATGGACAAAATATATTTTGCTAGCCAAGACTTTCAGTTCTCAGAAATTGGCTTTTAAAAATAAACATACCCTGACAAATGCTGTGGAATCAGCTGAATACCCTGTAAAACGTTCCTCTGTAGGCGTACTGTGAAATTTCTCGTGCTCTCATGAATACAGCAGCGCCACCTGGTGAAATAAAGTAAAATGGATTTACTTTATTTAAAAGGTTTTCCTCCTAAATAAATTTCTTCAGGCATATTAAAACAACTATTCGACTATTACTACATACAGGGTTACATTAAAATATTTTACTGTCATTTTATTTATTTATTTAATTTATTAATTTATTAATGTATTATTATTATTATTATTTTCATTAAATAGACATTAAAGTTGGTAAAACTATATTTTTCAATGAATGGAAGTGCACAGGTCACTGAAAAGGCTGAGAAACATTCTTCTTACACACAAAATGACAACTAGACAGAAGCACTATAGATTTTTCTGCCACTTACATTAGCAGCTCTGGAGCTCAAGCTCTTTTAAATGTCAGTGAACTTTCTCTCTGACCTGTTTATATGAGCTGTCACTTTTTATCTGCATGGTTCTTTTTCTCAAACTTCTTTAAAGGGCCTAAGTCAGTGGGAAGGTCAAAATGGGTGAACTGTGAGCTGTTATTCATCCTTGTGTGTGTAATGAAAAATGTGCAATGGCACAAAGCTAAAATCTACAAAGTAGGGTTTTTAGGGTGCAATGGGCAGTAGGCTGTAGAAAACAGAAAAATATACATCTTTTGGGTAAGCTTTATTATGTCCCATGGGTTGATTTTATTTAAACAGATTTATTAAAGCTGTGTTTACTTTATTATTAAACCTGAATTTTTACAAGTCTTGCACAATATTTCTGTACAGACTATTGTTTGACCCTTTAAAAAAAATGCATGTCATAAATGAAGAGTAAGACAAAGATTTGCATTTAAAAATATATTCCCTGAAAATTATTTTTTAAAACGTTTCCACCACAATTAACACGTGATTGTGATCAAGATTTTTTTTATATTAACTTTATATCTAGCATGTTATACAATAAATATACACAATTATTTCATATCTTCACACTGTTTCGTTAATTTGACATTGTATAGGTTACTTCTTTTAAAATTTAGCTAGGCATATAAAATCATTAACAGATTAAACAGACGATACCTGAAAGCAGGCTGAGCTTTGCAGTCCACTCCAAAATGGTCTCTATTGTGATAGGAGTCTATTATATATAAACGTTTTTCTTTCATTTTAATAACTCCAAGTTATTAAATATATTAGGTTATGACTATTTAGATGTTAATTAATTAGATGTTTACAGCCCACGTGAAACCGCACGTAAATGCCGTTGCCTCACTGTATGTCCAGGATAGACCAATCAGAGTAGTTTGTGAATATTGGCTATTGATTTTATATAAAAATGAGCAAGATATTCAAATTTACTACTTTGTATGTTAGAAACTATCCTTACTATTTTTTTGAATAATATTTTTAGTGTAGCCTACAAATATTTAGATGTCAATGAAGTGGTAAAAATAGTATAAGTAGGCTATTATCTATTATTCGGTTCGTATGACTTGCATTGCACGCGCTGTGCAATAGGTGGCGACACATTATACTTTCAAGAGACAGAGACGTCTTTTTACGCACGCGAAGAAGCGTGGTGTTAGTGGAAAAATGGCGTCGTCCATGGGCGGAATGTTCACTGGTCAGCAGCCTTCTGGATCTCATCCACCCACAGGTCCTGGCGCTCCAGGTCAGCCAGGACTTCTCACAGGACCTCCCGGTAATAGAGGGACAAATAACACTTTAGTAGATGAGCTGGAAGCTTCTTTCGAGGTGAGATCAAGAAAATTGCTGCTGCTAACATGCCAGTGATGTTTTTTGTGCAATTATCATTGGTAACTTAGATAGATTCAACTGATTAAGTTATGCACGCATTGGACATTATATATATTCTTGTTTCATACATTCAATAGAAATAAGTAGATTGAAACGTTGTCATTATTATCAGTGTTGATTATATATGTGGTGTTATTGATCTATTTTTTCTTTATATGTGTTATTGATCTATATTTTTTCTTTAAAACGTTCTTTAATGTTTTTAATTCTCCTAGGCGTGTTTTGCATCTCTTGTCAGTCAAGACTATGTGAATGGAACCGACCAGGAAGAAATTCGCACTGGTAAAATTGTTTATTCGTTCCTTAAAAACATTACTAAGCCATATTATATGAATTGTATTATAATACCAAGGGACTTTAATAAATACTTAATACTAAAATATTACCATATTTATATGTACTTTATACTAAGCTGCTTCAAAGAATTCCAGAGATTTCTGGCTCAATGAGAAAATTGCCTTTAAATTTTTAAGTTTTTAGTTCACCCAAAAAGGCTTTCATTGACGCTAGTCATTTCCTCTCTCAAGACCCATAAAAGGCACTAAAGACGTCAGTCCATCACACTACAGTCCATCACACGACAGTGGCTCTACAATAATTTTATGAAGCGACGAGAATAGTTTTTGTGTGCAAAAAAACAACTAAATAATAACAAAGTGATGGGCCGATTTCAAAACAAAGTTTCGAGATGGGCTTTGTAACAATGTATTTAGTGCCTTTTATGGGACTTGAGAGAGGAAATTACATTGGTGTCAATGAAGGCCTTTCTGAGCCATTGGATTTCAACAAAAATATCTTAATTTGTGGTCCGAAGATGAAAGGAGGTATTAAGGGGGTTGAACGACATTAGCGTAAGTAATTAAAGACAGAATTTTCATTTTTGGGTGAACTAAGCCTTTAAATATATATATTGTAATATAAATCTACAGATGCAAATATTGTAATTCGGATGTTTTTCCCCCCCAGTTGTCTGAAAGTCATGTTATGAAAGCAGAAAGCAGTTTCCAGTGCATTACAAAACATCAACAATGGTTTTACCTGTAAATGTCTTGCCATAATTATATCGCATGTTGTGTATTCTAGGGGTTGATCAGTGCATACAGAAGTTTCTGGATGTGGCCAGACAGACTGAATGTTTCTTTCTTCAGAAGAGACTGCAGTTGTCTGTACAGAAACCAGAACAGGTGGAAAAAGAGGTAAACTCCAATTTTTGCCTTTGAATTCTCTGCAGAATTGTTAAAAATCCATATATTTTTTAAACCAATACCGCCGTATAACCTTTTAAGTACCATTGTGACATTTGAAACATTGCATACTGCAGATAAACTATGTGTGCCGTTCCGTCTTTCAGGATGCATCAGAACTGAAGAATGAACTCCAGAGGAAGGAGATGCTGATTCAGAAACACCTCGCTAAGATCCATCATTGGCAGCAGGTGTTGGAGGACATCAACGTCCAGCACAAGAAGCCCACAGAACTGCCACAGGGTCCACTGGCCTTTCTGGAGCAGGCCTCAGCAAACCTACCCGCTCCCATGAAACCAAACTGATGCATACCCAGAGATCCAGAACAAGACTGTTCCAGGGGCCACTTCCTCTCTCCACCCAGAAAATTGGACAATAAGGCCTTGCTGTAGATTCTGTTAAGAGATGTGTGATGTGAAAACGCATTTCAAGAACTACTAAAGGACATTACTGCCTCTAATCTCTCATGATGGGATTGTAGGTCTGCCAGAAGGTGGTCATTTTAAAGAACTCAAGAGTCTTTAACATTTAGTCGTAAGTCTATTTACTAGAATTAATTTTACAAGTTTGTTTAGAAAAACTACAATGACCAGAAAGGGCTTTAGTTAGAGAGAATGAAGTGGGCTATGAAGTTTATTTCCCCCACATTGTTATTTTATTAAAACATTTTGTACAGTTTAAAATAAACATCTTTTGTCAATCAAAAATGTGTATCTTTGGTCTTCATGTATTTCCTGGCATGGCAGTCCAGCTTTATGTGAATATTGTTTTTTGTTCTTTTCTTTCTTTTTTTTCTTTTTTTTACATTTATTGCATATTTTCTCACTTTATAACATGCTATATCAATTTTAGCAGATTTTTTTAAATTACTGACAAACTGCGAATCCATTACCTTTTTTATTTGAATATTTATTTCCCTTTTAGTAAAGAAAAAAAAAAGGCCTTTGACACATTTTGGCAACAATAAAACAGATCAGTATTGATTATTATTAAGTGACTAAACCTGTATATTACATGCTAAAATTTCACATTATTTCATTAAAAAAGTCAAACAGTAAAAAATGCATACATTTAAAATTTATATAAAGAAAAACAAACTTTTCAGACCATGCAGATTTATCATGATATTAATGTCATTTTACCCCAATGTTGTAATGTAATCTCATTGCAAATGTAAAACAAACTTTAAAAAAACATGAATTTGGAAAATGTGCATAATTGTCAAAGAACAAATTACCTTTTTAAATCACCTTCTTTGTAACAGTCCTCCTTCTTTTATCATGTGCAATCAAATCCATCAATATAATAATAATAAAATAAAAAAAAATCAACCATTACATGTGCAAACATACAGTGAGATGAGGTCCATTTGAGTGTAAACATGACTTTTAAAAAGTGTATTAATTCAAATAGAAGTAAAATAGTGATATAATTGTATTCCCAATAACATTAACATAACATTTGTGCTAATATTGCTGTAACGTTTCAAGTATTTTTCATATCCCTCTCTAATATAAACTATTTCTTCTTGAGTATACTATCAGGTTATTGTAGCTGCATAACCTGTATTAACATCATAATAAATCTCTCAATTACAAGATTTAAAATCTTTAAAACAGCAGTAATTTCATATAAAAAATAAAAAAGTTAAAACACCCCACTAAAGCTTTTCTGTACATTCCTTGCTCTTATCTCAAAAGGTTTAAACCTTTGAAAATGCAGTCAATAATGCCCCAGATAGAACAAGACAGAAAGCAACAATGAGGACAATGTAATTTCGCCAACCCTGAGGGAAAGAGAGGATGAGATTGGGAGTTCAATACAATATAAAAGCAATAGACAGTGGGAGCAGAAATCATATACCATACACACAAGTATTTACCTTCACTTCTTTGAACACTAGAACACCCCAAAGAGCTGCAATCAGTCCAGGAACCTGGAATGGAGCAAATGCGCATTATTTGAAGTGTGTGTGGGAGATGTGGGGTAAATAAAAATTTTGCCTTTTGAGATCTGTCACTCACTGTAGTGATAATAGGGAAGCTCACTACAGCACTGAGATAGTGATTGGCCAAGAACCAGCAGCATGTGGCCACACCCCACATGATGCCTGAAAGGAATCCTACACGGAAAAAAAACATCATTCTACTATATGACATCAGAGGTATGGTGAAGAAAGATAATAAACAATTCAAAAGGAAGTGCAAATTAAACTGAAGTGATGGGGTTTACCTGGCAGCACTGCTTTTGGAAAAACTTGTGGTTTGTTTCTTTTTAAGGCACAATACACGAGGAAATACACTGTACTGGTGAGGAAAATCCCACTATACTGTGCAAAAACGTAATCCAGATCTACATAAACAAAAAGCATTATAGTTCATATTAAAAAATTCAGTCAAAGTAAAACTGGTATCAGATGTGTGTCGGATCTGGGCTGATGCAATGTTTCTGTCTGTGATATCATGAGGCAATCTTGATTTACCAAACTGGCTAGCCCCATTGTAAGGGCTTTTCGGATCATCTGCATGATTTTTAATGTATAGAACTGGAACAAATGATGTTCCGTACAGCACTCCAGCGACAACAGCAAGAACCGTCCCACTGCAAGACATAACATTTAAAGCTCTTATTATACAAATCATTTATGAATACATTATTTTATTAGATACTGTATATGCATGCAGATACTCTAATAATTTAATTTGAATTTTATTGTGGTCTAAGGTTGATAGAGTTTTACTCTAAGGTTGATCATTAGTACAAAAAGTAAATTTTTGATGCTTTAAATCTGTAAAATATAGATGCTTATGCTGTATAAAGTAAGTTAAATTATTCATCCAATATGCAAGATAGAAGTGTGATGTGTACATACACAAGACGTTTTGTACGTGGACTTAATGCATCCACCCAGGAATCATCTGTTGCCACCACACTTTCTGAGTTCACAGCCTTCGGATTCAATTGATAAAATAATTTAACTGAATAATTTAAACATGCAATATTTAAAAATGTGCAGAGCCTCTGAAAGGACTTGGTGATGGAAAATGTATGAAAAAAGATTTAAATGCTTTTCTATTTCCCCCGAAAAATGTTATGCCAAAAAAAAAAAAAAACTCAAGACACTTTGGTTCGCTCACAAAAAAATACTTTTACAAGCGAACGCAGTTTTCTGGGAAATGCAAAAGTTTTGCAAAAGGTTTCTGTGGGAATGCAGAAGCATCAAAATATAACTTTTCCTCCAATCTCATTTCCTCCAAAATAACCTTTTCTCCAATCACCACCATGTTCCCTTTAGGGGCGCCATTAAAAACCTTTTTTTAATTTATGTTAACATACGTGGTCTATTAGTAAAGGTGTTTCTTCAGATGTTGATGACCTTTGAACATCAGTCTTCACAAAGAAAAAAACAATGGCACTGTAAAGATATACAAAATTAACAGAATTAAAAGGGGGAGGGAAAAAAGGGAACAGACATTATAACAAGACTTAAAAATAACATCACATTTTGTGGCAAACAAAAATAAAATTATATGAATGCATCACATATACCTAACTAAACAAAGACCAGCTCCACAGGAGTTCAGTATTGGTTTGGAAACAGTCTCAGCCCCAATACCAAACCAGCCAAACCTAAAAACAGCAGTAAGAGTCAGTTTACGCTACAAAGAAGAATATTTACATTGAGCAAACGTGAAACGTTTTGGTTGCAATCTCATTTTACAGCATATCAATCAATACAAAAGATAAAAGTTCCTTGAAGGTGCAGTCAGTGTGTAGTATTTATGAGAATCTATTGACAAAAATGCAATATAATAGCCTGGATGCCAGCCTAACTTAGCCCCGCCCACATTTTTTTTAGGTCGGACAATTCGGTCTGGCCTTGCTCCATAGAGGAGTAATTATCCCCGAACAGAAACTGTTTGGACCAATGAAATCATCAGGGCGGGCTTTAGATGATGACGGACAGATGATCAACAGTAACGTAATCATCACTTCATCAAAGGGGCTTGGATTATATTTGTTTGAATCCTAAACGGAGAGCTTGTTTGTATATGCATTCACCATCACAATTTCTCTCAGAAATGATTATCATGTTGGGTAAGTACTCTGTGTATCATTAAATTATTTTGCAACATTGGCAAAGATCGTGTATTCCAGCCGGATTTTAGCGCACGTGCAGACAGGTTTGCCAAGTTTTTACAACAAAACGCGCCAACTACTAACCCTAAACAATAGCTTCTCGGGGGGTTCTCCAGGGAAAAAATGGCGTTTGGGGGGTAAAATGTGTTATTTTGGCATGGTTGCATGCTAAAATTCACACTCATGGGTCTATACATTACATAATAGTCGCTTCAACCCGCGGACATAGAAAACAACCCGCGGAAAAAACGTGGACTTGGCAACACAGTGCAGTTGAACTCTGTTGACATTTGACAATGTGTCGCTTCGTTGCTCTGATTGGTTGTAGGTCTGTCCAATGTCTTTCCTGGTTCGGTTTAAACACGCCTCATAATCACAGCCCAATGGAGCAGTTTCAGACTCATATTCTGACTAGAATTGAGTATGACCACGTCAGGCTAGCAATATAATACAAACCACAATGTTTTCAGTGGTGTATAAGTGTTTGTCACTAGGGGTCAGTTATTCATAAAGGCCTAGCTTGATGACACTGTGAAAGAGCATGGGATCATGGGAGTTGTCGTCTTCAGCTCCACAGCCAACGGAAAGGAGTCCAACGGCAGACTCGGGCAGAAGTCGTCTTCATGGATGAGCTAATGTATTAACGGTGGTATGAAGCAGGACGTTCCGAGACCTGTGCCGTGGAAGAGACTGCTAACGAAAGACTCTTGCGTGAAACACTGTTCTCAAGACCAGCAAAGCTTTTATTATGCTTATGCTGCTAGCTTCCGCTCTTTTCGTTATGTGAGGTAACGCAGTGCAGTTTTGCATGGTTAAAACAATCACACTAAATACTTCTGAGTGTGTTGAAAGTAATGTTTTAACATTACTCTGTGTGTTTGCTCAGTGTCTGTTATGAGAGACTTCACTTTGCAGTATCTAGATCAATATTAGAATTAAGCTAGCACTTGTGTGATGTACAGTAAGTGGTTTTTGGATATTTTGATCTAAAAATCTAACATATTGTGACTTTAAGTGGATTCTGAAAGACAATTTTGCTTACCGTGAGCTGGCCCAACCCAAGAGCAAATTAAATGAAGCCCATATAAGAAGCCCAAGACCAAGCCCAATAGTCTTCACGATAGGAACAACAGTTATATTACCTATAAGAAACACACAAACATGCAACAGGGATATATACTGTATCATCACTGAAAAACAATCACACAATCTATCTCAAGCAGTAATTATCAAATGATAAATTATACTGGCATAATAAATAGATGTTACCAGTAGCCCAGATGGCTCCTCCCAGCATAACAAGAGGCCAAAATTTTGGACTGTTCAGAATGATGTTCACCACTAAGGAGACTGTCCATATAGCAGCACACAGAATCCACTGGAAAAACATTCCTGCACATATATACAGTAGGGTGTAAAGCTGAAAATAAATGAAATATTATTGAGCAAACTTTCTCTCATCAGTGCATGATCCAATTTCAAGTAAAAAAAAAAAGAAGAAGATTAATTTGACAGATGCCCATATAATAGTTTTTAGTTGTTTTAATAGTTTTTGATAATAATTGGTTATTTATTTATTTTTAATGGGAACCATATATTAACATTTGTGTAAAACATTCTGTATTTGCTGAGGTTTGATGTGTTCACACCTGGAGCCTATACCATGAAGTAGCTGGCTAGCCAGATATGTTTAAGCTTATTTTGACCCAATCCTGGGGTTTTAGGTACCATTAAAGTGGTTTGGCTTTTCGCTGTGTTAATTGACATATTCCCTTGCGCTCCACGGCTAACCTGCTCCAGGGCAGGTTATGTTCTGGTTCTGACACACTTCTGATGCAATAAAGTCCCTCTCCTCCTTCCTCCCCCTGAGTTGACAGAGAAAGCTGATGATCAGCATCATGGTACCAACAAAGTCTGAATAGATTGGTTTGGTTTTGTCAACTCGAAACTAAACCTGTAACCCTGATTTTGTTAAACTACCATCATGGTGCAGGCCACTGTTTGGGCCTTGTGGAAACACTAAACATTATGAATGTCTTATGAAACATTTTCAAGGTATTATCTGTTTGTTAGAAATCGCAGTCCCTAGAATCAACATTAAAAATTAAACAGAAAATAATATATTTTAATTTGTCTTTATTACTTTGCAATATACAGTCTTATTTGTATGGGAAAGTGTGACAATTATGTCATCAAATTCCCACCCGCCCTGTGTTGTTTCAAACCTGTATAATTACCATGGAACATAAAAACACATTTTTAGGGAATGACAGCCATTCACTTGCATTTCATCTTTTTTTCCAAACAATGAAAGTGAATGATCTCTTTTTGTGTTCCACAGAAGAAACAATCTCAGACAGGTTTGATGCTGGTTTAAGAACCATTTTAAGGTCATAGTCTTAGGTTAGGCTACTTTGGCAAGAAAAAGTTGAGAATCTGAACAAAAACATCAACAGGAAGTCAACAGCTAAACAAAGTAAAATAAGAAAAGATTGACTAACCATCACCAGTCTCAATCTTTTTCACTGGTACGAAGTTGCTCCCGAAAAAGACAACTGAAACGGCGCAGGATATGAATCCATAAGTCAGATCAGACGAGTTGGTGTTGTTGTTGGATTCTTGCTGAAGGTGCACGGGCGCGTCTGACAGTCCCTCTAATGCAACACAGTTACATTACGTTGTGCTTTACTCATTAAAGTCAGCAAAGTATCAGTTATTCAATTAAATAATTTGTTATTATTATCTTACGTTACCTGTGTCCAGGTGTTGCGCGGCGCCGATCGCGCAGAGGAGCGAAATTATGAACGCTGCCACGCGAGGATTCATGATAGACACACACGTAACAGCATTCAAGTAACTAAAAGATATTAGTAAAAACCGCGTTCATGCGAAGATAGCTGAAATAATGTATTCCTAGCGCGAGCTTCTCAATGAATAAGTGCCTTGACTTCCGTGTCAGCTGACAGTCATAATCACATGATCGCATGCATCAGCACGCGTGGATGAACCGCATGCATTTGAATATGATGATTAGTGACATTTTCACTGTTGGGTGGCGTGGAGATATTTGCTGGTGGTGGGGCTGTTTGAAAAGGAGGGATAAATAAGAACTTTGCTTTTTAGTTAAACAGCGTGTTTATTGACTGTAGGCTACTGTAGGCTTTATTTCCCCAACAAATTATAAACAATTGTATGCCAAAATGTTCTTATTTGAGGGTTCAGGGGTGCCATGTGCAATTTTTACGAGGGGTAATGAATTATTGCAACTGTTACGTACAATAAAGTATTAATTATTACAAATTACAGTTGATCAGTTGACATAAGCTTTTAAACAGTAACGTTAGATAACCTATGGTCATGCTTTTCAGTTTGACGTGCTTGCTTGCAGTGATGCTGAGTACAATTTTGCCACTGATAGGCCTACTTCAGAACAGGTTGGGTCACTTATATCCAACATTATGAAGCTGCAGACTCGGAGCCTGCATCCACAGTCCCGCACCCAGAGTCCCGCATTCTCAGACCCCTCGTTTTCCCCGAAACAGCGCCTCCTGCTGTTCTGAAGACCGTATAACACCCTTATCCAAATAAGATGCAATATTACGTTATCGTTTCATTTAAAAATAAATTTACACAAAATAACGCTTTTGCAAACATCTTTCCATTCCCAAAAGATGTCATTGTTTTCTCTGACCAAGTACGCAGTAGAATTATTTATTTATTTAATAAAGAGTGTGGGCAATTGAAAGAAAATTACTGATGGACAAAATACAATTACAGATTGAACTATCCTCTGAAAAAATATTATGTGATATATCGCTACAATACTTTTTTTTTGTTCAATGTTTCTTTCAGGTTCACATGCTAATGGTCTAATTAACATATAATACGCAAGGCTAACATTACAAAACCATATTTTTTTATATCTGGAATGCAAAGCAAAACTCACACAAGAATAGACAAAACACCAATAATAAACGAGTCTGTACTTTAACTATCACCTAAACATCATCAAGCGGTAAACAGGACAAAGCAAAGAAAAAAGGAAGAAAGAATTGTGTTAGTGGCTGTACTTTGTATCTTCAATTGCATAAGGTAAAATAATAACTACTGTAAATACTACTGTAATACCATTTTTGAATTGTACAGATTTGTTTATTATTGGTGTTTAGTCTATTCTTGTTTGAGTTTTGCTTTGGATTCCAGATATCAACAGGCTTTTTTAATGCTAGCAATGTATAATATGTTAATTAGACCATTAGCATAGGTTGACCTGAAAGAAACATTGGAACTGGAATTAAAAAAAACATTGTAGCGATATAATATCACATAACATTTTTCAAAGTATATTTCAATCTGTAATTGTATATCTTCCATCAGTAATTTTCTTTTATTTAAATAAACAAAAAACAAAAACTACTGGGTACTTTCTTAGTCAGAGAAAACAATGATATTTTTAGGGAATGCAAAGATGTTTGCAAAATCGTTAATATGTTTAGATTTATTTGGAAAACTTTAAATGAAACGACACCGTAATAATATATCTTATTTGGATAAGGGTGTTATACGGTCTTCAGAACAGCAGGAGGCGCTGTTTCTTAAACACGAGGGGTCTGAGAATGCGGGACTCTGAGTGCGGGACTGTGGATGCAGGCTCCGAGTCTGCAGCTTCATACTACTCCTTATAGTGGACAGTTCTCAGCTGTGATGCCAGACGAAGACAAACCACCTGATTCTGGCCAGTAGCAGATTGGACATGAGTTCTGCAAAATCACAGTCTTGTGACAACAGCAACAACATGAGAATTACCTTAATGGAACACACAGAAGAAAGGGTAACGCTTTACAATACTGGTGCACTAATATGCATTAATTAATGCACAGTTAATCATGAGTTAATATATTACTTATGGTGAACTAACCCATTTATTAATGATTACTGCATCAGCAACTATAGATTCTACATGATTAGGCCTAATAGATTACGTAGGCCTAATCATTAAATTGTTATTAGTTAAATGTGTCATTATGTGTTAATTCCTTAATAACATATTAACTAATAGGCTAATGTAAATGACTGTGTTAATTACCACAAGGGGTCAAGGGGCCCATAACCATATTTACATATTTGTCAAGGTCACTCCCGTTCCCGGACTCCATCTCCCATGATCCGCCCTGTCTCACACCTGAACTCACTTCCTCATTATCTCTCCTGCTCTCCCCGGATTCCCTGCACCTGGTCTTTCTCGTTAGCGCACCTTTTATTTTTGGACTCACTCCCCTCACTAATTGTCTGTTCTTATGTTTGTTAGAAGCAAGTGTGTTATGTAGTTTCAGTTCTCCAGCGTGTATATTCTGTTCTGAGTTCTATGAGTCTTTGTGAATAAACAAACTCGTTAGTTTTGGATGTCTTGGACTTCTCATTGCCTGACTACAACTAGGCTACACATAACAATATTACTTAATCAAATATTTAATAGTTATGTGCCCCAACCTCTATGGCCCCAACAAGTAAATTCATAACATAATGATACCTTTGTAAATCATTATCTAATGATTCATTAAAACTGGAAATTGAATTGCATTACCGGTTGTGGTAATTAACAAGTTAATTTAAATTATTAGTTAATATAATAGGCTATGTTATTAAGGAATAACCTATTTAATGTACCATTTTGACCAAACTGGTTATAGCCTACATGGAAGTCATTGAGGGATCAATGAAAGCAACCGTTCAAACAGAATGAGAAAACACAGTTTAAAGGAACTGTGTAAGAAATGTATTTTAATTAATTATATAATGGCCCTGGTATGTCACTAGACATTAAGAAATCATGTTAATTTCAAATACTTATATCACTGACAACAGTAGTCCGGCCAGGATATTGTCATTTAAAAGTTGTTGTTGCAGCCCTCAACTGATGTTGATGTTGACATGTTGTGTTTTGGCCTGAAGCTCCACCCTCCACCTATCGACCAATCATGAAGTCAGTAGTGTTTCTGTATCCGGGTTGCCAGATCTGCTCTAGTTACCATAGCTGCAGATACAAACGTTCCTGCTGGATCCTGCAGCCTATCTGGCAAACTCGAGTCAGGGGGAGGAGGAGAGGGGAAAGTGATTGCAGTACCAGTTTTGGTCACTATCTTACATACACTTCCTTTAATTAGTAAAGGTGTTAAACAAGGCTGCATTCTGTCTTGAGCACTGCAGCATTGAGCCAATAACATTTGAGGACCCGAAATTCTATTCAATTCTATTGTTTCTTAAATGCTTCTATGCATGTGATAAACATGATTAGGCAAATTACCATCTCCCCATTAGAGCAGTGGCTTATCACAGTTATCTAAACCTCATAAACTGAAGATTAATAAAGCAGATGCTCTGTAACAAACATATTTGTACATGAATAATCAAAAATAAAACTAGTGCTGTCAGGAAAGGATTATAATATTTAATCACAATAACCACACATTTGGTAAGTGCTGAAAGTACTGGTAAAACTATAACTATAACACATTAAACTAAAACAATCAGTGTGAAAAGACAGCATCGGCTGCTCAAAACTATAACACTGTGTTGTATGTACAGAAAAGTGGTCCTAGAACCGCAGTCCTGAAACATACTGGATCATTCTTCTCTCTCTTGCCATCTATGCCTAGTAACCACCACTGGAGGGCAGCACTGGTCTCAACAATGCCACCACATACATTTTCTCACGAAGTATTTTACACATCCACAACATAGAGCGTAAGAAAGACTGATAATTCCAGATTCATTCTTTCTTCTTTTTTAAAACTGTCACCAATTTTTCTCTCTCTCTCTCTCTCTCTCTCTCTCTCTCTCTCTCTCTCTCTCTCTCTCTCTCTCTCTCTCTCTCTCTCTCTCTCTCTCTCTCTCTCTCTCTCTCTCTCTCTGACACCTCATTGACACATTGAGTTTTTGGAAAGGTATGGTAAGCAGCACCACCATTTAGAATCAAGAGTAGAGAATACACAATCTAAGCAGCTCATCAGGATCACTTAAAAAAAAGCATGGTGACCAGGCGGGGAGTGAATACAATGCCCTGATGATGAACTGATTTTTATATCATCTTTATTTCTGAATTGAAAATGTCGGAATCCGTGTGATTTTGTTGTTCATTCTGTCATCTCAGAAATAAGCAGTGCTAAATGTGAGGGGGGAAATGATCTGATTTGGATATATCAGCCTTGTCTTTTATAGCTCTTTCTCTTAAAGGCTCATTTCACCTAAACATTCTTTCATTATTTACATTGGTTAATCTTTGTTAAAGGGGGGGGGGGGATGCTGTTTCATGCATACTGAGCTTTTTACACTGTTAAAGACTTATATGGGCCGTACGGGCTCTTCTCCCGGTAGGGTGCGCGCGCGCGTGACTAGAGCGAGAAAGGAAATGCACGCCCATAAACACTCCGCGCTGCGCTCCACTTTATTCCTATGGGTGACATAAAGCGACTTCAACGCTTCAGCACAGCATTCCAGGAAGGCAGCGCTGCATTTGAACCGATTTGAACGCAGAAATGATGGAAAGCTTCACAACATCGCTTCAGTCGCGTCGCAGGACTCCGCTGTCAGGACTTCACCAAATCATACCAAAGAAGTGTGTTTTTGACGGAGCAGTCCCAGCGATAAAGGTTCGGTCCTGCTTCAAATGTGCTAACGGACTTCATTGTTGTTCTACGTTACACTAGTCTGACGTGCAAAACCGTTTTGCTTGCTACTGCTTAGGTTTAGTCGCATATAATAGTCCATAAACCGAATCATGTCCTCATAAACTGCGAGTATAGACACACAAATGTTGACATGCCACTAAATACAGTACATACCACAGAGACAGACGTCCTGCTGTTGCTGTTTCTTCTGTTCAATTTATTTCAGCCTCTGAATGATTCTGGATCATATCTATTAGCTGAGATCGATAGCCATGGGTTTCTCCACGCTTAAGGACGTCACCGCTCGTCATTCTTTAGCTCCGCCCAGATACGCCTCCAGGCTCTCGTTTTTTTCCGGAAAGACTCTGTACAGCCTATTCTTTTATAAATATAATAAAACTAAAGACTTCGGCAATATGAAGGATGCAATACTATAGGTACTCAAGATTGACATGAGATTGACTGAAAATGAGATTGTGTTTCACCCCCCCTTTAATATCCCAGAAACCGGTTTCTGGCCATCTTTCCTACAGGTAAACAAAAATGTCATAAAGGCGTTGTAAAATTAATCCATATGAATAACACAATTTAATCAAATGTCGTGTGAAAAGATGCAATCACTTAATGTAATGAACAGATTTAATTAAGGCTTTGATTTACATCTAAACAATAATCAACACAAATTTTTGTTTTATAGATACCAAAGTCGTATGAGTTTGGAAACCCATGAGAGTGAGTACCTAAATAATAAATTAATTTAAATTTTTGGGTGACCTATTGCTTTAGTGATTCCTTTTTTTTAATACCACACATAAATGTCCCAACCATCAGACAGAAATCACGGAAATAGGTATCCTGAGCAATCAGGCTAATTAAACAGCAAACAAGGTGGAACCCATGCTGTTTTATCCGAAATCATTGATTTCATTCAGGTTTCCTGTTCATGCACCACTCAATGTTTTAAATCAAAAGTAAAATTCTTCTACAATCATGATTTGTGTTTTTAAATATTATTTTAGAAATGTTCTATTAATCTTTATTTGAAAGTGGTCTTTATTTGTCTTTATTTGATCATGATCACAAAAAAACTGAATAAAGAATGAATAAGTGTTGAAAACAAATTTAATTTCTTTAAAATGTAAAGTGCTTTATAAATAAAATGTATTATTATTATTATTATTATTATTATTATTATTATTATTATTATTCAAGCGCTCAGAAAAAAAGCAGATTTCGAAGGTGAAGAGTAGGCTAATTCATCTGTTCTGATCAGCCCAAGATTGATTTTGTTCCTCTTTTATATAACTGACAGCAGATTTCATTTCATTTCATTTGAAACAATTAATTTGTTTTGAAACAATAATTTTGTTCCTAATCAAATATGAGTTTGTCATAATAAATCGGACATAAAACACTCTCCCTCCATTGAACTGATAACACCCAAACAATGAGTCGCACTTTCACCAAAACAACAACGCGAGTGGTGTTTGAATGGGAGAGCAAACGTTAGCGCCAAAAAGAAGAAAAGTGCTGCACAGCGGAGTATATTTAGCTGCTGGTCAGAGAGGGATGCAAAAAATAAATAAAGCATGTAGCCTACCGAGAATGAGGTATGAGAATTGTGTAATAGCTAAATACACACCACATATATTTAGCTAGCTAATCCATTGCAATGTATTTAGCTATAACTATCAGTATAACAAGTTACCAATTAAAGCAGCCGCCTGTCATGCTAGTTCATTTTTCAATAGTGTCTGTAATTATCAATGACAAAATTAATCACATCTGTGTTTGTTTTCTTCCTAAATTAATCTGACTTTTGAACGAATTGGATGTATGAACGATTTAAGTGTTTCACTCATTAAAACAGTGAATATATGCCGCCTACTGGCGGTTTCAATACCTAATTTCTTTCTTTTTATAATCTTTACTATGTTAGAAAGTCACATTGTTGCTCAATTTTTATTTGTCTCAACTGATATTTTTAATATTTTTAACTCGAACTCAACTCGGACTCGACCCTCTCTGAATTCGGACTCGACTCGGACTCAACCCTCTCTGAACTCGGACTGAACTCAGAATCGACCCTCTCTGAACTCGGACTCGACTCGGACTCAACCCTCTCTGAACTCGGACTCGACTCGGACTCGACCCTCTCTGAACTCGGACTCGACTCGGACTCAACCCTCTCTGAACTCGGACTCGACTCGGACTCGACCCTCTCTGAACTCGGACTCGACTCGGACTCGACCCTCTCTGAACTCGGATTCGACTCGGACTCAACCCTCTCTGAACTCGGACTCGACTCGGACTCAACCCTCTCTGAACTCGGACTTGACTCGGAATCGACCCTCTCTGAACTCGGACTTGACTCGGAATCGACCCTCTCTGAACTCGGACTCGACTCGGACTCGACCCTCTCTGAACTCGGACTCGACCCTCTCTGAACTCGGACTCAACTTGGAATCAACCTTCTCTGGACTCGGACTCAACCCTCTCTGAACTCAGACTCGACTCGGACTCAACCCTCTCTGAACTCTGTCTCAACTCGGAATCGACCCTCACTTAACTCGGACTCGACTCTGACTCAACCCTCTCTGAACTCGGACTTGACTCAGAATCGACCCTATCTGAACTCGGACTCGACTCGGATTCGACCCTCTCTGAACTTGGACTCGACTCGGACTCAACCCTCTCTGAACTCGGACTGAACTCAGAATCGACCCTCTCTGAACTCGGACTCGACTCGGACTCAACCCTCTCTGAACTCGGACTCGACTCGGACTCGACCCTCTCTGAACTCGGACTCAACTCAGAATCGACCCTCTCCGAACTCGGACTCGACTCGGACTCAACCCTCTCTGAACTCGGACTCGAACCTCTCTGAACTCGGACTCGACTCGGACTCAACCCTCTCTGAACTCGGACTCGACTCGGACTCGACCCTCTCTGAACTCGGATTCGACTCGGACTCAACCCTCTCTGAACTCGGACTCGACTCGGATTCGACCCTCTCTGAACTCGGACTCAACTTGGAATCGACCCTCTCTGAACTCGGACTCGACTCGGAATCGACCCTCTCTGAACTCGGACTCGACTCGGATTCGACCCTCTCTGAACTCGGACTCAACTCGGAATCGACCCTCTCTGAACTCAGAATCGACTCGGGATCAACCCTCTCTGAACTCGATCTCAACTCGGAATCGACCCTCTCTTAACTCGGACTCGACTCGGACTCAAATGAACTGGTCTCGACTACAACACTGACTAGTACACTGTAAAAAAATAAAATAAAAATTCAGTTGAGTGAGAGAGTGTTTACATGAAAAAAATGTCGTCAATATGAATTAATCCAACTAGATTTGAGATTCTCAAAGTTCTGTATTAACCCTAATCTTTGCAATTCAGTTAGCATATTTGTTTATGTGCATAACATGTATTCTGAACAAAATGTAAGCATATGTGCAGAACCACAATAATAGTTGCTGGAGCAACCATATGTTTTGGTAGCAAACATTAGACTAAAATTGCCTTCTCTTGCCATATGTGCAGAGCGGTCTAGGGGCTCTAGTATTCAGATCACACTTGATGCACTACTGGCTCAGCTTCCTTTGGAAGTCTAGAACTTCAAGACTTTGGAGGCCCTTGAAAGTCTGAGGCCCCAAGGCATTGGCCCGGTCCATAATCCTGGATGGTGTTATTGTTCATGAGCCTAGCTAAACTGTGATGTTGTGATCAAAGCTGGCTGGGAAGATGGGGAGCTCTGTCTTGGCTTAGCTGGAGGGTGGGGGCACTGGAGGTGGACAGGAAGCTGGCATGCTCAAAAGAGGCAGGGATGCTGGCCAGAGAAACCAGTGTGGAGTAGGTGGTAGGAGGAGCCTAGGAGGATGTTACTTCACTCAAGATCTGTGCAGCCCCTGTAGCATTGTCACGCAGGAATGAGAGCAGAGCTGTGTATCAGTGCAGCAGCAGTAGGAAAACCAATGTACCTGGATGTAAGGTCACAGGCAGCTATGTTTTGTATATTAAGAAGAGGAATGGGCCCAGCACGATCTGATTAAATACAATATGCTTTATAACAAATAAAAACAGTGTGCATGTAAATGTCAAGTCAGCTTTATTTATATAGCACTTTTACAATGACGATTGTTTCAAAGCAGCTTCACAGTGTAAAACAGCACAATATTGCAACAAAATTTTATTTGGCTGTACAGTCGCTCTGGAGAAAATGGTGATGTCATCATCAGCTCATTTTAATTTATCACATAGTGGGCAGATCAGTGATATAGTTGATATAGTTCATTTAATAATTAATTTTATTTGGATATTTAATTGAAAACATAGATAAAAAATTTAGTGTCCCCAACTGAGCAAACCAAGCCAAAGGTAACAGTGGCAAGGAACCAAAACTCCATCAGGGCATGATGGAGAAAAATAAACCTTGGGAGAAACCAGACTCAGTCAAGGTGCCAGTTCTCCTCTGGCCTATTAACAAACAGTGTATGATTATTATTCTCACAGGTAGTTTGTTTCTGTATTGATTCTATATAAAACTGCAGATCCAATGTAAAGTATTTGCTCTGGCTTTTGTTTTAAATCATTTTGTTGCGTTATTATTGCTTGTTTTCATCTGATGACAACACGCAGAATGTGGCAGTTGGTCTGTGTAGTATTAGTCCCGCCCCTCCTCCACTGTGATTGGACGGCTGAGTGAAGAGTGACAGTGATGAGCGCTGCGTTTTACTCAAAGTTGAACATTCTTCAACTCCCGGCGACCAGAAAAAAACGCTGAGCGCTCAGCGCGTGAGCGTGAAATACTTGCTCAGCGCCTCGGTGCGCTCCAGGCGTTCTAAAAACGCGGCGCTCTCATTGAAAACAATTGAAAAAGCCAGCCAGCAGCGTGAAAAAACGCTTTGGTGGACATACGGCCTAACATTAGTGTGGATGCCACTCTTTTTATGATGTAACGAGTACATCAGGTGTTCTGGGAAGTGTTCCCGGTTCCGGCAGACCTATAATGCAGCCTAACAATCAGTCAATTGATTTGAAAAATAAAATTAAAAAATGTTTTATGTGTATGCCATAGTACATTTTTAAGATGGTAGAATGCAGTTTTACAGATGCTAGAAACATGGCTTTCAAATGAAAGATTGGTATCAAAGAGCACACACAGGTTCCTCACTGACGACGAGGGCTTAACAAAGCAGCCATCGAGTGTTAGACAGTATTCTAGGTTACTACTTGTGAAGTTTTTTTTTGTCCAGTAATTAAAAAGTCTGTTTTTCCTGAATTAAGTTGCAGGAAATTACTATTTATCCAATTTTTTATATCAGCTATGCATTCCCGTAATCTTGTGAATTGGTCAGTTTCATCAGGGCATGAAGAAATATAGAGCTGAGTATTGTCTGCGATAATGAAAATGAACGCCATACTACCTAATAATGTCTTCCAGTTGTAGCATATGCAGGGTGAAAAGCAACGGTCCTAACACTGAGCCTTACGGTACTCCACACTGAACTTGTGATCGGTGTGACATCTCTTCATTTACTGCTACAAACTGATAACGGTCAGATAAGTACGATTTAAACCATGCCAATGCAATTCCACTAATGCATACAAAATAACATAATTTTCGAGTCTATTCAAAAGAATGTTGTGGTCGATAGTATCGAATGCAGGGCTAAGATCGAGTATCACTAATAGAGAGATGCAAACCACAATCAGATGATAAGAGTAAATCATTTGTGACTCTGATGAGAGTAGTCGCAGTACTATGATACGGTCTAAATCCTGACTGGAAATCCTCACAGATATCATTTCTTTCTAAAAAGGAATGTAATTGTGAAGACACAGCCTTTTCTAGTATTTTTGACAGAAACAGTAGATTTGAGATTGGCTGTAATTGACTAATTATGTAGGATCAAGTTGTGTTTTTTTAATAAGTGGTTTAATTATAGCCAACTTAGAGGGGAACTTCAGCGCTGGGAAGATGAATCTGTAATCTTAAAATGGGTCATTAATGTAGTAGAAATTTGAAATTATTTTTGAATTTGATGCTTTCTATTCTGAGAAAAGAAAGAAAATGTATTTTTGTCTCATGGGGATGAAAGACAACAATTCCCAGAATGCTTCGCTGCCCTGTGAGGCCATTCCCAAAGCCACCGCTACTGAATCACTGACCACTTTCCCACCACTGCATTCATCTTCATAAAATCAGTTCAGTTAGAGAACAGATGTCAATTTTCACAAATTCCCATGATCGATTGTCATTTAAATTAACGATCAATTAATCGATTAATAGTTAACCTTAATAGTGCAATATGCGTCTACAGCAGTGGCTTATAGCTGACAACATGATGGTGTGCAAATGCTGCTCAAAATGCCATGTTCTTCACCAAATTAATGAAAAGGATTTTTTCATCTAAACAAAGGGCTATGGGATTGTAAAATTAGTCAATGTGATTTATAATTTAATAAAATGACTTTAATTTAATAACCAAATATAACCTGTAATACAACATCAACGCCGCCTTAGATCTGTTATTCAGAATGTGTGGACGCTTTTCCAAGAACAACGTGCTGAAACAACCCTTAATCCAATAAATTCAAAACGATTTATTACAATATTGTTTTCATTAATGTTATGCAATGTGACAGTCCCAATCATAGTTATTAGTCGTGCGTTGCTGTTTGAACTGCGTGAGCTGAAGCGGATGCGCTGAATCAACACTGGTTACACTGAAGCTCTTTGCTATAGCGCGTTTTTTAACTCAACAAAAAATTTCATATATGAGATTAATCAGATTTATATAAAGTTAACAAAGTATTACAAATTATATCTGCACAAAATGATGAGAATGCACAAGTGAACTTGAATTAAGTTGCTGATATTCATATTCAGAATGGGAGACGCGTACACGCACTCTTCCTGGAACAACGCTCTGAACACGGCACCTAAACCCAATGAATTTACAACCATTTATTAAAATAGTGTTCTCGTTTATGTTATATAATATGATTGTCCCAATCATTATTATGCATTGCTCTGTATGCGCTAAAGCCGAAGCACTGAATGAAAACCGGTAGCCATACGTTACACTAAAGCCATTTGCCAGTGCGTTTCATTTCGCTAAAAGAATCCCATCTTATATGATTGATCACATATATAACATTACAAAATAAATGTAATGTAAATGGGCAAATAACCCAGATAATTAACAATCACAATGTTTTATTACAATAGTGTTCTCATTAATGTTGTGTAATATGACAGTTCCAATCATAGTCATTATTAGTTGTGCATTGCTGTTGGAGCTGCAAGCTCGCCTCTAACGTTAATTATTAACCAAATGCAATGTTTGTGAAATAAATCAGCTATAGATAGCAATATTACAACTTACATTTGCACAAAACAAAAGACTGTAAATGCACATGCAAACTTGCAGTCATGATGAAGGTGTAACTCCAGTTGTAAAATGGTCCCAAATAGAACTCGGGCACGCTCGCTTCATTTTTCCTCCTGTTTGGCGGTTGAGCCGCACGCACGTGCATGACCCTGGTTAATCGATGATCGATAATCGATTAAATGTCTTATCGACAATTATTCGATCATCGATTATTCGTTGACATCCCTAGAACAGACACTACAATTAAAAACAGAACGTGTCTGTTCAATATAATTTGATTTAGCCGCTGAGTGAGAGTAACAAAAGCAGCAGGAGTAAGATTACACTCATCGTGATGAATGAGCTGAGGTAAGAGCTCTCAAGATGAGAGTTACACGGCCACACTCACAGCAGTAGTTCTCAGCACGTGTTCAGTCTGCCGCGTTTTCAGTTCATGCCTTTGGAAGCTTAACTTTTAATAGGAATTAATTTGAGAAGTTAAAACACTTACTTTGCTCTGCCGGCTGCTCCGTTCTCCGTTCAGCTGTGAGCTGAGCTGTGAGTGCGATCCCACTCCCAATGCGAGTTGAAAACATGTGGAAATAGCTCCCTCTGCTGGCTGTAGTCTTTAGCCTCTTTCCAAAAATTTTACAGAGGATGCAATTTTACAATATTTTAGTCAAAAAACAAAAGACACTCTGTCAGTTTAAATCACGACCATTCGAAATAATAATCCAGGATTTCTACTGATAGTAAGCCATATGCTAATTGCTGAAGTAACCCTTTAAAAGTTTGTGGTACATATACTAATGTCAAGGATAAATTAATGATATTTAGAAGAGGATCTATGACCTCTGGAAGCATCTCTTTTAATAGCCTGGTCGGTATCACGTCACAAACATGTGGTTGATTTTGATGATTTCGCCAATTTTAGCAATGAGTTTAGCCAATTCTTCCTCTTCTATAGCAGTGAATGAGAAATTTAGAATGTCATTTTTCCTCAGTGACACTACAATTCTGTCTGATGTGATACTATAGTAGATGGCTTTATGGTTATAATTGTATTCCTAATATTATCAATCTTACTAGTAAAGAAGTTCATAAAGTCATTACTGCTGTGCTGCTTACACATATCAGAAGTTAAAGCTTTATTTATGGTTAATTTAGCCACTGTATCAAATAAATACCTTGGGTTGTGTTTGCACATTTGTGTAGACTGTAAATGTGTAATCATGAATGCAACCATAATTACAAACTGAGTGATACCGTACTTCAATTGATTTGAAATTGAACGTTAATTGGCTGCAACAGACTCAATTTTGTTTGGCTACAGAGGAATACTGATTTCTTATTGGCTGAGGAAGGTAATAAGGAACTAGGCACAGCAAGAGGAAACTCAACTGCTGAGCTGCAGATGCTATGCCAGTCTGTTTGCCTGGGAGCCTAGCCTGAAAAGAGACTGTATGTGTGTGTGTGTGCACATGTACCAGAACTATAACTATAACCAGAACTGAACATCAGGCAGTAGCCACTGGTTTTTCATTAAGAATTCATAAGAAGGCACACATTTTGGTAACGTGCCTCCTCCCAAAAGATAGCAGGCAATCAGAAACACTTGGTTAAAATACCATAGCTTGTCTATGAGTACATTGAAGCACAACACTGTGTCCCCAGTACATACTGAACAGGGCCACATCTGTTCCTGTGCTACAGAGCTGCTCAAAGCACATTAGCTTGAACAAATCAACAAACCCTTTTCATTGGCTCAGAACTCTGTCAGTACACTCACCATTGAAAAAAAGGCAGAGAAAGCAGTGAAAGAAAGAAATGTTATTTGTATATTCAGTCAGAGTTAATGTTTGATCTACAAATGGTAGGGGAATTAAGAAAAAATAGATAAATGTATTGGCAATTATTTGAATTTTTTGTATTTTACATTATTTTTAGTCAAAATAAATAGTCCTAATGGGATTATTTAGGTGGCCATGATGACAGATTTTGTTGGCTTATTAGCTAAATTTGAGATATTTCAAATGTTGGCACATTTTGTAAGAAAAAGGATTCCTAGATGAACTAAGAAAAAAACCTTTATCCATCTGAATTGTTGACCCAGTGTCAAAATCCAACAGCAAGAAACAAACTAAACAGCATGTAGAACACAACACACAAACAATACCAGACAACAATTAAATAAAAAAAATCATGACATGAGGAACTTAAATACACAGCATAAATCAATGACAAACAAGTGAATTAATTAAATAAAAAAACGTGCATAAATGAAACAAAGGACAACAGCAACAGAGAAACAAACTAAAAGTCCAACCTCGCACTGTAACAGTTTGACTAAGAGAGGGAGGTGGAAGGGAGCTGGTGTAGAGCTTGAAAGAGGCAGGGATGCTGGCCAGAGAAACCAGAGAGGAGTAGGTGATAGGAGGAGCTAAAGAGAAGCTTATGGTAAAAAAGGCCCCATGGAGGAGCAGACAGTGGAAGGATCCATGGAGGAGTCTAGAGCGACCCAGGAGGCCACCAGGAGGAATGTTCCCCATGGCGGAAGTGATGGAGGGACAGCCAAAATGTAGATTTGAGCGTGAACAACTGATGTGACGCAGGGCGATGGCGAGACCCAGGAGAAGTCCGTTGGACAGAGACTCGGCAACATTGAGGGACCAGAAGACCAAAGCAAAGTTCTTGGCGACGAGTGGCCGAGGTGGGGCCAGAGGACTGAGGTGATGCCGGTGTGATCGAGGACCACGTGGAGTCTTATGGGTGGAGGGATGGAGTGCAGCAGACAGCCCAAAAGTCCGTGGCAATGGTGGTGGTGATGACTGACCACGAATGAATGGGTGACTTCGGTGGAGCAGGCAGGAGAGGAAGTTTGTGTGCGGAGACCAACTTGGTGATGGAGAGGGATGGTTGTAATGAAGATAATGCCAATAAATATAACACTGTGCTGGAAGGGATCAGTGGTGATGAAGAATAGACTGTGCTAGATGATACTTCCAGAGGCAGAAGAGGTTCGTGGGCGGGAATCGGGAGGGGAAGCTGTTCCTCTTTTTCCCAGTCCATCAGCCACCTTCATCCTCAAGCAACACTAATATTCCCACAGACATGGATGTAATAGCTGGCTCACGCACCTACCTAGTCAGATGGGACCCTAGGCTTTTCTTCCTGGACGAATGAGGCTGCTGGTTGTGGCTGTGTTTCAGGCATTGGCTCAGGCATGGTGTCTGTGGAGGGCATAAGCTGGGTCTCTCCATCGGCAGTGGCTCTGGTTCCTCATCCGTGGTGGGTGTGGCCTCTGGATTAGTAATGACTAGAAAGCCTGGAATCCTCTTCTTCTTTGCTCACCGCAAAAGAGGATCCACCCACAGGGTGAAGTTAACCTAATCCCTCACAGTCCACCCAGAATTACCATGTGGCAAGATCAGATGAATCTCATTGTCCAGTCTGCTCCAGAATCCCTCCACGTGCACTGCAGGTGGTGTGATGACAGATGCTGCATACTTTGGGCCTGATTCCTCAAAGTCTCTGCCCCTTTGAAAAATAAAAATAAGGCCCATGAGAGCCTGTGAAAATTCCCCATCGGAGCAATATTTATTAAAGCAATATCCATCTTTACTTTTACTAACACATGAACAGAAACTCAATGAAATGAGGAACTTAAACGCACAGGGTGCAAGAACTCAATGACGAACAAACAAAATAATCAAAACCAATGGTAACAAATGAAGAGTAGAAAATGGAACAAAAGAAAACAGATAACTGAGAACAAACTAAAAGGAAGTCTGTGACACTTAGGATGTGAATTTATGTGAAAAGCGCCTCTTGTGGCAATTTTCTCCTTCCCATGAAACAGAGTAAAAACAGAATATCAGAGGATTCTCAGTCTCTGTTTATTCCAAAAGATTCCAAAAAATAAAGCAATCAGTCCACATTCCGTTTAGAAAAATTCCCACCATTTCATCCCATGGTAGACTTTCCAACTGAAATGATGCTAGTGATGACAAGTCCATTTGTGTGACTGTATGAGAGACAGCTTGGTACTTAGCTCGTAGGTTCCCAAGAGTACTCCCAAAATGCACAATATGAGCAATCCTCTTTGTGTGCGTCTGTGTGTATTGGTGTATCATCCAAGATTTTAAGTTATACACATTAATGTTTTCTATTTACATGTACAGTACATATACATATAAAACTAATGAACAAGATTTCAGTTACACAGCATGGCATAGAAAAGGGTGATTGGCATATAATTTATCAATATAATAATCAATATAACTATCTGTAATCATCTCCATCTCTTATTCTTCAGGTCATAACTGGACTACAAAAATTAAGTTCCTAGTTAACTAATATCAGTGATATACTTAATCATCGCTTTATAAAAACAAACATAACTAAAGGTTGTCATGCTTTTCACAGTTAAAACTGCATATGGTAGTGCACCTTATTAAAAGTACAATGCATTTGATATGAAAACCAAAACAAACAAAAAAGCCAATGACATAAATAACAAACCCTTGAGTATAGGGTGCTAATTTTCAGTCTTTACATTTCCCCATAGAGAGACAATATTAATTAATGCATCTGAAATGCCTTGACATATTTTGGCACACTGCAATATTTGGCATTTTGGGATATCGTAATATATTATGAAGTTCATATACAGATCCATCTTAATATAACAATTTCAATATATTATCTAAATGGTGAAATGCAGAAGGTACAATATTATTTAAAGTTTTTCATCTTTTTTTTAAATTAAAAGACAATTATAAAACTACTGCTTGCATTGTCCATAGGCAAGAAAAACGGATCCGAACACAGTGATCCAAAAAAGAACATCACAAGAAATCAAACCAGTGAGGAGGAGAAACAAAACCACTCAAATCATTTTGTTTTTTTCTTAAAGTCAAGCATTTGCATGGTAACATTAACATCTAATGAACAAAAGTGTACTTATATACATAATTTATTATACATATCTCATATAATAAGAAATGACTCTTCAAACATTTTTAATATATCATGTAGATCGAGTAAACAAAATCACATTTGATGCAGATGTTTCGTGTGCTTGAGTTCTTGAGAATCAGAGATTCCAAAAACATGTTGCTATGGAAACAGGTGTCGAGCTTTTCCCATAGGAATTATTTTCAATGTGTAACGTTGTTCCTCAGTGCAGCATTGCAATGTCATCACTTACAATGTGAAAAACGTCAATGGAAACCGAAGCAATGGGGCAAGTGTGTTTGTGTGAGTGAATATATGAGCAAAATGAGGTCATATTATAGGTGCGTGTTCAAGTGTGTGACAAAATGAGAACTTGGAAATGGAGTTATGTAAGATGTACACAACAAGACACTTTATAGAAGTGCGGCTACAGAAAGTTTGTGAAGTTGTCTGCATATGTACACACAGCAATGTGCCTGTATACCTTTTTTATGTGTCTGTCAGCATGTTTTTGCAAATGATATTTGTACACATGACCGATGGTCAAAATATGATTGCACTGAACAGTAAACGTGTTAAAGTGTGTCTATGCATGTATGGATCTGACATCCTGTGTATGATTCATTGAATATGGAATAATTAACTAATAATAAACTATATATATATATATATATATATATATATATATATATATATATATATATATATATATATATATATATATATATATAGTTTTTGTGTGTAAGACTATGTACACATTTGTGGATGTGTATGAAAGTTGGGGTACAACATGCTTGCACCAGTGTGTGTGTGTGTGTGTATGATGTAAGGTATGTAAGGCACTCAGGACATCTCGCTCACACTCAGAGGCATTGCCATGCCAGGTCTCAGGTACGGCACAGCATGGACGGCTTTAGAGAAGTCTGGAGTCAGCACTCGCCCGTTCTCCCCTGTACTGCCTGTTATAGACAACCTGGCCTTACTGCGCATAGCATCTGTGAACGTCATCTGTTACCAAACACACACCCACACAAACAGAATATATAAATACACAGCGATTCACACCCAAATGCACACGGAGAGAAAGAAAACACATAAACATTCATTAGTGTTACAGTGCATCATATGAAATACAGAATTTTATTTACATCTATATAAACTGTAGATGTTTATGAGGAGCAGATGGGGTGGAGAATGACTGACAGCTAATGGGTCTCCCCATAAGATGGCGGAGCTTTATATCAAAAGCAAGCGGTGCAGCCAATTCACAAACAACCACAAGCGTCAATGATGATAAACAAACGGAAAAATGATGTCACTCCAGTTGAACGAAATGAGCTATACATTTTTTTTTTATCTATAAACCCTCCATCTTTTATTTCATTCAATACATTTTACCCTCCCTCTGTTTATCCCTTGTCCACCTTTACGCCATTTCTTTAATCTTCCATCTTAAATCTTAAATCGCAGCGTGTTTGTGGTCACAGTTTACCAAAACTGTGCTGTCAAACAATTGCTTGTGTGATTCTGTTTTTAAAGAGGTCATATCATGAAAAATCTAATTTAATTTAGTTTGAGCTCAGTAAGATTTTTTTTTAAAGAAATCAATACTTTTATTCAGAAAGGATGCTTTAAATTGATCAATAGTGACAGTAAAAACAAGCAGCACAACTGTTTTTAACATGGATAATAATAAGAAATGTTTATTTAGCACCAAATCAGCATATTATAATAATTTCAGAAGTATCATGTGACAGAGGACAAATGGCTGCTGAAAATTAATCTTTGCCCTTACAGGAATAAATAAAAATTAAAAATTTATTAAAAAGAAAAACATTTTGAAATTTTAATAATATTTCACAATATTACTCTTTTTATGTATTTTTAAGTAAATAAATGCATCCTTTGTAAAATGAATAAATAAATCTTTCCAACTTTTTAATAGTAGTGTAGCTTGATAGCCTAGAAATCTAGACACACCCGAGCGGCAGCAAATCTAATTGGCAGCCAGGGTAGTCTAGCAACTCTTTATTGGATTGTGAGCGGGCCAATCACATCATGTATAGAGTCGGGGGGCGGGCTTAACATAATGACGGCAGAAATGTGAAGGTTTTGCATGCTACTTGTAAACAAAGATGCTGGCGAACGGCGGTCTTTCGAATCGGCTTTGGCCACGATTCTGGAAGAGTAGGAGTTAAGCTTTTCTCTAAAAAAAGAACAAAGAACGGCACTGAAGTCATTCTTAAGGAAGAAAAATATGTTCAGAGTTTTGTCGACCGGATACGGCGAAAATCTATCAACTAGCTCCACTTCACCTTCTTCGTTGCTCTGGTTGGTTGAAGAGTGCAGAGGGAGTTTGAAAGACGATGGTTTATCCCGCCCCTCAGATTGAGCCCTGTCAATGGTGAGTTCATAGACCAAACATCTTGATGTGGGTATGGCTTGTCAGGCTAGTAGTATAATACTGAGATATTTCAAAACAGAAAAATCTCTCCCTAGTCCAAAAAGATAATCTACTGAAATTCTGCCTTGTGTTTTGAAACTTGATCTGCCTGTTGCAGTGAAGTAATAAAGAGAAGGAAGCAGAATGATGATAAACTACTTCCATAGGATCCCAGTGCTGGAAAAGATTATTTTAAAGTTATTGTAACTTTAATAATTTGAGTAGCACATTCAATTGTGAATTGTTTTGTGAACCTGTCACATTGTAATACATACTTTGCAAAAAGGCTGTTAAGAAGATGATGGGGAATTTGTTTTTATATTATACAGACTTTTTTCTTACAGTAATATATACTATTGAATCATTCACAGACCAGAAACATTCATTAAAGCTACACTGTGTGATATTTTCCCCCATCTAGCGGTGAACAGGTATATGACCATGCAGTGAAGAATAGTTTCTGTTCCTCTCAATTCTGATTTCGTTTTAACTCCTACGGTGGCCGATTTAGTCCAAGATTAACATGGCAATCCCCCTCTTCACATTCGACACGGTGCCATCGAGTGTTAAAACGTGAAAGGCGAAGCTTGAATTTATGTGTATGTCCCTCTTTGGCTAATGTACTTTCAAGATGGAGGAGCAACATGGCGATCGGCATTCGAACCCCTCACCCGTATGTATTTTCAATGGCATATCATGAACTTACGAGAATACGTTATTACTTGAAAGAAGTAAATATACATTAATGAGCACATATATTTTTGAAAGAACTAAGTGTTCTAAGATAAGAATAGACAAAAAAAGTTACACAGTGTAGCTTTAAGTAAATTGGTTCTATTTGAATGTTGTTTGAAGAAGAAAAAAAAAACGTGTGGGGGGTGGGGTGGGGGGGTAAAACGTCCTATTTAATTCTAAATCCGCCTTTCCACTGCTCACGACATTTGGACACGACTGTCAGAATTCATCCAAAATGTACCCTATTATCTTTGTTAGTGCACATATCTAGTCTTGTGATGAACAACTAATCCATGCAAGTTAGTAGTACACACCAAAAGAAAAAAATGATTGTCATCATGGTAATCTTTAAACAAAATCTGGAAATTGCTGTTTCTTCTCTGAAGATGTCAGTTTGACGGTTTGGGTTGAATATCCTTAAATACGCCCCTCCAACAATCAGTTTGCTATGAGCGATGGATGGAGAGGGTGCACTAAAATAAATCCCTGCCCTCTATTCAATATTTAGTTTCACTTGGAATGACCTCCATAACCATACATTTTTTATGTTTTTAAAAGTGTCAAATGTTTATTATAAAGTTAAACAAATAGTATTAATAATTCTAATTAGATCAACAGTGATCTAATTGAAATACATCACATCTGGTCGGTGTGTCGCCTACAGTGTTCACTTTTTTAACACATCCAAAGCTCAAATCAGATCCGAAAATTCTGCATCCACAGATGGTTGCACCTCACACAGCCCCTGTGCTATCCTAGAAATCTAGACGCACCCTAGCGGCAGCAAATTTAATTTGCCCGCAAGTGTGGTCTAGCAACTCTCAATTCCTATCTGAGCTGTATTCCTCAGAATCTGGACGGCCCAATCACATCGTGTAGGTAGGCTATAGAGTCGGCGGGCGGGGCCATAATGACGACGGCCGAGTTGCGTTTGCGTGCTTCTAGTAACACAGTCTTCTAGTAAACACAGAAACTGGCGAACGGCGGCGGTCTTTGGAATCAGCTCTGCCCGCGCCTCCGGAAGACTTGGAGTTAAGCTTTCCTCTGAGAAAAGAACTGTTTAATCAGTCAGCGAGCTCCCCTTCACCGTCGTTGCTCCGGTTGGTGTACCGCTATCCTATCGCGTGCAGAGGGAGTTTGAAAGACAACCGTTTATCCCGCCCCTCGGACTGAGCCCTGTCTATGGTGAGTTTCCAGACCAAACATCTTGATGTGGGTCTGGCTTGTCAGGCAACCCCTGTGCGACTCTCTATAGCAAATGAATGACTTCCGGTCTATCGCCTGTAATTTTTTGTGTGTAGTGGAAAGGCAGCTTAAGAGTCAAAGCGAGAGCGAAAAACTTGTGTATAACTAAATTATGGCCTAAAATTCAATCTTGCCAGTGGACCTCAAAGAAAAACAAAGAAATTATGATATGAAAATTATGATATGACCCCTTTAAATCGTGATGCCTAGAGAATCGTGTAGTGGCGATGAAGCGTTTGGCATACGATAAAAAATGACAAAAAAAACAAAAAAAACAGTGAACAAACGACAAAAATATAACCTCTGCCATTCCTACCCCACTAGATCTTAACACTCTCCAGCCCATAAACGTTGTACCCTTCCTTATAAGTAGCAAAATTCTGAGAATTCTGCGAGGAAGAGGAGGGATTTAGAGCCTGAGTCTTGGCAACCTTCATGCGTTTGGCCTCCGCGCGAGATTTGTAGCAGAATTCCACCAGAGCGACCAGCATGGCCAACCCGAGGCCGCCCACCAGGATGTAGAAGACGCCCGCAACGTTACTCAGGCTGAGGGCGCTAGTCTTCTCCTGCAAGGGGTGAAGGTCAAAGGTCAAAGGTCAAAAATAAGGGAGAGAAAGGATGACAGTATGTCAATAATACTAATTATCACTGTGTATATATATATATATGATGACTTTTAATTTTAAAAATACATTATGAATTTAAAGGTAACTGCTCTAAATAGACTACAAAAACAGTACAGTATTAAATGTGTATATGAGTGTCTAACAGTTAATCACATAGAATACACAGACGGCTACAAAAGTACAACAGGACAGTGCGGTGCAGTGTGTGCACATAAAGAAGGAAAAAAGACGCCACCTACAAAATTGCAATTAAAGACAGCTGAAGTAAAAGGCAAATATACAAACAACATTTACAGCATTGGTGAGGGAGAAGGAGAGACCGCATGGGAAAGAGAAAGAGAGATAGGAGGGAGAAAGAAAGAGTGTAAGAACCAAAAAATAAAAAGTAACAGGACAAGTTGTCAATAAAGCACAAATACAAAGGAGCACAAGGAAATTCTGAGCCTATACAGGTATGAGTATGTGTGTTTGTGGAGGGGAATGTGGATCAAGTACGCACTTTAGTGGATATAAAATATGTCTTCGCTATGTGTCTCTTGCATGCATTACTGGGTGTTTATATCACATCCCTGCTTGTATAGGCATCATTGATTGTATACACAGGTCAGGCTCTGATTCATGCGGTGGTAAATCTGTGTGGGGGACTTGCTTTGACACACACACACGCACACACGCACACACACCCCACAGGCTGTAATTCTTTTTTGTACACACTTCTTTCGTCATCACACTCATACGTATCCTCTCATATACAAAAATACCTTCCCCCCCAAACACACAGTCTTCTGATTTGGATTTGGATCACCCAAACTGAGACAGTGTTTTCACAAGTTTTCATGCACACACACATACACATTCTAGCCCTGCCAGACACACACACACGCACGCGCGCACACACACACACGCTCCCTGCAGTGACTGACCTTACTTCCAGAGTCCTTGGCTCCACATTCTCCCTTATCGTACCACCATTTGTTTTTCAGCTTGTCTAAGATGCCTTGCTCACTGAGTTTCAATACTGCAAGGTTTACTGGCGTTCTTCGCGTATGGGAAATAACATAAATAACATTATCAATGTTATTTTATGTTATTGTCAGTAACATTTGCACTCGCTAACAGCGCTGGTAATGATTCAGCCCTGAGCGTGGTGGCGATCAGCAGTCTGCGCTCCATTTGGCAGTCGGCAAACGCGGCTTTGCCGTGCCAGATGTGCACAGACTCATCGCCTTGAGCAGGAAGCAGAAACAGTGCCCGTCAACGAGCTGTATACCTCTGGGAATGTTTTTTTTTTTTTTTAAAGCAGTCTAGATTTTATTTTAGTGTAGATGTGTCATACTGAAAGACACATCTTCGTTGACCAATTGATGGTATAATCAAGTGAGTATAGGTGCCTCGGCTTGTTTTCTGGGATCGCTGGTAGTGCTTCCTGCTCATTTGCATTTTGTTCATTTCATTTTTTACCCATATGTCCCAAGCACGGGTCTGACCTTTGACTCCCCGCCTCCGCTGCCGCACTCTCCTTTGTCGTACCACCATTTGTTTTTCAATTTATCCAGAAGCCCCTGCTCGTTCAGTTTTAGCACTGCAAGGTTTACCGCGTTTCTTAAACAAACGATAAAACATACTTGTCAGACAGCATGAGGGGGGGCGGGGCTGCAGCGGGCCACGCCCCCCACAAGTTGCATAGAATGAATGGAACATTGGGTTAGACAATCCATCAATCAAATCAACCAACCCATCAAAATGATGTTAAACAACCCATTAAAATGTAAGGTGGTCGAGCTTTAAGAGTTCTTTTTTAAACTCAAACTCTTGAGGCAGGAGGCTAAAACAGAGGAGGATCAGCAATAGTATCAGTTATAACACCGCACATACAGATCCTTAAATCAGTTAGCAGAGAACACTTTAAGCGTTGAGGCAAACAAATATGGTTAGAAGTATCAAGAAAGACAGCATGCATAGTTCAAACAGTGCATCATCAAATGCATTCATAATCAAGTTACTGTTTTCAGCCTCTGAATCAGCAGCTTAAATCAGCATTCTGTAATGCTTATGGCGACCATTCAAAAAGTGCCCAAACACATGCATTGATTATTACTGATTATCAATAATAATAGCATTTGTCATAACAACACAGTCTGGTTGCAAGAGGCCATTGCTTCAGTCATTAAGAACAGACATGCATTCAATAAAACAGATGCTAATGGCAAACATGAGAAGAAGGGGTTAAACTGAAATCAAATTAGCATATTAGCTCTTTTATAAGTGTAAATCTTGTCTCCAGCTTTTGACTACTACACTATGCTTTGGTTTAGAGGGGGTGGAAAGCTATTTGGTAGTATATATAGTTAATAACTTTATAAATCGTTTAACCGTTTGCCAATGTTTGCTTCATTGAACACATGGCAGATGATTATCAGCAAACCCGATGAAAAAAAGGCTTCAGAATTTGTAGACTATTTGGGGAGGGGGGAAGACACATCTGAAACCTTCTCTTCAATTATATACTGAGCTCCATGAGTAGACTTGGTAAATCCTGGAAAAGAATCACATGACCTAATCTTTTATGTTTAGGGCTGTCAAAATTAGAACTAGCAATTAATTAAAATGTTTAAAGCAGTTAACCGATTCTTCACATATATAAGCAAACACGACGAAAACAATGTGTTTCAGCTTAATCACCACTCCCTCGACTAATGTTTGTCCATATTTAAGCATTTTTCGTTAATCTGAGACGTTCAGCTGAAAACAAGAAAATTGTTACATTATGTAACGCAGATGAACATATTTTCACTAATAACCAAAGTCAGTAATTACACTTATTATCCAAACTTTTATTTTCTTAAAAAAGAAATTGAATGTGTTAACATGTTAACTACAAAAAATAATGAAATTAATTTTAAAATATATTTGAATAATCTGACAGCCCTAATATTTTTTATATATATAATCTTAATTCATTGTGCATTTTATTATAGTGCTAACTTGCTTCCTATTGAAATCTTAACTTGTTATTAAGCTTATGATAAGAGACTAACATTATGCTCCATTTTCTATGCCATCATTCTCGAGAGCACCGGTTGCTGGGTAACCTTCTTGTCAGCTGTCAGCTACACTTTCTAAAGCCCTCACTATCTCTGCAGTTTCCTTGGTAACTCTCTACACTGCTGCTACCTAGGTTACCATTTATCCCTACACTCAGTGCTGCTATTACCTAGTTTACCTCATTTTAAAAGGGGACCCCCGGCCTACATCAGGGTAGGTGGGATACTATAACAACATGGGCCATATTGTTATACTACTCCACCCACCTTAAAGCAGATCCCTTGGGTGTAGCGATGCCGTAGCCTTTAGAGTCAAGGTTCCCTCCGACCTTCATGGTGTCACAGGGCTTGCGCTGCTCGATGTATTCATTCATAGTAGATTCCAGAAGATAGGCATATTTGCCTTTGGATTTTCGGACACGCAAAACGCCTTCTACTGTGTTTTTAACAAACACCGAAGGTTCAGCGCTCTTCATGTACTGCCACATCTTGTCAAAGAGAGCAATCTTGGATCTCTGGATAAAAAAAATAGAGACAAAGAAAAGGAAAGGTTTAGGAAATGAGGGTTAGCACTGCCAACTTTTTCAGTCTAGATCTGAATCTCAAGAATAGTTCAGTAAATGACATGATGTTGTTGTTTTTGCCTCGATCTTGCCTTGTTTTTTCACGATCATTCGAATATACTCCAGGGTTTTTTACTGATACAAAGCCATATGCTAATCGGTGAAGTTACCCTTTAATTACTTCAGAACACAGGATGTCTGCCAACCTAAGAATTAAGACCACTTTGGTCCACTCACCCTAAAGAATTCTTTGGTTGAGCCTGCATCCAATGTCCCATAGGCAATTTCGGTCTGTTTGGCCAGGTCTTCAGCACTCTCGATAGGTGACACCATCCTCTCCACAGTAAGAAAGGCAGCCAGGTTAGCCGTGTAGGAGGAGATGATGATGAGTGTGAAAAACCACCACACACCACCAACTATACGGCCTGACAAGGACCTACACACAGCAAACACAGTCAACCACACACAAATGCTCACATGTTCCACCAAGAACAAGCATGTTGTTACTGTAATATTTTAAATGAAAGAAAGAAAGAAAGAAAGAAAGAAAGAAAGAAAGAAAGAAAGAAAGAAAGAAAGAAAGAAAGAAAGAAAGAAAGAAAGAAAGAAAAAAAGAAAAACCCTTTTACTTTGGAGAAAATGGGGAATATGCAGCCGAAACACGGTACCACTCCAAGAGGGCAGGAAACGGCGACCTTGTGCACTTTAATGTTCCCAGCCGGGTGAGTATATGTTTACAGAAGAAATGTTCAATCAAATTTTAAACCACAACTTCGATTAAACATTTCTAATCCTGTGTTAGCTCTTTCTTCTTACCCATGTAACACTGAAGTTACTATAATTTAGATTTTTTACAAGTTAAATAACATCCAGATTATTCCCAGTGGAGATGGATACGAAGAGAGAACTGCAGGAGCGTGAACGTACACAAACCACGGCAACTGTGGGAAAACTGTTGGTGCACAAAGACGAAAGCACACCCCACGCGCTAGCCAGCTAGCATTAGCGCTCACTGCATGCACCAACCTTGGCGAAATATCGCATCCCTGCTGCATAAAAGCGCCCAGAGAAAACCACAGACTATTAAAGATGCCAAATTCGTTGGTAGATTCGCTAGGGCCCAGCTGCCCATCCTCAAACTCTTCAGTGTGCCACTCGTAAGGGCTGAAGCGGCTAACAAGGAAGAGCACAACGCTAACTCCGATGTAGGCGAACACAATGCACATCCAGATCTCGTAGGCCAGTGGGTCCAGGAAAGAGAAGACACCGGGCTTGGATTTCTGGGGTTTCTTGATCATAATGGATATGCCCAGACTCATGAAAGGTTTCGAGAAGTCGATCACCTCCTCTCTGACAAGAGTGATGGTAAGAGGAGCTACAGCTATGTCTGCTTTCTGTCAACAATAAAGAGACAAGGAATTAGATAAATGAGAGACATACACACACACATACAGTTGTGGTCAAAATTGTTGGTACCCCTGGTAAATATGATCAAATATGGCTGCAAGAAATAAATCTGCATTGTTTATCCTTTTGATCTTTAAATATAGTAAAATATCTCTGAAGTATATTTACATTAATATTAAAAATTGTAGCACACCAGGGTGACAAGGAACATGAAACTGTCCAGCTATGATATCTTGTTCCACAAAAGTATAAATATGAGGAAGCAGGCCAGATTCCCTAATCATTCATCACAATGAGTAAAACCACAGAATATAGTTCTGATGTGCAGCAAAAGATTGTTGAGCTTTACAAAATAGAAATAGAAATCCCCATTTCCACCATCAGGGCAATAGTTAACAAGTTCCAATCAACTTAAGATGTTACAAATCTGCCTGAAAGAGGACGTGTTTCTATATCGTCCTAATGCACGATGAGGAGGAGAGTTTGAGTGCACAACGACTCTCCAAGGATCACAGATGGAGAATCGCAGAGATTAGTTGTTGATGTTTGGGAGAGATTCAAGAAAAATCCTCCTCACTCATCTAAAAAACAAACTCCAGCATATTCAGTTGTTAGCCAGTACTGGAACTTGAGACAGGACCTGGTTCTGTTGTCAGATGAAACTATAGCTTTTTGGCAGCAAATATACCAGATGGGTTTGGTGCAAACAGGGATAAAAAGTACCCCATAACACCCATGGCGTAAAATACCACTGTAACTTTAATGTTGAGGGCCTATTTTTATTGAGGTCCTGGACATCTTGTTCAGATACATGGTATAATAGATTCTAGCAAATACCAACAGATAAAAAATAAAAAAAATCTCTAGAAATCTTATAATGGGCTTCCATCAGGACAACGATCCAAAACAAACATCAAAATCAACACACAAATCTGCCACTGAACACAAAATGAAGCTTCTGCCATGTTCGTCCCAGTCCCCTGATCTGAACTCTATAGAGAATGAGTGATGAACTGAAGAGAAGAAGCACCAGCATGTATCTGGGAATCTGAAGGATCTGGAGAGATTCTGTTTGGAGGAATGGTCTCTGATCTCTTGTCAGGTGTTCTCCAAACTCATCAGCCATTTTAGGAGAAGACTCTCAAGAGATAACAAGAGCTGTTATCTTGGGGAAAGGAGGTTGCAAAAATTATCTATCTAATAAAAGGGTGCCAAAAAATTGTGGCCAACATGTTTTGGAGAAAAGCATTTGTTTCATAATGTGATTTACCCCGCATTTTCAATTATTTTACTTCAAGGAAAGGTTAGATTTTTGTAATTTTTTTGAATAAAAGATCAAAAGGATAAATAATGCAAATTTATTTTTTACAGCCATATTTCATCGGGGTTCCAGCAATTTTGACAACTACTGTATAAGAGATATTCATTAACAGTTACAATTTTTAAATTATTAAGATTTTATAAGGGTTTAGGAAGAAGTCTCTTTTGCTCAACAAGCCTGCATTTTTTTAAATTAAAAGTATAGTAAAAACTGTAATATCGTGAAATATTCACGATATTACATATTACATGTCTTTATTTAATATTATATAATTTATTCTATTTTTATCATAAATCTCTTTACGGTCCATTGTGATCTTTTTTTTTCTTTCTTTTTTTTCTTTTAAATCTTACTTGCCCCAAACTTTTGAATGGCAATATAAAACAAAAATGTTAGGCAGTACAACTGTATTCAACATTGATAAGGATAAAAAAATAGTTTCTTGAGCACCAAATCTTTTGGATTTCTGAAGGATCGTGTGACACTGAAGTCTGGAGTAATGATGCTGACAATTCAGATTTGCTATTACAGGAATAAATCACATTTTAAAATATATTAAAATAGAAAAACGGTATTGCAAAGTATTACTGTTTTACTTTATTTTTGATTAAATAAATGCAGCATTGGTGAGCATATCCAGAAAAGACTTTTTACAAAAACCTTGAAGATCCCTTTGGTGAAACTTAAGTTTTTAATGTTTGTATATGTCTATGGTGTGTTTTAAATATGCTTTAAGACAAACCATGAGCAAATTCACAAGTCAACAACATTGCGGAGATTTTCCAGATTAAAGGGTCATGAAACCCTAAACCAAATTTTCTGAGATTTGAACAGAATTGTGTGTGTTGAACATCATAGAAGGCAACCCTAACCCTAACCCATCTGTTAGTTTTGAATGTGGGAGAAAACTAGTTAGTTTTAAACTTTTTGCTCTATTTTTAACTTCCTAGTTTAAATTCGTCTTCATGTCAATGTAACAGGTTGTGACATTTTCTTGTACTATAGTACGGCGATGACTCATCGCTGTCTCATAATTATTCATGAGACTGCGTATCTTTATCCTATGAGAAGACGCATTTCTTAATTCATGACAGCACGCGCTTAATTATTCATGACAGGACGCGTTGATAGGCATTTTCCTCTGACTGGTGCGTTCAACAGTGAGTGAGAGATGCATTATTGGATCAAAAACGAGTGTTTTTTTCCACTTTTAATGAGTGTCGCATTGCCCACGTTCTTTTCAATAGACCCCGAGTCTTCACACAAATGCGATTCATCCACACTGTGAGAGTAACCACCCTTTACGGCCATTTAACCAACCAAATGGCATACAAAGCTCCACAAAATAAGCCTCAAAAGTTATCAACAGCGTGTTCATATATATTTTCGATGCAGAGAACAAATTGCGAATGGCTGTGCATTTAATTATCCTTTGAATTATAGCTGTCGCAGGATATATTTGTGTAACGCTGAGCTTACAAATCCTTGCGTATATTGTTTTAAGTTTAACTTAATGTTAATTTGCAGCATGCATTTGTGGGAAGCTTTGATGCTTTTAATAAGAGCTAAATAAAATAGTCTGTTGATGTGCTGTCAGTCTCCCCTCGTCCCCCTCCACTCCACCGCTAAACCACGCCCACTTTTACAGCATTTTTCAAAACTGTGGTGTGAACTGACTGCTGCTGAGACAGGGGGTTTCATGACTCCATTTCAACTCCATTGAACCAAAGACAATCTCAAAAACTTGGTTTAAAATCGCTGGTGTTTCTTACGTCACAAACTACCTTCTACCAATCACATCAACGTACAGGCAGGCAATAACATATTATTATATATGACCGAGAACTATGACTATGTCTCAAGAGAAGCTAGGTTATTCCGGTATATTTTTCTGTTGATATGAAAAATCAGGTACATTTAGCAATATAGAAGATAAATAGATATTCATTATACATCACATTTAAGGGATAGAAGCAGCAAAAGCGCTTACTTGACTCTCCATTTTCTTCCACTCCAGATAGGGGTGATTCAGGTTATATTTTAATTTCTAATGAATATATTAATTCCTGTGTAAAGTACTGTATGAATGTATGAAATGTGCTATATAAATAAGCTTGCCTTGCCTATATTACGATGTTATGATCAGAGTAACGAAGTACAAATAATTTGTTACTTATTAAGTAGAAATTTTGGGTATCTATACTTTACTGGAGTAATTATTTTTCTGCCTGCTTTTTACAACTACTCCTTACATTTTCATGCAATTATCTGTACTTTCTACTCCTTACTTTTTAAAAATAGCCTGTTACTCCTCTTTCATTTCATCTTGTTTAAAAAAAAAACTATGCAGATAAATCGCGTCATCCGGATAGTGTGAATTTGATCGTGGTTGGATGAGAAGTGTAAACATATACCATTCCAACACCCTATTGGTTACTACGCGATCCGCCGCCCTTGCACATGATTCACAGCACAAATCAAACACAGTGTTGTCAGATTGGGCGGGTTCCAGCGGATGAGCACGCACTTTCAGTCAATCAGCGATCAGCAGGCAGACGCACTCATTGATGACTCGTTTTTAGCATAATAACTCTTCATAGCTTTATATTCAAGTGATCACTATGCTAAAGTGGCATACATACAGTATACAAGCCGTTTCTACAGTAAGGAGTGGAAGAGTGAACCAACTCTCAAAGGTAGCCTTGAGCCCATATAGGCCTCAATTGCCTAGCCCGGCCCGAGTCCGACTGGAGCTCAAGTTTAGTTTCTTTTTTGAATCCTCAGCTTTGTTTTTAATGTCCAATTAGTTATATTTCGTTTAGTTTCTTTATTAAGTTAATTTAGAAAAATGTTTGGATAATTTTTTGTTTGTTAAATTAAAGTTTTTATTTTTTTAAAGTAACAATCAAGCAGTCAGCGGCTGACAGTGGGCCCAAAGCCTGGCCCTATAGGGGCGTAAAAAGTCAGGGGCCGTCGGGTTCGGGCAGAAATGTAGGACTCTAAATAATCGACCCAATCTGGCAACACTGATCACACATGTATCCTACATTTACATTCCAAAAAAGGTTATTGATAACATCCCTCTGAATTTTAAATTTTTGTACCATTACATTACATATGTAATGGTACAAAAATTCAATAGGCAACTAGTCATCATATCTTCTGCTTCAGGAAACATGTTAATGCAGTACACATATGGTATATTTCCATTGTACTAAAATGCATTAATTTTCAATGGGTATATATGCGGCTGAAACAGGTAGCCAGTGCATGCCAATTTTTTCAACATTAACATTTTAATATAACATTCTAGTCATTGTGGACTTTAGAAAATTGTTTTTTGAGGAGGTGGGGTAGTGCACTATTAGGCCCCTGTTGGTGTGGCCTAAGCTTGTCTCTTGGCATTTTTTTCCTTACATTACTTTTACTTTTATACTTTAAGTAAGTTTTGAAACCAGTACTTTTAAACTTTTACTTAAGTAAAAAGCTTGAGTTGATACTTCAACTTCTACATAAGTATTTTTAAACCCTAGTATCTATACTTCTACTTGAGTAATGAATGTGAGTACTTTTGACACCTCTGGTTATGATGAACTATATGTCTTTCTGATGTTGAAGTTGTTCAAAGCATTTCTAATGATGCTTATTTTCAGAAGGCAGTTGTCTGACTCCGAGATGGCAAACGGGAATATGATTTGTGTATCATTAGCAACACATTATTAGCTGTTTGATAACGTAGTCAAGCAAAATGCTAATCATATTAATTACTGCTATGTGTCCAATGTTGTAAAGAGCGATACATAAAATGCATTACCATTTTAATACATTGACTTAAATGAGCCTGTATAATTCTGGTTCAAATATATATGGAGGAATTAAACCAGGATTTCCACTTGCCATTGTGCCACATTTACTATAGTAAAATTGAGCAAGTGGAACAGGTATTCTGAGCTGGTGTGAGTGAGTGAAAGCGGGGCTAATGTGTATATTCATGTGTCTGCGTATACTAAATGAAGCAAGGGTGTAGAGTTATATTCAAGCTATTTTAAGGTATGAAGAATGCTTTATCACCAAATGTTTGTCATTTTGGTGATCAAAGATGAGTTTTATTAGCCTAGAAATCTAGACGCACCCTAGCGACAGCAAATTTAATCTGCCCACAAGTGTCGTCTAGGAACTCTCAATACCCTTCTGAGCTGTATTCCTCACAGTCTGGACGGGCCAATCACATCATGTATAGAGTCGGCGGGCGGGGCCATAATGATGACGGCCGAGTTGCGTTTGCGTGCTTCTAGTAAACACAGAAACTGGCGAACGGCGGCGGTTTTTCGAATAAGCTTTGACTGCGTTTCTGCAAGACTTGGAGTTAAGCTTTTTTCCGAGAAAAGAACAAAGAACGGCACTGAAGTCATTCTTAAAAAGGGAATATGTGTTCGGAGTTCAGCCGACCGGATACGGTGAATGTTTAATCTATCAACAAGCTTTGTTTCACCTTCGTTGCTCTGGTTGGTGTAGCGCTATCCTATCGCGTGCAGAGGGAGTTTGAAAGACAACCGTTTATCCCGCCCCTCGGATTGAGCTCTGTCTATGGTGAGTTTCCAGACCAAACATCTTGATGTGGGTCTGGCTTGTCAGGCTAGAGTTTTATGGGATAAAAAGGTATAAAAGTATTAACTACCCTGGGACTTAAATTATTCCATACTTTTGACCTTTAGTGTATGATGAAAATCCTATTTTCCTGGAGCTGGTGTTCACTGTTTGTCAATAGTGCACTAGTGTGAGTGAGTGTATGATGTACTTCTCACCCCATAGACAAGTTCCCCAACCATGCCATTCCAGATCTTGGTCTCAGCATCTCGTGCGCCATACTTTCCATCTGCTACAATCCTCAGCTGATACTTAAACCCACAATGCTTTGCAATCTCAGCGGCCAGATCCACACAGTATCCTTCATAACGTTCATTATCGGTGAATAACTCTGCATTCTTTTTCAGCATTACATACGGTGCCTCCTACAACATGCACAGAAATATATTGACATATCTACAAATTTAAGTGATTTCAATAGTGTTTGATATGGAATATCATGGAATATATCTTACCAGGATTGTTGTCACAACAACCGTTTTATTCTCCATTCCCATGGTGTCGTTAGGGAAAAGGTCAGATTTCGTCACGGCCATCTTGTCCACCTCATTCCAGTAACCAATCTGAGAAAAAGTACACATATATGAAATAGAAAGTGCTCTTTTGTTGTGACTAAAAAAAGCAAAAAGTCTAATGTTTAATTTAACAGATGCTAAGAGTTGAGGTCAAGAACCTTACTCAGAACTGTTCTTTTGTTTTTTGGGATATCGGGTGCCTGTTAGTGGCTCGTTAATGTCTGTATTTTTATGCAAATAAGGACAGAACACCATAATAAAATATTCAGACAGTGTTGCCAACATCACTACTCAGTAATGGTGCTGTGGCCAGACTGATTCAACAGTGCCAAAGAAAAAGAAATTATGTTTGAACTGGGCTATCTGCTTGTAGTCTGACGTGAATGTGATAAAATAGAAAGACTGTGTGCAGTGAAATAAGACAAAGACCATAAATTGTCAACACACCTTTATATTGTGTTGCCCCCATCTTCACAATCAGTGCAATCTGATTTAATATTAACACTTTACAATAACAGGACATGAATAATCATGTACACATGAATTAATAGTGAATTCAAAATAAACTCAGATTAGTTAGGATATGAACTAATCATGAACAAATGAGGAGCTATCCTGAAGTCAGGAGTCATGAGGATTCATCCATGAACAGCAGCAATAATACATGTTAGTACATGTTTGATACTCTAACTTTAAAGTAAAGGTGATTTAAAACTGTCATAATTTTAATTGTAAACTGTATTATAATCTGCCATATCTGCAGCTTTGTGAGAAATACCATGATTATTTAGCCATTAATTACACAGATTTGTCTAATCAAATGTGGAAAATAGACTAATAACTACCACTAAAAAAAATGTATTTGATATAAACCGTTTTCTGATTTTTATAGTTCAATTACGTTTAGTCATAGCTATAGTTTTCTTCCCGGAACTACAGTATGTAGGGTTTGTCTTATTAGAGGCGCTCTCTGTGCTCCTAGCGTGTTAGTTGTGTTCCTTCGGTAAATGCTGGCAATTTTAATAAATAATAAATGTGGACTGCTTTGGTTAACCAAAAAAATAATTTAAGACATGTTTGTATTATTTTTGTGTTGGGATATTTCTGGAGGTGCACACTGTAAAAAAAAATACTTTGAAAAAAAGTTAACTGGTTGCCTTAAAATTTTGAGTTCATTGAAATCATTTGAGTTTATACATTGAAAATTTTTTGAGATTCGACAACCTTTATTAAAAGATTATTAAAAGATTTTGTAAGCATATTGGGTAATTGTGTGTTTTATATGATTTATCAAATTTTTTATGTGATTCAGATACAATAATATTTTGAGTTTCTATTTATTAAACAAATTTCCTTCATTGTATTAACTCAAAATTTTTAATTTTAATAAACTCAAAATTTTAAGCAAACCAGGTTACTTACTTTTTTAACTTAAACCAACAGAAACCAGCATTTTTTTTTTACAGTGCATTAGCCGGTGTATCTGCTCTGCTTTACATGTAAATGTGCCTTGTGTGTGTCTTTACAGGTATGTTTGGGCTTTCTTTTAAGTCCATAAATGTTTAATTATATAAATAAAAATAAAAGAACTAGCCTACAAATACCTTTTGTATATTTTTGTTTTTTGTACCAAGGGTGTAAAGGAATAAGGATTCTTACTGTATATGTTAATTCATTTTGTAATTAAAGGATTGTTAGTGCATCATTGTGTCATTACTTTATTTGAGGGGGCACATCATGATTAATTCACTGTTAACTACTTACCAAATTCAGCTCATGAATTATCATAAACTATCGCACAATCAAATACACATGTAACTAGTATAACTAGTATTCAGCCCAGTTAAGCTAAAGGAGGTACAGTATCATCATGACCTGTGTCTGGGTGGAGAGAGAACTGTACGGATCCCTCACTTACTGACTTTACTGAATGTTTCCTGTTTGGTTATTTTTTGGAGACTGATTCCTCAGGGACTGTTATAAGTCACAGTAGGTTTAGTTTGATGGGAAAGAGAATATCAAAACAGGCTGAGACCTTTTGAGATAAAATATAGCAGATTTAGATGATCAGTGAAAGTAATGAAAAAAAGAATCCTGTGGCTTTCAGTAATATTTATGATGAAGCTTCTCATAAAAAATGGTTTAAATTATGATAATAATACATTTGAAAATTTATTTGTTATTCCTTCTTAGGGAGCCTGTTTGATTTAGTTTACCCATACATGCTAATAAATGCATTAACTATCAAACATGTACTAACATGTATTAATGCTGCTATTATTCATGCATGAATCCTCGTGACTCCTGTCTTAGTTCAGGATAGCTCCTCATTTGTTCATGATTAGTTCATATCTAAACTAATCATGAGTTCATGTTGAATTAACTATCATTCATGCATTAATACATGATTATTCATCTCCCCCTCACCCCTAATGCATTCATTATTTTATGAAAACATATTTTTAATTAAGCCTATGTTTTCAGCTACCAATGAAAGTGAAGTATTTTCAGATTGGTTGATACAAAACTCATTCTGCAGAATTCTTTTATGCTCGCAAATCTGCATTTATTTGATTCAAAATAAAGAAAAACTATCATATTTATTTAGCTATTATAACAATTATTTTCTTTTTTTAATTCATTATTATTATAGTCTTCAATGGCTCATGATTATTCAGAAATCCTTCTAATGCACTGATTTCTCATGAAACATTGGTCAAGAAAAATGTCTTATAATTATGAATGTTGAATAGAAAGTTCAAAAGAACAGCATTCATTTTAAATAGTTTACTGTCATTTTTGATCAAATAAATGCATCCTTGATGAATACTTTTTTTCAGTAAAAAACAAAACCGTACGGTAGTGTAGGTAAAAATACACTAGAGTTTAGTTCCTAATCCAATAGATAATAGTTTGAAAAAGCAAAAACATAAAATATGCTATCAAAAAGCATTATTTAGTTTAGCTATTATATAATTAGGACCAGTAAGAATTCTTCAATTTCCCATCCCTACTAGAAGTATTCAGGGAGATCATGAGTCATCTGTTACCTTCACAGGGCCACTGTTTTTCAGCTCCATGACATTGACTGTGTAATTCACTCTTCTGCCGTACTGATCGAATTGAATATTTCCTGTCAACCCATCCACACGCACCTGAGCAAACACATGCACACACACACAAATATTAAATGGCAATAGTTCTCATTCACAGACAACAGGCATTGGTAATGTGTTGGCAGGGCGGACCTGTTTGAGAGCACGCTCTATCTCCACCCCCTGAGCCCACGGCACCGCAGGATTGGCCAGGCAGTCTCCGTTGTTGCCACGGCGACTGATGTCAATCCTTTGTTTATGTAGAAAGCGGAATGCCTCTGTCATCACTTGCACAGCATCATACGTGAGAGCGGAAGTGTACTGCAAGGTAAAGAAATATGAAGACCATAAAAATATATTCTCTCTTGCCGTTTAAAGGCCCCGATATACAAAATCGGGAAGAACTGGTGACATAATTTCATACAAAAATCAGGACAAAGTAAAGTTTGTTTGGGAGAAACAGCTTGCCAAAAAAACTTTTCGTAAAAATTAGCTCAGGCTGGTGAACATCTTTTGAACTACCATTGAGTGGTGCAGGTATGACGTGAGAACCCGGAAGACTAATTCACCATTCTTTCTAGATTTTTTTATGGGGTTTTTCAATTTATGAATAAAATAAAGCCCATAACTTGATAATACTTTGACGTTTTGTTCAACAGCATAAACTGACTTACACACTAAACTGTCAAATCGAGTTACTTATTAGAAACATACATTTTTAAAAATGAACATAACTGCTTTAAAATTCACATTATCACTATATGTGCGTAATTACGATGTAGACCAAAGGTCAAAGTATCGTTAAGTTACGTTTGGTACAGGGTTTCTTTTACACATAAATAATAAACAAAAAACATTTTAAAACCCCATTGGAAAATCTCAAAGGAACCGGCGATGAATTCCAGGTTTTGACATCATACCTGCACCACTCTATTGGTTTGTGGCAATGACATAGTAGGTAGGTGCGCTCTGAGGCTCCGCCTTCTTTGACGTGAAAATCTATGGTCAATTTCTTCTGTTTAGTCTGTTAAAAGTTATAATCTTACTTTAATTCTAAAGAGACATTGACACTGTTTTTTCATGTTTAATACTTATGCTTAAGGCTGCTTGCCTTTAAATAATCTATAGTATAAAGTTCTATATAAATAAACGTGACATGACTTTTCTGGAGTGCCGAATTACTTAGCTGTGAGTATATCGCAGCATAGATATAATATTAACATCCATAACAAATAGAGGTTTGTTGATGACTACGTTCAAAAATGCTGTGAGCCGCATTTTTATTGCAGCATAATTTAAATATTTGCAATAACTCACCCTGATTCTGCTGTCTGCTCCTGGGTACTCCTTCTCCTCCAGTGCTTCCCAGCGCTGGTCAAATTTAGCAACAAGCGGGTCATCAAAATCCACTATCTGGAATCCAGATACATTCGCTCCTCCATACTGAATCTTGGACAAATCTCCATCCACAAAGCCCTGAAAAACACACCCACAGACACACTTTCTAATAACATAATTCAAGTTGCACAAGACAGTGAGTTGTCGTATTGTTAGTATCACAAACAAAAGTGCAAACTCTCTCTTTCTCTCTCACACAACACAAAGAAACCCTTTCTAATAACATAATTTAAAGGGAGGGTTAAATGCTATTTCATGCATACTGAGCTTTTTACACTGTTAAAGACTTGGATTCCCATCCTAAACATAGACAAAGTTTCAAAAACTAATGTTGGACGTTTGATGGAGTATTTCTGTGTCAAAACTACTCCTTACGTTTTCTCAAAAGTTTCGGAGAGTTTTTTTTCGAGTGTGGGTCCACTTGACGTCGATAGAGCGGAAGGTCCTTGTATGGGCTGTACGGGCTCTTCTCCCAGAAGGGTGCGCGCGCATTTGGCGAAAGAGCAAATGCACGGCCAAAACACTGCTCTCAGGTGCAGATCCAGTCGTCCGTGGAACACTTCTGTCGCGCCGCGCTTCAATTTATTCCTATGGTTGATGTCAAGCGACTTCCAACGCTTCAGCACAGCATTCCGGGAAGGCAGCGCTGCATTTGAACCGATTTGAACGCAGAAATGACGGGAAGCGTCACAACATCACGCTTCAGTCGTGTTGCAAAAGTGGATCTCCACGGTCACTGCTGTCAGGACTTCACGAAATCAACAGTTACCAAAGAAGTGTTTTTGATGGAGCGTTAACGATAAAGGTTCGCGGCCGTGCTTTAGAAGCAGGTGGTGAGTAAAACTGCTTCAAGTGTCTATGCTGTTGGCTATCGTCGCGTAAGTAAACATCAGTAAACGACACGATCGTGCATAACGTTAGTGAATTTATCAATGGAGCATGCGATCTATGGTGTGTGTTTAAATACATTTGTTTAGCTATAGGTGTCAGTTTATTTATTGTAAAACCACCCAAACTTAAACCTAGCGTTCTCACAAAGCGTGCTTCGTCATTCAAATGCGCTAACGGTTACTCCATTGTTGTTCTATGTATAACGTTACACTAGTCTGACGTGCAAAACCGTTTTGCTTGCTACTGCTAAGGTTTAGTCGCATACAATAGTCCATAAACCGAATCATGTCCTCATAAACTGCGAGTAAAGACACACAAATGTTGACAGGCCACTAAATACAGTACATACCACAGAGACGGACATACTGCTGTTGTTGCTTCCCCTGTTCAATTTATTTCAGCCTCCGGATCTGATTCTGGATCATATCTGTATTAGTTGAATCTCATTTAGGGTAGCGTTTTCTTCTCCACGCTTGAGGACGTCACCACTTTGTGCGCACTCGTCATTCTTTAGCTCCGCCCACACAATACGCCTCCAGGCGCTCGTTTTTTTCTGGAAAGACCCGGTACAGCCTATCTTTCTTTTATAAATATAATCAAACTAAAGACTTTTCTGAGATATGAAGGATGCAATACTACTCTATAGATACTCAAGATTGACATGAGATTGACTGAAACTGAGTGTTTCACCCCCCCCTTTAAGTTGCACAAGACTGTGAGTTGTCGTATTATTATCACAAACAAAAATGCAAACTCACTCATTCTCTCTCACACAACACACACACACACACACACACACACACACACACACACACACACACACACACACACACACACACACACTAAAAATATATATTCTTGACAACTTACAAAATTTGCAATGATGTAATGATATCCTTTCACATGTCGACCGATCGTAATGACCTGAGGAGAAGCAGGCAAGAAATGACGTTCACAAGAGCAATTTAATTAAAGTGTCACATAATGAATGTTAAAGGTGTACCCAATATATCATTCTTTAACTACATTTCTGACCTTACACGTATACCGTAATGTGTTTTTAGTATGCCATTCACCTGCTCCATAATGTCCTTGACTTTGTCCTGCTCACAGTCTAGGATGACTCTCCTCTCTTTCTTGTTCTCCAGGTCCTGAAAGAGGGAGCGATATGCCTCGTCTTTCCACTCATCCTTCAGGTTTCCAACGTTTATGGCTGTTACCTGCCATTTTCTCTCTGCTGCTGTGTCCAGCACTGCCTGCAGGGTAGACAGACCTACATAGAGAGAGACACAGCAGTGTGCATGAGAGAGCTCCACATCAAATGCCTTCATAAAATTTGTCATCAATCTGCTCAAGCTTTAATTACCTTTCTAAAGTGAACCTGCTTTAAAACCCCATGTATATTAGCTTCACTGTGTCTTTTTAAATGAGATTCAATCTCAATTACGGTTACTCTTTGTTTTAACCACTATTCTACTTTAATCAACCACCACTCCAAATTACACCCAGAGACCCTGATACCAGGGGTATTTTTATTGGACTAGAAGGCCCCTTGAGACACCTTTTCTCCTTCATTTATCATTTCTCATCCTCGCTCTCTTTATTACAACATTCTCTCTTTTGGTCATTTGCCCTTTCGTACTCTTCTTCTCTTAAGCTTATCTCCCCCCCCCCCCCCCCCCCCTCTCCCTCTCTCTTTCTTTCTCTCTCGGTTGATTTCATATCTAGGTCTTGGGGGAGAGATTTATTTCTCCGCCTCAAACCAGAGATGCAGCACATAACGGACACTCCAGTTAACAGTGAAACATTCAGCCAACATAGTCGCAATGGCAGAAATTCTGACACTGACAAAAATTGTGAGTATGATCTCACAGAATATGTCCAAGACTGAGTTACAATATTTGTTAGTTGTTTTACAATACTTGTTGTTACATAGAAATATTTATTTATTTAAAAGATGTATTTTTTAACAGTAAAAAAAAAAATCTCAACCAAGCAGACATTGTAATTGATTCCAAACTTATCTGGAAATGTTAAAGGCAGCGGCTGTTTGGACTAAGTGTTAATAGCAACTAGATTCTATTTATAATGTATAATATTTACACTAAGTGTAGATGCTTAGTGTAGATGCTATTTACGAAGGGAAATAGCATACTAAGTGTAAATACTAATATTAAAAAGTAAATATAAAAGTAGCAGTTCTTTGCAATATGTGTAAATAGTAATTACATGTCATTTATACTTTATTTTGACAGATATTGCACCTCAGTATTGTTGTACATTAACAGGATGCAAAAATAACAGTGTAAACTAATTATGTTTATTAAATGGATGCTGTCTTAATGGGACAATAAAAGCCCTCCCTTCACCTACCCCTAACCCTACCCAATAAATGCTTTTAATATTAGTATTAAACATTTCGTTTAGGCACTTTATTTCCACATTTAGAACATTTTCTTATTTTTTATTGAAAGTAAATGCAGATTTCCGATCTGATTTGTGATGAGAAAAGGGCGAACAGCAAGCTCTGCAAAAGGCGGATTCGAACCAGGCTACTGCATCAAAACCAAGGACCTTAAGCCTTACGCTTTACTGACTGCACCACTGAAGACACTGAAATGTGTGTTGTTGTTGTTTTTTTACTTGTTTGGCCCAACCAGGCATTGTTAGGTGGAGCTATAGTGCGAATAAAACTTGCCAACAAGGCACGCTATTTGCACTTGGTGTGAATAGACACTCTTGAACTCTTGGTGATTACCAGGTCAGGAAAAGTCCTAGTAATTTTTATAGTTTTATAGCTTTGCTCTTTATGAGTGCAGTGTAAATAATATTGAAAAGGATGGTAAGTTAAAACAGTATTATTGTGTTGTTTAAAAATGAATATGAACTTCTCAAAGAATTAGCATATGTGATAAAAGTTCATTATTTTCCATAATGTAATGATTAAAATTAAACTTTCATATATTTTAGATTCATTGCACACCAACTGAAATATTTTAGGTCTTTTACTGATGATTTTGGCATACAGCTCATGAAAACCCAAAATTCCTTTCTCAAAAAATTTGCATATTTCATCCGACCAATCCAAAAAGTGTTTTTAATACAAAAAAAGTCAACCTTCAATGTTCAGTTATGCACTCAATACTTGGTCAGGAATCCTTTTGCAGAAATTACTGCTTCAATGCTGCGTGGCATGGAGACAATCAGCCTGTGGCACTGCTGGGGTGTTATGGAGGCCCAGGATGCTTCGATAGCGGCCTTAAGCTCATCCAGAGTGTTGGGTCTTGCGTCTCTTAACTTTCTCTTCACAATATCCCACAGATTCTCTATGGGGTTCAGGTCAGGAGAGGCCAATTGAGCACAGTAATACCATGGTCAGACGATGGCACCTTGATTTCCGAATGACATGGAAAATTTGCTTTCATCCGAAAAAAGTACTTTGGACCACTGAGCAACAGTCCAGTGCTGCTTCTCTGCAGCCCAAAGTGGCTTGACCTGGGGAATGCGGCACCTGTAGCTCTGGATGTTTCTACTCCAGACTCAGTCCACTGCTTCCGCAGGTCCCCCAAGGTCTGGAATCGGTCCTTCTCCACAATCTTCCTCAGGGTCCGGTCACCTCTTCTCGTTGTGCAGCATTTTTTGCCACACTTTTTCCTTCCCACAGACTTCCCACTGAGGTGTCTTGATACAGCACTCTGGGAACAGCCTATTCGTTCAGAAATTTCTTTCTGTGTCTTACCCTCTCGCTTGAGGGTGTCAATGATGGCCTTCTGGACAGGGTCGGGTCGGCAGTCTTGCGGTTTTGAGTAATGAACCAGGCTGGGAGATTTTAAAAGCCTCAGGAATCTTTTGCAGGTGTTTAGAGTTAATTAGTTGATTCAGATGATTAGGTTAATAGCTCGTTTAGAGAACCTTTTCATGATATGCTAATTTTTTGAGATAGGAATTTTAGGTTTTCATGAGCTGTATGCCAAAATCATCAGTATTAAAACAATAAAAGACCTGAAATATTTCAATTGGTGTGCAATGAATCTAAAATATATGAAAGTTTAATTTTTATCATTACATTATGGAAAATACTTTATCACTTTTATCACATATGCTAATGCACATTTTTGGAATTTGGGAAACATTTTGTCAGTAGTTTATAGAATAAAACAAAAATGTTAATTTTACCCAAACACATACATATAAATAGTAAAACCAGAGAAACTAATACATTTGCAGTGGTCTGTTAATTTTTTTCCAGAGCTGTATTTCACTTAAATAATTAACGGATTAACAAAAGAAAAAAAATGTGCAACAAGCAGTATAAGCTACACTCGTTTTTGTGACACTAATGAATTGTATTTGTTTTATATATCTTTATTTTATTAAATTCAACTGATAGCACACGCACATATAGTTCTAGCGTTGCTAACTTGATATTTCAGCCATTCATCAAATTAAAATGCAGTCATGCAAACATATGCTCAATTTAAATGGTCCACTGTAAAAATCAGCATGCTTGGCGCCTAACCAAATACATTTTTGCACTTGTGAAAGATGCTGTTATACGTGAATATTAGAACATGAGTAAAGTGCAAAGCCTTGTTTACATAATGAATAATAGTTTAGCAATCAAATGTTACAAGTTACAAGGCAAATATGGAAACATATTTGGATTCTTGCCTAATGAGAGAGATGAGCCCAATGCTGTTTCAGTTTCCCTTTAAATAAAATACATTTTGGCTTTATGTTTGTATGTTGTTTATAATGAATGCCACTAGCCTGATTTGTTTCATTTTATAGTTTAATCTAATCTAATAATGTATGGCTACTTGTTTTTCATTCTTATCTTGTTCTGAATACTGTTCAATTTAAAGGATTTGTTGTAGAGTAAGGGGAAATAAAATAGCCTATGCTATTTTATAAACACTATATTATAATAGTGTTTATAATATTTTTAAATGTTTTGTTTAATTTACCAGTATTTAATATACATATAAACTGATGTAACTCTTTGCAATTACGAGGTTAATGGGTGTTTTTGGACTAAGAAAATCTCTTTCATGAGATTACTTCCTCTTCTTGGTCGGGTTATGATTCTCCATGTTGTAAATCCAAGGGGAAAGGCTTCTAAACTGTGATATTTAAATGATGATTGTTTTCAGCCGCCATATTTATCAACGTATGATCATTCGTATGATGAGCATATGACTTTTTCATGAGTCACACATGAACCCTGTTGTTCAGATTATTTCTGATTGTTTCTACATTGATAAATGAGAATGCCCATTGTGTCTTAATCAGCTGAGACCGTGACAAGTGACAAACTTGAAGCTTTTATTTTATTCTATGTTTGTTTCCCATCACACAACATTACATACAGTGTTATCTGATTGACTATGACTGTGTTGTGTGTTGCACAGCAGTTTTACATTCAATTTGGACAGCTAAATTGTGTCAAGAGAAACATAAGTATAAAGAACAAAACTTGCAAAAATAATGATGATCTATAATAAACAGGTATGAATAAAGCAAAAAAATGCATGAGAGAGAGAGAGAAAGAGAGAGAGAGAGAGAGATTGAGAGTGAGCGAGAGAGACTGTAATGTGTTTATCTGTAAGCACTCCCAACTCACATGCTCTTTCTCCAAGAGGTGTTTCACCACAAAGTAATAGGACTATTGATTAAATTCTCTAGTGTATGTGTGTTGAAGTGTGTGTGCAAGCAGCAAGCGTGTGTAAAACTGCACTCAAAGAGCCTTGCCTGAGAAAAAAAGATAAAGAATGCATACATTTCTCAAAAGAGAGAGCATGTTTACCTCTGTCGCTGTCATACAGATAGGCAAACTTCTCCCACTTGTAATACTCCACCAGGCTGATGAGAGGGCCTTTGATATCAGGCCTCATCTGAAGAACAAACTGGTTGAGTCCGTCAGCTGGAAAACTGGGCGTGATGAAGGACACATGCAGCGTCTCGCAGAATGACGTGATGGTGTTCACCGACTTCTTGTCGTAAAAGCCAAAGATGGCATATACTCCTCTGGAAAACTGTGAGCAAACTGAAAATAAACACACAAAAACAATACTACAGTGTTCTCAAATTTTCACAAACAAATAATTGACTCACCACAATTTAAACAAAAACAAAAAAACATAACCTGTAAATGAAGTTGACTCTTCACAGCGCAATCATTTATGTCATAATATATTAAAGCGCAGATGCTACAATAAATCATTTAGACACAAAAAAATCTATGCAAACAAGATATACACACTAAACCAATCCACTGCCAATAACCTAATATATTAAGTCTTTAGTTTATACACATACTCATTTTGACAAAAGCCACTAAATAGAATAAAGCCACACAGAATAAAGTGTGTTTACTTGTACTTTGAAGGTTCAATTTTAGTCTGTAATGTTGATGGGGTTTTATATACTGGTAACAAGAATACTTTCTGTAAAAACCTTTTAGACAAACATGATTCTCTATAGTCAGATTTTATCAGCCGACGGCATTTGGCATCAACCCAGCTAACAAATTTAGGTTATATAAATGTATTTTCATCCAAATATAACGTTTTAAAATGTTTTTTTCTTGGTTATGCAAAAATCCTCTAAACATTCCCCCGGGAACATTTCTTCTACTCTTCCATCCATTCTCCACACTTATCCTCTCTAGGATTGTGCTGTTGCTGAAGCCCAAGCCTATCCCACCATCTTGGGTCACAGGCAGGGGAGACACCTTGGACGGATGGCCAGTCCATCACAGGGCTCACACACAGACAATTTAGTATCCCCAGTTTACCTGCTGCATGTCTTTAAACTGTGGGGGGAAATGGAGTAATAATAATAACAATAATATGTTACATTTATATAGCGCTTTTCTGGGTATTCAAAGCACTTAACATGGAGGTGGGTGGGGGGGGTCTCCTCAACCACCACCAATGTGCAGCATCCTCGTGGATGATACGACGGCAGCCATATTGCGCCAGAGCGGCCACCAAACATCAGCTGATTGGTAGAGAGGAGACAGAGTGATGAAGCCAGTATGTATTATAGGGAGGTCATGATGGACAGAGGCCATTGGGCAAATTTGGCCAGGATGCCAGGGTTATACCCCTACTCTTTCCGAGTACCTGGAGGAACCCCACACTGACACATGGAGAACCTGCTAACCACACATGGAGAACCTGCTAACTGTATTTCGGAGACATGTATTCAAAATACTAGTTTGTATTCTAAAACCTTTGGGGGGAAAAACAAATGTAATTTTCATTTAAATACAGTTAAGTTTAGTATGTTTGCATCTTCAAAACACATAAAATACTTTTGTGCCAGTCAGCCTTTTTGTTAGGCTGTTGATTTCCTGTATCAACAAGTTCAAGCCCCCCAACCCCAACTTTGATGCATGAGAGCTGCAGCTTGTACAATTGGTTGAACACATATTCTGCATTAAGGAATACAATAAGGTAAGGATGTAATGGTCGTGGTTAAAACGGAACATCATGAAGGAATAGAAAAGCAATGGCAAGGGGAAAAATAGCTTAAGCATTGTCTTCTTGAGAGCTAATTGTTGTTGGTTTTATGAACTTCTCTACTTTAGCAACAAGCAATGTGTTTAAGCATTAATGCTTGCTAGGACTGGGTGATATAACGACGTGATCATGGAATTGATTCTACTTTTTCTATATCATTTATATATTGGTGTATGCAATTATATCTTTGCAGCTTTTAGTTGGCAGGAATTATTGGCACATTACAGCATTCTTAAAAGTGCAATATGCAGCAAAAGAGAACTCATATTCAGTATTCGCATATTGACAGGCAGCTTTCTGTGCATGGCTAAATGGACAAATACACACAAAAATAGGTCAAAATTATTCTTGTGTACATATTCATGTAAACACATTCTAATAGTGATAGGCTGCTTAACTGATTTCCAATTTCACTTGTATTTTGTATACTTTTGTCTTGTCGATTTGCCTGTTGCGTTGCCATTTTAATTCTCTTTTTCCTTGGCGACTCTGATACATATCGGCGAGAATAAGAGTGATCCTCCATCAGCAACAGACTTTCAAAAAGGCTTACAGGTTTTCACATTCGACATGGGGTCATCGAGCGTTAAAGGGTCGTGAAACCCTAAACCTAATTTTCTGAGATTTTAACAGAAGTATGTGTGTTGAACATCATGGAAGACAATGTTACCATCTGTTAGTTTTGAATGTGGGAGACAACTAGTTAATTGTAAGCCTTTTTGCTCTATTTTCAACTTCCTGGTTTAAATGAATCTTCATGTCAACGTCATAGGTTGTGATGTTTTCTTGTACTATTGTACGGCGATGACACATCGCTGTCTCATAATTATTCATGAGACTGCGCGTCTTTATCCTATAAGAAGACGCGTTGCTTAATTCATGACAGCACGCGCTTAATTATTCATGACAGGAAGCGTTGATAGGCATTTTCCTCTGACTGACGCAGCACTGCTTCAAACAGAGATATTGCATACTGTAAGTGAGAGATCCACTTCACACAAACGCGATTTGTCCGCGCTGTGAAAGTAACCGCTATTCACGGCTATTTAACCGGCTAAACGGCACATACAACTATTAACTTAAGTTATCAAAGTTATACAACAGCGTGTTCACAGCGTGTCTCTCACAAAGCAGAGAACAAATTGCGAATGGCTGTGCATTAAATTGTGCTTTGAGATATAGTTGTCACAGGATATATGTATTTGTGTAATGGTGAGCTTACAAATCCTTGTGTGTATTGTGTTGCATGTAACGTAATGGTCATTTGCAGCGTGCATTTGTGGGAAGCTTTGATGCTTTTAATGAGAGCGAAATAACACTGTTTGAAAAGGCTGTTGCTGTGCTGTCAGCTGTCAGTCTCCCCTCACCCCCCTGCACTCCACCGCTAAACCACGCCCACTTTATACCGTTTTTCAAAACTTTGGTATGTCCCTCTTTGGCTAATGTACTTTCAAGATGGAGGAGCAACATGGCGACCAGCATTCGAACCCCTCACCCGTATGAATTTTCAATGGCATATTATAAACTTACGAGAATACTTATTACTAGAAATATTTAAATATACATTAATGAGCACATATATTTTTGAAAAAGAGGTGAAAGAGGTGAAAAAGAAAGTGTTTTTTAGCTAAGAATAAACTAAAAAAGTTACACAGTGTAGCTTTAATTTAAGATTCAAATTTTACTATAGTAATACACTAAACTGTGAAACAGTCCAAAACATGAAATTGTAAAGAATAAAGCTTAGGTTACATTTTCTAAAGCAAAAACACAGCCACACAAAGTTAAACAAGAACAAAGAAAAAAGAACAAAAACTCAGTTGACTCAATTAAACAGATCAAATTAAAGTCCTGATTGCTTAATAGGTTCAAACCCAGCTAAAAAGGAAGACTCCCATAACTTCCAGGAATGTTCTTCAAAAGTTATTTATATGCTGGATGTTTTGAACTTTCAGAAAACATTCATAAATAGCCTTTTCATAACATTTCAACATTATAGAATGCAATGTTCCTCTAACCTTCACATTAACTAAGAACAAACATGCTTATTAATACATTAAAAAAAAAAAAAACGTTTAGAATGTTTAAAAGGCATTAAGAACCTTTTCTTTCAACATTAGAAGAAAATGTATGAACTCTCGACATTAAAAAGAACGTTCCAAAACAATTATTTTAAGAATGTTTTGTCCTAACATTTACACAATTTTTAAAGAACGTTAGTGAAAGTATACGTTCCCTGTTTGCTGAGAATGAACTTGGGGTGTTGCATCTTGAATACATGCACAAACATGTACTAGATTATGCATCTTTAATATAAGCACAATAATGTATAATGCTAAAGTTAGCCATTTAATGCCATCAGCAACAGTGTCATTAGCAGGTGAGACTTATTGTCAAAACAAAGGCGTAGTTTGATGACGCCAAGTGTGAGTGCAGTATCTTGGGACATGTGGTCTTCACCTCACAGCCGGTGGAAAATAGGACTCGGGCAGAAATCATGTTGATGGATGCGGTTATTAACGTTACTGTAGTATGAAGCAGAGCAGGACCGAGTGTTGTGGAGCTGAGCACGGCCGCTGGAGCGATTGTTACACAAATAACCGCCTCGCGAGCACTGGGACTTTTATTATGATGGGACGGGACACAGTCGTCGGGTGCCCGCACTTCCGCATTTTCGGTCATGATTATAAGGTAAAGCAGCTCTGTTTATCATATTAGACACATTTAAGTGTGTTTAAAATGATGTTATGACGTTACTGCTAAGAGAAAAGCATCCACCACTGTATATTCCAGAATTAAGCACACAAATTGCATGAAATCATTATAAGGGTTCCCACTCGTCCTGAAAAAACATTGAAAACCTGTCAAGTCAAAACTGTGAGATATAAAGTCAGAATTTCATGATGTAAACTCACAAATCTGACTTTTTCCTCACAATTGTGAGTTTATATTATGATATTCTTGCTACTTTTCTCAGAATTGTGAGATATAAATTCCCAATTGCGAGATATAGCCTAAAGTCCAATTCTAAGGTAAAAATTACTTCTTTTTTTCAGAATTGCGAGTTTATATCTTACAATTCTGACTTTATAACAGGCAATTGCTGCAAGTTTATATCACAATTGTGTAAACTCGCGAATGCGATTTTACACAAGTAAAATTTGGAGTCTGCTCTGTATTTTCTACTGCACAAGAGGCGTGATGTATTAGGATAAATTAAATGACTCTGTACCCAATTGAATAGTTCTTCAACCAATCAAACCATAAGAGGCGTGATCAACAGGCAATGACCCATCGCTTTTCTATCCATCATCATGTTAAACCCGCCAATAGTGCGCCATGTGGATTAGCCAGTCTGTGATAATAGTGTAACAGAAGCAGTAGAACTGAATGTAAAGGTTTCCAGACTGAGCTGCAGGGCGAAATCAAATCGCCGACAGATCAGGCTGGGTTTACCCAGTCTAAGAAAACAAGCTTCCATAGTCATAATGTATGATTAGGGTTACTTCAGCGATTAGCATATGGCTTTCTATCAGTAGAAACCCTGGAGTATATTTGAAGGATCGTGCCCCCCCCCATTGCCAAGAGACAAAAATCAATGCTCTGTCTTTTTCTCAGTCTAGAAAGCACCAAATTAAAAAATAATTTCACATTTCTACTACATTAATGACCCAGTTTAAATACAGATTCATCTTCCCAGCGCTGAAGTACCCCTTTAAGAGCTCATATTAAAAACAGTTTTTATAGTTATCATGGCAATAAACTGTATGCCTTTTAAATACTAAGAGAACAGTATTTAGCATGATCCTTGTCTTTATTCCGGCAGTAGTAAAATGTCCTGGAAAATGATCACTGAAAAAGAGTGGCAACCCTAATTATCCAGAAATTAAAAATGTTTTTCATGACATGCTACATTTTAATGCTTTAATGGCAACAATGAGGATTGCTTGGCTGTGAAAATTCTGCTTTAAATTGTGTTCTGTATATTGCATAAACAAAGTCTGCAATCTGTTTGCCATGACGACCTTTTTAAATTGAATATTATATATGGAGTTCCAATCATTTTAGGTTACATCATGAATATTTATAGCAGGTGTACAAATACACCCCGGCCCCTCTTTTTATGGAAAATTGCAGTATTCATTGGAAATGATTTATCTGTGCACATCGTTTATTACTTTTTTAATTCATGTTCCCCTGTAATCTTTCATCAAAATACTTCCCCTCCCTCTTGCGCCGACATTCTCTGATAACTTGTTTATTTATGCGAGGGCGGGATGAACTGTCACTCACATGATATCACAGCAATAGCAAACCACAACAATCCAATGATCCAATCAATTTCCATTGGACAGAATCAAGCTCCGAACATATTTTTTTCTTGTCTAAGAAGACGTTTTACTCAGATCACAAGTCACAATAGGGAAGAGAAGACTATCGCAAACTTCTGTTTCATGGTGACTTTAAATACTAATTATTTATCAGTATTACAGGTAGCATTTATAATTCTGGATTTTAGATATGCACTGAAGAGGAAGATATATGATCATATATACACAGTTGAGTCAAAATATTATAACCACCTGTCTGATATGCTGTTGGTCATCCGCATGCTGCCAAAACGGCACCGACCCAGAGAAACATGGATCTACAAGACCCATGAAGGTGTCCTGTGATATCTGGCACCAATATATTAGCAGCAGATCCTTCACACGTGTCACATTCACATGAATGGCCAAACCCAGGGTTTCCTAGCAGAACACTGCCCAGAGCATCACACTCCCTACACCAGCCTGTCATCGTCCCACAGTGCATCCTGGTGCCATCACTGCCGACAAACATCCACTTGATGTAAAAAAAATAATAATTAAAAAACGGGACTTATCAGACTAGGCGACCTTCTTCCACTGCTCCAGAGTCCATTGGCGATGCTCTTGTGCCCATTGTAGATGCTTTTGACGGTGGACAGGGGGCACTCTGATTGATTTGCGGCTTTGCAGCACCAATATGCAAAGTGCAATGCACTGTGTTGTGTCACATTCCTCCCATAACCATCATTTAAATTTTGTGTGACTTGTGCCACAATAGACCTTCTGTTGGCTTAGACCAGACAGGATAGCCGTTGTTGCCCTCTGGCGCCCCGCACCCTGTCGCCAGTTTGTGGAAATTCTGACTTTATGGTAAATTCTCACCACTGCTGATGGGGAGCAACTCGCAAGCCTTGGCATTTTAGACATACAGTGCATTCGGAAAGTATTCACAGACAGAATAAATTCATTATTTTTCCTCAGTTCGTCAACAGTACCCCATAATGACAACATGAAAGAAGTTTTTTTGAAATATTATCAAATTTATTACAAATAAAAATTGAAAAAAATCATATGCATACAAGTATTTACAGCCTTTCCATGATGCTCAGGTGCATCCTGCTTCCACTGATCATCCTTGAGATGTTTCTACAACATTTTTGGAGTCCACCTGTGGTAAAATACATTGATTGGACATGATTTAGAACAGCACACACCTGTCTATATAAGGTCCCATAATTAACAGTGTCGGAACCACCAGTGTTTGGAACCACCAGGACTCTTCCTAGAACTGGCCACCCAGGCAAAATGAGTGATATGGGGAGAAGGGCCCTGGAAAGGGAGATGACCAAGAACCCGATGGTCACTCGGACAGAGCTCCAGTGTTTCCCTGTGGAGAGAGGAGAATCTTCCAGAAGAACAACCATCTCTACAGCCCTCCATCAATCAGGCCTGTGTGGTAGAGTGGCCATATGGAAACCACTCTTCAGTAAAAGGCACATGACATCCCTCCTCGAGTTTGCCAAAAGGCACCTGAAGGTCTCTCAGACCATGAGAAACAAAATACTCTGGTCTGATGAAACAAAGATTGAACTCTTTTGCCTGAATGGCAAGCACCATGTCTGGAGGAAACCAGGCACTGTTTATCACCTGGCCAATTCCATCCCTACATCATGCTGTGGGGATGTTTTTCAGCGGCAGGAACTGGGAGACTAGTCAGGATTGAGGGAAATATAAATGCAGCAATGTACAGAGACATCCTTGATGAAAACCTGCTCTAGTGTGCTCTAGACCTCAGACTGTGGCGAAGGTTCATCTTCCATCAGGACAATGACCCTTAGCACACAGACAACATAATAAATGAATGGCTACAGGACAACTCTGTGAATGTCCTTGAGTGGCCTAGCAAGACCCCAGACTTGAACACGATTGAACATCTCTGGAGAGATCTTAAAATGGCTGTGCACTGATGCTCTCAATAGAAAACCTGATGGAGCTTGAGAGGTCCTGCAAAGAAGAATGGAAGTAACTGCCCAAAAAATTGTATGCCAAGCTTGTAGCATCATACTTAAAAAGACTTGAGGCTGTAATTGGTGTCAAAGGTGCTTCAAAAAAATGTATGAATTGATTGAATTAATTAATTCCATTTGGAATAAGGCTGTAATATAACAAAATGCGGAAAAAAGAAAGCACTGTGAATACTTTCTGGATGCACTGTACTTTGACCCAGTCACCTTGCATAACAATTTGGCCCATGTCAAAGTCCCTTAGATCTTTATTCCTGCCCATTTCTCCTGCATCCAACATATTGATTACGAGAAATGATGGTCAGCTTGTCTAATCTACCCACACCTTAATATCTGTTAATATTGTTAAGAGATGATCAATAACATTTGTTTTACCTGTGACCTTGGTCATACTGTTTTGGCTCATCAGTGTGTGTATATTTAGGCCACTTATGCCCTATTTATATGCCCTACTTTGCTTATGTAATTCCATGTGTATATGTACGGTGTGTGCTCATCGAACTATGAAACATATTCATAAACTGTGCTGCAACTTTTGCTCACACAGTGTGTTCTGCAGATAGTCTGCATGCAGTCAGAAAGCTAAATATGAGACTTTGATCAGCAGTCACACCGAACAGTAGAGAAAGCCTGCTGCTCCTGCTGCTGTTTCTGAGCTGGCACTGCCACACATCAGGGCTTATGGGATATGCCTGTGTGTGAACATATGTGCACTGGGGATTCATTTGTGTGTCAATTGCTCTAGCTGTCTAAACGTCTTGTCAGTACAGTAGGGAATTTCAATATGGCAATTTGTATGCCATATTCTTACTGGGAATCGTGACCAGAAAACAATGTTCTTCCAGCATATTCTTCCAGTATAATCAAAGTGAGGATACTAAAGGATATGTAATAAATATAAATATTTCAAAAACCCAAATGCCTGTTCTACACTCTAAAAAAACTGGTTCTTCTTTACACATAATAACAGACCTATTTAGAACATATTCACACTGAAATGCCTAAATGAGTTTATAGTTCTTTATTCCTGCCTTTTTTTCATTTCTTGTTTTAATCTGTTTTTTCTGCTACTTATCCTTTTAAAGACTAAACTTTTATTATTGGAGCTCAAACATCCAACTAAACTGTAAACACACTCTCAACAGGTACTTGGTATCCTTCTTAATATGTATAATGCATATTAGTATTGTACAGTGTTACCTGTTTTTTTTAACAGAATATGTGATAGCTTTGTTCAGTTGAGGATACTTCTATCCTCCAAATATAGATATTAAATTTCTGATTTATATCGCAAATTTTCAATTATTACTTGTGTGTTTATGCATAAACACGCCCAGTCACAAAAACATTCAAGCTATCCCATGACCTTTATCTCCTTATCCTTTTAACATTGTGAAGAGTTTACATACTGTCTATTCACAATGGCTACCCTTACGAAACAAAAATATATTGCAATATACTAGAATTTATATTGCAATACATTAGAAAATATATTTCAATGTATCAGAAACTTCCTCATATATTTGAAAATATATAGCAATATATGGATGGACAACCTATTGCTATATATTGATTCATATATTAAAATACATTGATATACAAACAAAACTGAATTATTTCATGTATGTTTATTGAAACAAAGTATTTTTTGTGAGTTAAGCAAGCTCCTGCATATGTTTACAGAGGTTGATTAACAATAGCCCAAATCAGATGGTGCATGACATTCAATATATTTTCTATATTTAGAAAATATGATGGTGCATGACATTCAATATATTTTCTATATTTAGAAAATATTTCTATTAGGGCCGGGACTTTAACGTTAATTACGTGACTTTAACGTGTTAATTAATTACGCAAAAAAAAAAAAAATTTTTTACCACACTTATTTTTGCACCGCGGAACGTTTTTCAATGAATGAGTTTCGACGGACCAATTATATTGGAACACCAACTAGCGCTCCGGAGTCACGACAACAACGAACCATGTGAACATGAACGAAGAAGCTGATGAGACTGCTTTGCTTGGCCCCGTGGATGGGAAATTTTGTTTTAAAAAACGAAAGAATGGAAGCGTCGTCAAGAGCATGGTTGTGTGCAAGCTATTAACAAGGAATTCGCGTATCACCGCAGCACATTGAGCCTCAAATATCACAAAAATGCTTTAGCTAAACTGGCAAACATGCACTGGTCTGCTGGACTGAAATAAATAAACAATATTTTGTTGATTAAGCTTATGTATTCAGTCATTATTCAATGGTATACTAAAAATACATGTGAAAAATTACTTCTCATTGTTCTCAGGTCAAATATTTATATGCAATTAAAATGCGATTAATTAATTACAAAGCCTCTAATTAATTAGATTAATTTTTTTAATCGAGTCGCGGCCCTAATTTCTATATTATATTTTAATCTGTTATATTTTAAAATATATGACAGACAGTGTACATTAGATTATTTCATATTTACCATGTATACAATATATATGATAATTATATACTATGTAATATAAATCAATATATTTAAGACATATGTTCCCATATAAATCTGATTATATTATCCAGTACATTGAGGTATATTATCTCATATAATTTTACATATATTACATATACAATGACTCTTCCAATATATAATTTCATATATTGTAGGATATATTTCAATATACATAGCAATATATTGAATAGTATAATGATATGTATTTAGTCAATATATGAAAACGGCAATAATTGCAGTATTGTCCCATATATTGCAATATATAACTTGCATATATAATATATTATTATATAATATATCATATGATATATTACCATGTAAATTTCACAATATATGGAGACACATGAAATATATTGTCAACTAATATATTGAGAAATATATTGTCAACTAATATATTGAGAAATATATTTTTGTTGCGTAAGGGTACTTTTGGCCTAAATTAAACTTAATTGATTTTACTTAAACAAATATTTAAGAGAGAAACAGTCACTCAATAACACCAAAAGTACAAAAAAAATTCTGCAGGATCGAAGGTCCCAATGAGCACAGTGGCCTTCATCATTCGTAAATGGAAGAAGTTAGGAACCACCAGGACTCTTACTAGAACTGGTTGCCTCGCCAAACTGTGCGATCGCAGGAGAACAACTAACACGAACACGCTTCCATCCTTCTCCCCACTCTCCGAGGCAGATATTTCTAAACTCATCCTTTCCAATCACCCTACTACCTGTCCACTTGATCCTATTCCCACACACCTCCTTCAGGCTATTTCTTCTTCAATCACTCCTGCACTCACTCACATTGTCAACACTTCTCTTCACACGGGAACCTTTCCCACAGCATTTAAGCAGGCTCGGGTAACCCCACTGCTTAAGAAACCCTCTCTGAATCCAGCACTTTTAGAAAACTACCGACCGGTATCCCTTCTGCCTTTCATTGCAAAGACCCTTGAGCGAGTTGTGTTCAATCAACTCTCTATGTTTCTTGAACGGGACAACCTCCTAGACAACAACCAATCCGGCTTCAAAAGCGGCCACTCTACCGAGACTGCCTTGCTCTCTGTAACTGAGGCACTGAGACTGGCAAAAGCAGCTTCCAAATCCTCAGTGCTCATTCTGCTGGATCTGTCTGCTGCTTTTGACACAGTTAACCACCAGATCCTCCTGTCAACACTTAAGAGGACGGGGATCTCAGGATCTGCTCTCCAGTGGTTCAGGTCTTACCTCTCTGGTAGGTCCTACAGGGTGTCATGGAGAGGTGAAGTGTCTAAGTCACATCATCTAGCTACTGGGGTTCCACAGGGCTCAGTCCTTGGACCACTTCTCTTCTCCATCTACATGTCATCATTAGGTTCTGTCATTCAGAAACACGGCTTCTCCTATCACTGCTATGCTGATGACACTCAACTCTACTTCTCATTTCAACCAGATGATCCTACAGTCAGTGTTCGTATCGCTGCCTGTCTGACAGACATTTCTGACTGGATGAAAGAGCATCATCTTAAACTCAATCTTGCAAAGACAGAATTACTTGTTTTCTCAACCAACCCAGCACTTCATCAAAATTTCTCCATTCAGCTTGGTTCATCGATCATAACTCCATCAAGGACAGCAAGAAACCTTGGAGTTGTGATTGATGACCAGTTAAACTTCACTGACCACATTACTGCAACAGCCCGGTCCTGCAGATTTGCTTTATACAACATTAGAAAGATTAGACCCTTCCTATCAGAACAGGCTGCACAACTCCTGGTTCAAGCTCTTGTTCTCTCCAGACTGGACTATTGTAATGCTCTTCTGGCTGGGCTTCCAGCATGCACTATCAAACCCTTGCAGCTGATCCAGAATGCAGCGGCGAGAGTGGTCTTTAATGAGCCGAAGAGAGCGCATGTTACGCCTCTCTTCATCAAACTGCACTGGTTGCCAATGGCTGCTCGCATCAAATTCAAGGCACTAGTTATCGCCTACAAAACAACCACTGGCTCTGCACCAATATACCTAAACTCACTTGCTCAGACTTACACACCCTCCAGAAGCTTGCGTTCTGCGAGCGAGCGGCGCCTCGTGGTTCCATCCCAAAGAGGCATGAAATCGCTCTCACGGACATTTTCCTGGACCGTTCCCACCTGGTGGAATGACCTGCCGATCTCAATTCGTGCTGCCGAGTCTGTAGCCATTCTTAAAAAACATCTTAAGACACATCTTTTCCATTTGCACTTGACCAATACAGAATAGCACTTACTGATCACCACATCAACTACCAAAAAGCGCACACTCCTGGATCATATCTACGTCTCTCATCCGGATTTGTGCCTTCAGGCGGGTATGTTACATAGTTATCATAACTATCAGAATCCAGTGTTCTGTATATTGCGTACGTGAGTTTTTGTTGTAGATGGCTATTGCTGCGCGTTTAGCTAGAATACAAAACCAACCCATTGGGCCACTGAATCTGCATTAACGACAACAGCTGGGGCAACAGCCTTAGTCCTAATGGGTTGTTATCATAGCTATCAAAATCCAGTGTTCGGCACTTTGCGGACATGAGTTTTTGTTGTAGATGTCTGTCTTTAAAAAAAAAAAAAGAAAAAAAAAAAAAAAAAATTGTTGTGTATTGTGCTAATTAATTGAGATTTCTTACAGCTCTTACAGGTTTTTGGCCTTGTCTGTTCCGTTGCTTCTATTACTCTCCCCTTTTTTGTAAGCCGCTTTGGATAAAAGCGTCTGCTAAATGATTAAATGTAAATGTAAATGTAAATGAGAAGGACCTTAGTCAGGGAGATGACCAAGAACCCGATGGTCACTCTGAAAGAGCTCCAGCGTATCTTTATGGAGAGAGGAGAATCTTCCAGAAGAACATCTAGTGGCCAGATGGAAGCCACTCACCAGTAAAAGGCACATGACAGCCTGCCAGGAGTTTGCCAAAAGACACCTGAAGGTCTAAAACATATAGACATATTGCAATTAATGGATTCCCAGACCATGAGAAGCAAAATTATCTGGTCTGATGAAACTGAATGGCAAGTGTCATGTCTGGAGGAAACCAGGCACTGCTCATCACCTAGCTAATACCATCTCTACAATTAAGCATGGTGGTGGCAGCATCATGATATGGCGATGTTTTTCAGCGGCAGGAACTGGGAGACTAGTGAGAATCGAGAGAAATATGAATGCAGTAATGTACAGAGATTAACCTGCTTTGGACCTCAGACTGGGGCGAAGGTTCATCTTCCAACAGGACAATGACCCTAAGCACACAGACAAAATAACAAAGGAGTGTCTATGGGACAACGCTGTGAATTTCCTTGAGTGGACCAGCCAGAGCCCAGACTTGAACCTGTGCACCGATGCTCTCCATTCAACCTGATGGAGCTTGAGAGGTCCTGCAAAGAAGAATGTAAGAAACTGCCCAAAATAGGTGTCCCTAGCTTGTAGCATCAAACTCAAACACTTGAGGCTGTAATTGGTGTCAAAGGTGCTTCAACTGTGAATTTTTTATTTATTTATTTTTATAAATTTGCAACGATTTCAAGCAAACTTATTTCACATTGTCATTATGTGGTATTGTTTGTAGAGTTTTAAGGAAAATAATGAATTTAATCTAATCTTTTTGAATTAGGCTATAAAAAGGAAAGGAAAAAGTGAAGCACTGTGAAATCTTTCTATATATGAACTAATATTGTGTTGGTAACCCTTTTGCTTCTAAAACATCCCTGACCCGTTGAGGCACGGACTCCTCTAACCCATTGCCCAAAGTATCACACTGCCTCCGCTGGCCTGCCTTCTTCCCATAGTGCATCCTGGTGCCATGTGCTCCCCAGGTAAGAGATGCACATGCACCTGGCCATCCACGTGATTTAAATGGGTCATGAACTGCGTTGTTTTATTGTTTTATGTTTCCTAAACTGTAAAAAAAAAAGGGAAATTTTGAACTTTTGCAGTACAATCGACTTGGATGTTTGTTATTTCAACTTAAATTATGTTAAACTGACTTTAAAAAATGAGTTACATCTTGTATAACTAATAAAAACAAGTTAAACATTTCTTAACTTATATTGATGAGTTAAAACAATGTAAAAACATGTGTTGTCATAACTTATTGAGCATATAATTTTTTACAGTGTAGGGTGCATTTATAATGTTAGAATGTTTTTTTACATCCAAAATTGTCATAATTTATAAATAAAAGGCTTTTTTCCTAGTCTGATTTTAACCCTCTGTGTGTAAACTCCCACTGCTGTGATTGGCTAACGTCTTTCCATTTGATATAGTATTAATCTCTCTTTTAGTGCATTTTTACTATTACATCTCTCATGGTTAACTAATAGTGAAAAGTCTTGCATTACATTTAGATCAATGGCATTAAATTAAGATCGTGGCATGAAAGGTTGCAGTGATAGGGGTGTTATTGAGCGCATAAAAGCAGTGATCTCATCATTGCAACTCAGTTTATGTACACTAACGAATGCTTTCATCTTCACTAACAGTGCAAACATGACATAGTTAAGAGGTTTGTTGAATAAAATGCAAGTCACTGATAAACTCTCCATTTGATTGACAGCTCCAGCGTGTGCTGCTCCAATGATTGCAAAGGAAGCTTTCTTTGATCGCTTTTTTTATAGAATTTAATCACTAATAAATAACATTATTATTTTCATCCTACTAAGAGAAACAACGCAAGTTGACACACAAATAACATCTAACTGTACATGAATCATTACATTTCAGATCAGGCATTAGAATGAACACAGTTACTTTCATGTTGCATTACAGTCGAGCCCATGCACTGCACAATATTTTATAATCCTCAACGGCATGTTTATTGCTTGGTGTCTGGTTTTACACTAGGCCTATGCTACTTTAGGCTATCTATTCTATTGCATCATGTCATGCACAAATTGGTGGGCAGGGCTTAACAGGCAGTGATGAAGTAGGCGTTAATCTTCTTCTGCAGAGAAGTCAGCCTGGCACATTCTGAGATCAAGTGTTTGTTGGACCTGGTGTCTATAAAATATTATTTGACTAACAAGGACATTTTCAGCTCTAAAACATACAGGATATTCTTCAAAGGCTATATCAAAGGCTAAATTAAAAGTTGTTTTCTCAGTTCATGACCCCTTTAAAAGAAAATGTGATTCATCATCAGACCAGGCCACCTTCATCCATTGCTCCGTGATCCAGTTCTGATGCTCACGTGCCCACTGTTGCCACTTTTGGCTATGGACAGGGTTCACAGCATGGGCACCCTGACTAGTCTGTGGCTATGCAACCACATACGCAATAAACTGCAATGCACTGTGTATTCTGATAGCTTTCTATCAAAACCAGCATTAACTTGAGCAATTTGAGCTCAAGAAATATGGTAGCTCCTCCGTTTGATTGGACCACAAGCCAGCCTTCACTTCTCACATGTACCAATAAGCCTTGTGACCCTATCACCGGTTAACCACTGTTCCTTCCTTGGACCACTTTTGATAGATACTAACCACTGCAGACCTGGAACACCCCACAGGAGCTGCAGTTTTGGAGATGTTCTGAACCATTCATCTAGCCATCACAATTTGGCCCTTGTCAAACTTGCTCAAATCCGCTTGCCCATTTTACCTGTTTCTAAGACATCAACTTTGAGGACAAAATGTTCACTTTTTGCCTAATATATCCAACCCACTAACAGGTGCCATGATATGCTATTGTTACAAGCTAAAAAAAAAACCTTATCTGGTATGGTTTACAACTATTTTCTTAAGAGCGTATTGTATTATATAGTTTGAATGCAAAAATATACATAAAATATTTTTGCTTGAAGTATTATGGATTTTCAGATTAAAGATAAGCGGGTAAACTGTCAACTGATTGGATCTGTCAGCTGTTATTGGTATAAACATTACATTCAAATGATAAGAAATTCTATCCATCAATCAGTGGTGATCAGAAACAATGGGTGTTTGAACATGTGACCTTGAATGAGGGAGAGATGCACCAGCATTTGCATATCTTCCTGGGCATTAACATATTACTCTACCCCTGTCATTTTTAATTTGAATATGCAGATGTTTCTGAGACTTTATGAAAGAAAAGGCACTTTGCTCTAGTTTCAAAGTCTCTCTTCATAAGTGCATAGTAAATATTTCATGAACATTCACACATTTCAAAGTAGGGATGACAAATAAAATTGTGCAATACTCTAAAATGTTCGCTACAGGTTTGCTTTCCTCTCACTGATCTCTATATAACAATTACAGATATATTATATTAGCCTATAGATCCGTTTTCACGTCCTTTTTAAAATCGGCATGCTCCTTTCACTGTAATGATTTGTGTATCATTAAGAATTCAGAGTTTCCCACTTTTAAATACAACTTTGCTTGGTCATTCATGTGCTCAGAACTTACAGACTGTAGGGCACAAAATGTTTCCCCCTGATCAAATAGTATGTTATCAGTAACGGCATTACTAATACTGGTGGTTATTGTTCATACAGCTTGCGTTCGCGAGTTCCAGACAGTCTGTGTATTAATAGCTGCTACTCTAGGTATTTTTAACTACGGAGTACATATTCTAGTATTACTGGATACGCAATTGAGTTTAAGTAACGTGCATTTTGTTTAGTTTTCTCTCTCTTACCTTTTGTCTGTGTTCCTGTTCATTAGTTAATTAAAACTACACATGTTTCTGTTCTTCCAATTCCTTCTGATTACCGTTATTTAAACCCTGAGTTCTGTTCAGTTTATCATTCGGTACCATCATTGTTAATAGTTGTGTTTGCTACGTATCCTTTGTGTTGATTTGATAAATACTTTACTTGTTTCTCATCTTCTTTGTTGTGTGCACTTACAGCCATCCCATGACAGAATAGCGGACCAACAAAAGTTAACTTATGGTCTCCTGCATTGCGTCTTCACCTCCAACCCGCAAACCGGAATTTGTTGGGGTATTTGAGCTGGACGCTTTGGAAAGGCAGCCTCCCCATCACTGCCTGCGAGCTCGAGGCACCCACCATGTTCGTCCAGGAACCAGGCCCGGCTACCTTCAGAGGCCCGGAGCTTACGTGTGCTGCTCGGTCCAGATCGAGGAACAGATCTGAGGCACGGACCCCCTCACCCCCAATCTTCACTTGCTTTGCTGGTACTGTCTGGAAAGGCCCCTCGACTGTTGTTCTCACCTGCTTTTCTAGTTCTATCTCCTCTGCTGGTAAGTCCCCTGGATCTGTTGGTTTGGAAAGTGTCGTCCAGCTCCTTAGCATCGGCTATGCCCCAGCTCTGCATTCCCTCGGCTCCACCGTGGCATAGGACTCCTCCGAGCACCTTCAGATCAATCTCTGTCAGTCGTCGCTCAGCCTCTGTCCCTACTTCCGGGTCTCCGGCTGCGCCTTGTCCCTCCACCCCATTAGTCACAGCAGGTTTTTCCTTCCCTCCAGCTGCATCTGTCATCCTCAATTCCTCCATCATTGACCCGGTCTGCCAAGCCCCCATCTCCACCTCAGTCAGGTAAACCAGCATCTCCACCTTGGGCCTCCAGGCCATGAATGCTGCCTTGGTCTGTCAGCCTCTCTGCTCTGCCGGATACTCCATGCACCCAGGTTCCTCCTCTGTCGATCAGTCCCTAGGGTTCTATCCAGCCCTTGACTCCTCCCATCATCGGCACCACCACTGTGTCCGTCTCCACTGACTCCTGCTGGTCCATCAGCTCCACGCCCACCTCCAATGCCCCCTTCCCTTCCTCCACAACTTGATTAATGATGGTTCAGGGTTTTATGGGGGGGGGGGGGGGATTACTGTAAGGTATATGTTCTGTTTAGGTTTAGTTTTCTCTCTGTTCTTGTCTTGGGACTAACTGTGTCCCTGATCATTAGATAATAAATCCCACACCTGTTTCTTTTATTCCAGTTATCTCACTGTTATTTAAAAACTGAGTTCTGTTCAGGTCATCATCCAGTATTGTCAGTGGGTGCGTTTACATGCACACCAGTAAGCTGATAACTCCAAAAAAATCAGCTTATTGAAATAACCAGTTTTCCCCGTTTACATGCAAACCAGTATAAACGGACAACGCAAGTTAACCGCGTTTACATGACTATTTATAAACCGGGTTATTTCCTTGTAGTGCCGGCAAAAAAAATTATGTCCATATATCTGACTCTGAGTTTTTCAAATGTTACGTCAGTTGTGATGTTAAATAAAGCATGCACCGTGTCAGCGGGAGATTTACGGCTCATATTATCCCATATGCAGTTATGCAGCGTTCTGACTGAAGCTCTTCTAGGCTACTTCTGCTGCATGAGAAAAGAGAACACCTCTTTACAATTTTCTGGGTCTTAAACGAGTCTGCGTTTGTGATATATGTCCTTATTTCATGCAAAACGCTAGCTCGCTCTGTCTGTATGCATTTAAATCTGCTCTAAGTTTACGTTTTTGTCACCTTTCACACATGCGCACTTCAATAAGCCGACAGAAAGCAGGTTAATGTGTATACATGCAGCGCGAAATCGAGGTAAGAGGCAAAAAACTACCTGTTCCGACAGGTTTATGCTTACACCGTTTATGACATTACTCCTAAAGAAAACGGGTTACCTCGTTTACATGACCATGTTCGTTGTCGGCTTATTAGACATAATCGGCTTAAGAACGTGCATGTAAACGCACCCAGTGTTTATGATTGTGTTTGCTACTTCTCCTTCATCTAGATTTAATTAAGACTTGTTATTCATCTTCTTCATCAAATGCTTGTATACAGCTATCCTGGGACAGATTACTAAACAAAAAACTGGAAATATCAGGAAATTATGAAATGAGTTTCTGCTATAATTTTATTTAGAAATTTAAATATGCTACTTACCTGACAAAATCATATTGCAGACAGTTTCAGATGCACCACCAGAATTACAGCCCATCAACAGAGCAACTGATATTTTGTTTTGATAGCAAAGTGCAGCTGATTAAGTTTGGTTTTCCATGTTTCACGCCAAGTAAAACTAAACCTGTTGCAACACTTTTCTTTAAAATTACTAAAATGTTGCATGTTACCGCCTTGTTTCATGTAGTTATGGTTATATGATGAATAGCCCAACTAACGTGACATTTCATGGAATTCCGAGCCACCTGCAAAGGTGTTTATTCATTCTTCTCTCAATGTCATAAGCACTTCAGAAATTATCAGTAGCCACATAATTCTTGGTAACAGACCATGCTGAACAAAAGGATTCCTTTCTGGAGAAGCGTTCAGTCTTCCCGCTCACAAATTCCGCCATGTAAATAGCGAATCCGCCACGGTGCAAGTGCAACTTGCTTTTAAAGGGAATGAGAGATGAGTCTCTGATTGGTTTATTGCATGTTACACCTAAAATACACCCATTACTCATTAAGAGTAACCATTGTTCCACCTCTCTCTTTTCTGTATACATTGCTTCTATCATTAAGAGAGGTATCATACCACTTCCCTAGGCATTTAGCTAGGTCTTCCTTAACTGATGGTATAACCTCTCCCTTCACTCTTTTCCATTTCTGATCATCATACTTCTTGACATCCTTGAATTCATTCTTGCCCATGCTTCCACATCACCAAGTTTCTTTAGGTTCCACCTAACTTACCTAACTTGTACATGGTTTGAAGTTGTTATAGTTAGGTCACCCTTATTGGAGGTCGACAAATGTTGGACTCCATCAATGTCCCTCTGGATTCCTTCCCTGCTACTGTTATAAGCAGGTTAATTCCCATGATAAAAAGGATATGGGAAATAGACCATGTTTCTCCCAACAAAGTTGTGGTGAACCTATATGGGTCCTTTATAAACTAAGCTTGCCTTAAAATGAGCTTAATTGGCCTCTTTGGCCTCAGGTTACACAGGTGTCTTTGTAGTCTACTGGTCTTTTATAGGCCAGAGGAGAACTGGCGCCCCGACTGAGTCTGGTTTCTCCCAAGGTTTATTTTTCTCCATCATGCCCTGATGGAGTTTTGGTTCCTTGCCACTGTCGCCTTTGGCTTGGCTTGCTCAGTTGGGGACACTAAAAATATGATTAAAGTTATTCAACTTATTATACAAATAAAATGTATGAATTAGGTCTTATTTAATTCTATAAACTTAAATACTGATCTGCCAACATTGTTGCTGTATGATAAATTAAAATAAGCTGATAACATCACTGTTTTCTCCAGTACGACTGTACAGCCAAATCTAATTTTGTCGCAATATTATCCTGTTTGACACTGTGAAGCTGCTTTGACACAATCGTGATTGTAAAAGCGCTATATAAATAAAGTTGATTGATTGATTGATTGATTTTATGCCCTCCTTTTAATCTGCACTTTAAATTTGCTTGTTAAGACTCTTTATTTCTTTTATCAGATGCAGATCTCTCTCTTCCTAATGTTGAACTATTTTTTAAGCGATCCACTGATCCCCTTTCTCTCCTCTATGCTGTAGTGTTCTCTGGCAAAGTTGAAGATTATCGTTGTCATACTATCAATTTTCTTTTCTGCTGCTCCTACTAAAACTACCTCTAGAACTCTATCAAGTTCCTGGTCTAGCTGGCTCCATCAATTCTTATTATTTTCTGGGGGCAATTTTACTAAATTAAAATTAAATCAGGAACTTAACACCACTACTGTGTTGCTCGGAGACTCATTTCTGATTTGACTTAATTTAAAAGTTTTAATTGGCGAAGCGAAAGTAGACAAAGTAATTGGCAATATTGTGTTTACAAGGTAAGTTACTCAATCCTAATTTTGTTTATTGAACTGAAAAGCAATACCAGCACAGCTGTTCCTATTGTACCCAGAAAAAACAACTTGCTTGTGTGATTTTGATTAATATTGTTATTTTTGCTGGAAATCTAATAATGTTTTTAACAACCACGTGGCACTGCCTATTTTTAAATAATTACAGAATTACAGTATCTCACTCTTCTTCTTTTTTCTCAAACTTGATGGATGCTAACCAAAAACACACGATTATTAATAACAAACGAACTGTGTTTTAAAACTTGCCTGTGATGGCACATAAATTGAATTATATACTGTATTAAGGCACCAAGTTGTGACATTACTCGACAACCAAGGACATGTGCGTGTCACACCTCTTAATAACACGTGACATCATGTCTTTTCACCCACTACTCTCTTATTCTTTTACTTTTGAACTGATTGATGGCTTCATTCATCTTCTGACAACACACAATCCTCTTTAACCTTCAAAAATATACGTAATGATCAGGTTATCCTTGCAGGCACACACATATTAATGACTTTAAAGCAGCCGTTTTCTCTGCAGAGCTCCAAATCATCACATCATACACACATTCCTCATTCAAATGTCAGCTGTATTCTCCTGATTAATTAACCCCTTTAAATGAACCCCCCACCCCACCCCCCTTTGTTTCTCAAGGTGATTGCAGATCGTGGGATTGAAGGACTGTCAGTAAAGGAGAGAAAATGCTCAGTCACTCGTTTTTCATCCTGTCTTCAGCACTAAATTCTCCACACCCCCTTCTGGACACGCTGATGTGAATATCTTTAATATAGCACACACACATACAACACACATACACATCATCATCATGCTGCCTTCAACAAGCTGGTGGTTGTGTGAAAGAAATAGCAGAAGTTACATAGAGATCATCTCAAAAATGCTGAGTATATTACAGTATATGTGTGCCAGCAGAAACTGTTATTTTCATGTGTCACATATAGTATACAAAAAGATTTACAGAATTCTGAATACAACGTTTTCGTTCACGTTTTTTTAAAGACCCACAACAATTTTGAGATTATTAGATATATTATTTTACTGAAAGCTAGAGTTTCATATTTCTCTTAAGCTTTTATACATATAAAGGTAATCTAGTAGTGGGAAGAAAAATATTTTACATGTATTTATAAAGTATACATTTTTCACAGTATCAATTGAAATACACATATAAATGTTATGCCCCTCCCTCACAAGATCATCTTGTGGCATCAAAAAGTTTTTTAAAAACCCTGATTTAAATAACTGAAATGGAGCATCAGTGGGAAAATTGTTTCATCTCAGAATGACTGGCTCAATGAAACACTACCATTCAACAGTTTGGGGTCTGTAAGATTGTTGAAAGTATATTATGCTTAACAAGGCTGCATTTATTGGTTAAATTGTTTTCTGTTTTAGTATACTATAAATTGTAATTTATTTCTGTGATGGCAAAGCTGAATTTTTGGCATATTAGAAAAGACACTGGAGAGTAATTTTACAATTACTCTCCAGTGTCTTTCTAATATGCCAATTTGGTGCTCATTTTTGTGTAAAGTTGATATAATTATTTTCAGGATTCTTTAATGAATAGAAAGTTCAAAACAACAGCATTTATTTGAAATAGAAATATATTGTAATGTTATGCATTTACAGTTACTTTTGATCAAATTAATGCATCCTTGCTAAAAAAAATGATTTAAAGGTGTCATGGTCTAGCTTGACATATATATTATACATTATACATTATATATATATATATATATATATATATATATATATATATATATATATATATATATATATATATATATATATATATATATATATATATATATATATATATATATATATATGTTAATATTTGGTACAGTAGCCTTTGTTTGCAATTACAGAGGTCAAACGTTTCCTGTAGTTTTTCACCAGGTTTGCACACACTGCAGGAAGGATTTTGGCCCACTCCTCCACACAGATCTTCTCTAGATCAGTCAGGTTTCTGGCCTGTCGCTGAGAAACACAGAGTTTGAGCTCCCTCCAAAGATTCTCTATTGGTTTAGGTCTGGAGACTGGCTAGGCCACGCCAGAACCTTGATATGTTTCTTACAGAGCCACTCCTTGGTTATCCTGGCTGTGTGCTTCGGGTCATTGTCATGTTGGAAGGCCCAGCCTCAACCTATCTTCAATGCTCTAACTGAAGGAAGGAGGTTGTTCCCCAAAATCTCGCAATACATGGCCCCAGTCATCCTCTCCTTAATACAGTGCAGTAGCCCTGTCCCATGTGCAGAAAAACACCCCAAAAGCATGATGCTACTACCCCCATGCTTCACTGTAGGGGTGGTGTTCTTGGGATGGTGTTCATCATTCTTCTTCTTCCAAAAACATTTAGTGGAATTATGACCAAAAAAGTTCTATTTTGGTCTCATCTGACCACATGACTTTCTCCCATAACTCCTTTGGATCATCCAAATGGTCACTGGCAAACTTAAGACGGGCCTGGACATGTGCTGGTTTAAGCATCTGACGTCTTAGTGTATTACCAACAGAAATCTTGGTGGTCCCAGCTCTTTTCAGGTCATTGACCAGCTCCTCCCGTGTAGTTCTGGGCTGATTTCTCAACTTTCTTAGGATCATTGAGACCCCATGAGGTGAGATCTTGCATGGAGCCCCCAGTGGAGCCCCCGAGGGAGATTGACAGTCATGTTTAGCTTCTTCCATTTTTTAATGATTGCTCCAACAGTGAATCTTTTTTTCACCAAGCTTCTTGGCAATTTCCCCGTAGCCCTTTCCAGCCTTATGGAGGTTTAAAAAAAATTCTCTACTGTCTTTGGACAGCTCTTTGGTCTTGGCCATGTTAGTAGTTGGATTATTACTGATTGTATGGGGTGGACAGGTGTCTTTATGCAGCTAACGACCTCAAACAGGTGCATCTAATTTAGGATAATAAATGGAGTGGAGGTAGACATTTTAAAGGCAGACTAACAGGTCTTTGAGGGTCAGAATTCTAGCTGATAGACAGGTGTTCAAATACTTATTTGCAGCTGTATCATAAAAATAAATAGTTTTTAAAAATCATATATTGTGATTTCTGATATACTTGTGATTTTTTTTTTTTTGATTATGTCTCTCACAGTGGACATGCACCTACGATGACAATTTCAGACCACTCTATGTTCTAATGATACCTAATGATGTTCGTGTGGTTTTTACATTCAAAAACATCATAACTCATAAGTAATAGGCTATTTTCTACACTGGTTTTGAGGCTCTCTTCTGAACGCTGTGTTTTGATGGGTGTGACACACTGAAGACTTAGAAGTAAATAGCCACAGCTAGGATTGGATAAGATTTGCATATTTAATGAGCTTCAGCATCCCTGTCAGTTCAGTTCCCATGAGGGAGAGATTGTTTTGAAGGCGGCAACCGGAATGATTTTTTTTACCACAGGGCTCGTAAACATCTTTATCAAACAAACACAATGATTTATTTCTCATCCACCCACTTTATATTAATTAATAGTATATTAATTGGAATATTAAGTTTGTATTACATGGCCTGCCCGATTGGTGAATATAAGCGCAAACCACGTGTGCGCCCTTCAAATGTCAAGTCAAGAGAGAGTATAACAGCACAGATTAGGAAAGGAATATTATTTCACTATTTGAGATTCACTGGCCATTTTGGTAGCCCGTCTGGAAACACACAGCCGCGTGACATGAGTCCAGCGTGCTAAAGTTATGTTCTGTAAGACACATAATCAAAACGATCTATAACAATGCAATACTATCACCTATAGAAACACGTTTTAATCACATAAGTGTGTTGCACCATTCCTGTCAGATCCAATATAGAAGGCCCAGCATTGTGTTTTAATCTCAAATTATGTCTGCAAATCCATTACCTGAGACTTGTTTACAAACGATTCCGCAATTATATAAAGCAAACAGACGTACATTGTCTTCCCCACATGAGCTGGAACTTCATTAAAAATACATTCTAAAGAGTATCACACATTCCTAATATTAGGATCCGAAGGAAGCTTATGCAGCGACTGTGTTCTTCCATAATCAGGAATAGCATCTTGCTAACTTCGGCATGTTTATTGCTGCTGGCTAGCTTGATTCAAAGAGCTCCATGAGTCGGTGGGCGGGGCTACTGAACAACATGTGCTTATTATTCTGTAGAGGCGGTGTTTCGCAACACGATGACGTATAGATGTGCACACGATTGTTTTCTGGCCTGGTGTCTATAAAAGCTTTTCTTTGACTAACAAGGAAGTTTTCAGCTCTGAAACTTACATGATATTCTTATATGACCTTTTATCTATCAAAAGCTCAATGGAAAGTTGATTTCTCAATTCATCACCCCTTTAAAAAATAGAATAAAAAATATCCATAATGTCCAGTCAGTCAGTCAGTCATTATTGCAGAAAAGTGTAATCACCCTGAAGGGGTTTCAATTTTAATAAATGACTGGCTGAGTGCTGACTGTACGTTATGCCATTTATTACAGAGCTACCGGTATTTAACAAATAAATAAATAAATGCCCATAAATATTGATCTGAGTTCTATAATGTGACAAGAAAGGATCTAGCGAGTGATACACGAGTCATGAAACAAGCATGGGAAAAATCAGTTGCCTGGTAAACCAGACAAATAAGTTAACCTAATAATACTGCGATTAACCAACCATAATCAAATAATCCACAGAGCTGTGGTATGTTACAATCGCTGATGCGTCACAATAAAGGGTTGTTGTTGTATATGGTGGTAGCGTGTCATATCTGGCGGGAAGCTGGAGGCATAGTATAATCAGTGTTAACATTAATGTGTTATTCAGTCTTTTGAAGAAAGGCTTCTGTGTTCCAGGAACACAAACTCTAACATCATCAAGGAATATGCATAAGCAAATGGGACTATCCAAAAACAAACATTTCGTTGACATTGTTTGAGACTGCTGCACACTGAAGAATACACAACATATAACAGCAACAACAATGCTAAAACCTTTCTAGGGCACATATCTGTCAATAGAAGATGGGTCTCCGATGAGTCACTTCAACCACCTCAAGGCTACAAACAAGCGATAACAGAGTGCATGTTACACCATAAATGTGTTTTTTGCTACGGCAGACCATAAAATGTCTAAATAGTTGGCTTTTCTGGCAGTGCGTTTCTTATGATAATGCTTATTTATTTCAAAGAAAATCCTGCTCAGTGCCATCCTTATATATATCTGCATGTGAATGAGCTTGGGTGACAACTAACACCGAAGGAAATCCCTTGTGTGCGATAAACATACAGTACAACATTATAGGTCTAAGCATGTTTGCATATAGCGTGACAAAATAATAGGCCTATTCATCTTTCAGGTGCTCTGAATAGAGATTTTCTATGCAGTCACAGCTCGCCATTCCACACAATCAAATGCCTACACAATTTCCATAATGTTTTGTATGCGTACCTTGGCCTGAAGTATCATTGAGTTTTTGTGTGTGTGATGTGTGTATGTGGGACGGGTGTGTGGGAGTGGGCAGGCCATTCACATGAATCAGCGGCTGTTCAAGCCACTGAGACTGACTTGTCGCAGTGAAGCTCACATTGTGAAGCATCAGTGTTTGACATCAAAAGGAGCCATGCCCACTGAGAGACAACTCATTCAGGTTATTGAATTGGGTGAAAACTGCACTAAAGAGGCCAAATCTAGTGTCTCCAGGGATCAGATTTGCTCGATTCTGTCTTCAAATAGATCAGTCAAGCAATGTGTTTGATTGCTAGTGTAAAATAGTATAATTTTGATTGCATAGATTTCTATTTAGAAATTGTTTTATTATTTACTGTACAATCGTTCAACAAAACGTAACATATCTATAGAATATTAATCATTCATCAAAAGCCTGTTGTTAGATTCCAAAGCGGGGATGAGAGGTCTGACTCATTTCTGAGAATCGGATCATGTCAACAGTTTGTTTCAAAAACAAAAAAATATAAATAATTTATTTGCAATATGATGTAAATATATCGTAGCAGGGTTTTTTGACATTCTGATGTGACATATTATAAATACTCTAAAATGTATGCATCGAAATGTATCTTAAATGTAATGTAAAATCTATGTTAAGTCTATGTTTTTTCCCAGTTCAGTCTGTTGCAGCCATGATTCAGCTCATAAATGTATATATAAACACACACACACACACACACACACACACGTGCGGAATTATTTGTTAATAACACATTGATTTTCTGATCATATTTTTGTTTCAGTTACATTTTACTAATTCCAAACCACATTAATCCTAATAACTACTATTCATTTGGTTTTTAATCATTTATGATATATAATTGTTCATGAAGGCTAGAAATGGAAAAACACCTTATATTCAGGTGTGCAGAATTATTAGGCACATATTCTTTTACAGATAAAATGATCCAAAAAAAGAGATTTAACTCAGACTAAAAATGCAAAAATTATTCATTATCATACTAATGCAATACCAGAAATTGCAGTTAAGGCATGACCATTGGACAGTGAAATGCTTATTGGGTTAGCAGGGTCAGACAAAAACAGGAGGCGAAGAAAAGACACATTAACTGCAAAAGAATTAAGATTTCACCATAAGAATCACCATTTTCCAGAACAGCAACTTACCCAGAGTCTCTAGAGGTGCAAGGTGTCAGGATCTCAGAGACTTAAGTTGGGTAAAGACTCCTAAAAAATGACCCCCACTTTAGAAAATCACAAGCTGAAGTGTTGTAAAATACATGAAGAATTATTGTTCATCTTCCGGAATCTGGTAGTAAGTTTTGGGAGTAAGATTTTAAAAAACGAACTCCCAAAACTTGCTGCCAGATTCTGGAAGATGAGTTCTTCGAGAGGATATGGTGCTGGTCCTTCAAGAGTCACTCTCAAATTGGCCTATATTGCCTATTTTAAAAAAAAAACGTCTTCCGTATTCACAACACTTCTTCAGATTTTACAACACACCATCGTTGTGATTCTACTCAAGTGGGAGTCACTTGGACTTAGGAGTCTTTACCTCACTTAAGTCTCTAAGATCCTAACACCTTACACTTCTGGAGATTCTGGGTAGGTTGCTGTTCTGGAAATGGTGGTGCTGGAGACTAAAGGGTACCTGGTTGTTTCACACTTAATTCTTCAAATTAAAGGTACTCTGTAGTATTTTTGCAGTAAAATATCCAAAAAACACTAGGCCAGTGTTATATATTTTGTACTTACAATATACTTACAATACTTACAATTACTTACAATATCCCAAATGTTTCCAGCTATTTGTAAATTGTGAGAAAATTGCTTTTTTAACTAAGGACCAGGACGTTTCAGCATAGCGTTTGAGCGAGTCGCCTGTCAATCACGTCATATCTGCGTTACCCTCAGTTTTATTCTGCAGAAACGCTTTTCTCTTAGCAGTGTGAACATGTCACAGCAGCGACGAGCGAACGCACACGTAGTAATTTCATAACATCATTTTAAACACACTTAAATGTATATAATATGATAAACAGAGCTGCTTTACCTTATAATCATGACCGGAAAAAGCGGAAGTGCGCCCGCCCGGTAACTGTGTCCCGTCCCATCATAATAAAAGTCCCGGTACTCGAGAGCCGTGTGTTCGGATAACAATCGCTCCAGCGGCCGTGCTCAGCTCCACAACACTCAGTCCTGCTCTGCTTCATACTACAGTAACGTTAATAACCGCATCCATCAACATGATTTCTGCCCGAGTCCTATTTTCCTCTGGCTGTGAGGTGAAGACCACATGTCCCAAGATACTGCACTCACACTTGGCGTCATCAAACTACGCCTTTGTTTAGAATAGGCGCCTTCCAGTTGGACGGAAAGTTGCATATTGCACCTTTAATTCTTAATTCTTTTGCAGTTAACATGCATATTTTCTTGACTCCTGTTAACCCTGCTAACCCAATGAGCATTTCACTGTCCAAGTCATGCCTTAACTGCAATTTCTTGCATTGCATTAGTATTGTATCCTTCTCATGGGCATTTAATAACCGTTTTCCTTTTCAGCCCAAAAAAGTGCATCCATCCATTTTAAGCTAGCTATTTTACTTTATAAAATATTATATATATGGATATTTTTCTTACACAAACACATTGCTTCACTTCAGAAGGCCTTTATTAACCCCAAAGACCCGTGTGAATTACATGGCTTCAAATTTTGAGCAGCCATTATAATGCTTGTATTAGCCAGGACATAGTTTTTTTTACTCTGATTGTGTTCATCGGAAAAAATACACCTAGAATGGTTGAGGGTGAGTAAATCATGGGGTAATTTTCATTTTTGGGTGAACTAACCCTTTAAAGAGATCTAACTCTAACTGACTCTAAGACGAACAATTTCGAAGAATCATGTGACAAACTCAAACGCACTAATAATTAATCGCATTTTCAAGGCGGCTGGCGTTTCATCGTTCAGCAGCCTCCTGGTCTTCATGCCTCAGATGTAAGACGCATGGGGGAGGGAAGCGCGCGGTCCATTTTTATGCCCTCGTGCCTTGCAAACGTTTCTCAAAAACCCTTTAATTATATATAGGCCGTCGCAAAATCTAGAAATTCAATCGTAAAACATTCAACGAGGAATGACACAAATACTTTCGAAGTAGGCAACCTGCTGTTTCATTCGCCATCGAATTGTGCAGATGCTGTAAAACGGGGCCATCTCCTCTCCTCCGTTACTGTGGAAACCATCATCATGCTGCTCCCGCGAATGCCAATTACCCCCTCCACCCCCACCCCCCAAAAAACTGGTTTATATAACGACCATCTTAACAACGCATAGTTTACACGACCAGACAGCCAGAACCAAAATGTGCCACAGTTCAGCCTCATTACAACCTAAAGTGCTTGAATGATAAACCAAGTGACTGCCCACATCCAGCCCCCGGTTCTTTCATGGGTTGCGTAAAGGAATATACAACGCCAGCGTTAATAATAGAACATATGTATGCAGGCAATATAGCTATCCTCTGTTAACTCAAATATGAACAACACAGATCCTGCCGTACAAGCTCCTGTAATATTTAATATGGCATGAATGCAGAATGAATTAATAATACAGGGAGGAACACTGCCTAGGCTATATGATCACACCTGTGCATAGGTAGGCTCATTTATAACAGCATCTAGATTGGTACTGTGTGGGGATATAATTCGTTCAAGCGGTAGAAAAAACTCAATGTTGACTTACAACAATTTGTTATGGCGAAGCTGTTTGCCACCTCCAGGTTATCAATGTGAGGAGTGAGGCGGAATTCGGCCGTGCCGAACTGGACCATTCCGATCCGAAATGCGCTGTACTCTTGATCTGCACCTCTGGGGAACAGGCCGCCTGAGAAAAGAATACAATAAAATGATTTATAATTAAATCCCAAGAAGAATCACGTCTCAATAGACTGATTTATCTCGTTTATCATGGAATTCTCACATGGTACCCAAGTAAAGAGGACGTTTATAATCAAATTTCTGTTATCAGACGCATGAAGTCGAGATTTGATGAGCGTGATCTAAAAGGCGTAGAAAGGTGGAGTGCGCTCACCGATTTGGACGCTCGGAGATCCGCCGAGCGCCAGTCCCCATAACGCGGGGAAGAGGAGACCCGACAAAATCATCGTCTTCTGCTTATCCACGCGACCACATCCACCAAACGCGCACTGTTCACAAAACAGCGGGAACCATACAGAGTCGACACATATTAGAATTAACCAGAGTTAAAGCGCAGAGGCTCTCGTTAGTCCGCGGTGCTGGTGAGGGAAAGAGCGGGAGCGATGATGCGGGAGTCTTGCCCTCCTCCTTTGCGGCTCCGTCCCTGAGAATCGTTTCAACTCAGTGGACACGGTAAGAATACTGATGAAGACGAAAAGAGCCGAGCGGAGCCGAATCTGCTCGTAGTTTGACCGCGCGCGCAGAGAGAGGCGCGCTCTCGCTCTTGGACCTCGGCTCAGCTGCTTCAGGAAATAGAATTGAGATTCGTGGATCTTATTCCTTTGTTTAATAGACTATATGTCTCGTGATTTCTTGTGGTTATGAGTTTATTGAATTAAAAAAGCTAATGTGTGTCCTAGAGGCAAAATGGTGACTGATGTTCCCCTGCAATCCGATAGTCCCATCTTCTGAAATACACACTGAATACTTAACCACCTCACCCAGAATAATCAATAACTGACATACACACATTACATATATTACTGGGCTCTTTGAGCTTTTTCACACCAATGACATCTTGGCAGAGAGCGAGATGGAGCCATGATCCCTGCGTAAAATTATTTGCAGTTGAACATGTATGGTAGCCTTGATGTAGGCCTACAGCTACTGTAATATGGTGCTGCTTGCATTTAAAACAATTATTAGCCTACTGAGTCACATGCATTTTAATATGAAAGGGACAAAAGTACAACATGTAGCTGAATTTGACTTTCTTCACTGTATCTTTGATGTTACAGTTATTTTGGATTGCTTAAGCACAATTTTCAAAACAGGGTTAGTGTTTTCAAGACTCTACACACAATTAGCACAACCACACATAGCGAAACGATACAGATCCTTTTCATAATTAAACACTCTTGTAAAAACTATACACTTCTGTTCATAAACCACACTTTGTAACCATATTAAACACACACGTTTCACATTTCTATACTCTCTTTGCACGAGTTACACTCTGCTGTGATAAACCTAAACACTTTTAGCACTTCTACTTCCCTATGATTGGAGTAGGCTACCATCAACAAAGTACAAATATAATATAAATCCACCAAACACAACACAAGACCAGCGTTGCAGACTGAAGAAACTCGCCCAAAATGTTGACATGAACATGCATAATACTGTAACAAAATGTCACTTTACATATAGTACTGTACACTGTAAAAATAGAGAAAATTTGACAGTCAGTGCCTTGATATTGCAAGGAAGTGACCACATGATAGATTTTTGTGTGTAATGTATGTTAAGTGTGTTTAGTGTTTTGCAAGTCACAGTGTGTATAGTTTTGCAACAAGTGTGAGGTTGACAATGTGCTTATAGTTGTGCAAATATGGGGTGATGTTTTGCTTCTTGAGTGTAAGGTTTTTTTTTACAGTTTTTTTCAACTGCTTACACACAATTTTTAAAACCTGACACTCAAACACCAGAACCACACACTAAATCTGCAAAACCATACACTATTTTTTGGCCTTTTATTCAGTTTTCAATTTCATTAAACACTTTTTGCAAAACACAACACACAATTTTCTAGGCAACACACAAAAATCTGACAGGAAGTTTCTTGATTTTCTTTTATAAACACAACTAATCAAAATGCCACACTAATTCATCAGTGCCTCACACTAACTCCTCACATGTGCAAACACTTGTTGCTTTACTTAACAACAACCAATCATAACTTTAGTAGTGGCCTATAAAAAGGCCAAAGGTCAAGTAATAGCTTTTGGACAATGGATGCAAACAATGCAGACAGAGTAAGAGGAGTTGTGGAGACACTGATGCTGCCTCCATCCAAGGTTGGATACGCCATACAAGAAGGTTCTTTCCACGGTGTCTGGCAAGAGGGAATATAGCATGTGACGTGGATGAAGTATTGTGGCCGGACCCAGCCCGGAGGAGAGATGGAGCCTAGATACACCCAACAATCTGCAAGCACACACATTATGTTTGGTTTTACACTACATGCTACAACACTACATATTTTTGATGTGTTTTTTCTTCTTTTCAAACTGTGTACACTAATACTACATTTTCAACCACAAAGAGCAAAAAAAATAAAAACATAAATAAAAAGTTTGGTTTCAATTTTGCTTTTGTTTTTACTTTATATATTCAACAGCTCTCTCCCAATTACATTCATTCATGTACATGTGAGCTTTTAAAAGAAGAGCTTTAGGTTTTGAATAACAGTGTGTATATGACAATTTAAAATATAACATTATGGTAAAGGTGTTTACAACGTAAGACAAATGTTTGCTTTTGAAATATGTTTGTGATATTTTGACTGTGTTGTTTCATTTTGAAAGAGATGTGAGGCATTTTGCATCTTGTGTGTGGAATTCTTGAATTTGTGTGTTAAGTTTTGAAAAAAAGAGGAAACCTTTGGAAAATGTGTGTAAGCAGTTGAAAAAAACTGTAATAGTGTACGACACTTTTCATTTTAGTGTGTAAGCAATCCAAAAAAACTGTAATTCTGTAACAAAATGTCGCTTTACATATTGTACTGTAAGCTTACTGTAAAAAAACAAAAAACAACCTAGACATTGTCTCTTCGCCTAGCTTGATCTGGCCAGATTTTCATCAACAATGTTGTCATTAGTAAGACACCTTGGAAAGAAACGTCTTGAATGAAGAATCCATCCTTGCATTGCTGCTACCTCCATCTGCTCACAGGCCTCCGCCTTGTCCTCCTCCTCGTCTTACTCTTTCTCTGACTCTTTCCATTGTGCTTGAAGACCGATGACCTCACCTGCTGCTTTTTATAGTGCTTATACACCTGATTGGTGTGTCTACAATTAAGCAAACAAGTGTCTGCACAGCTGATGACTGTGTTGAACCAATTGGTTGGATGGTGCGCTAATTTGACAGTCAGTGCTTTGGTATTGCAAGGAAGTGACCACATGATAGATTTTTGTGTGTAATGTATGTTAAGTGTGTTTAGTGTTTTGCAAATCACTGTGTGTAGAGTTTTGCAACAAGTGTGAGGTTGACAATGTGCTTATAGTTGTTCAAATATGGTTTGCTTCATAAGTGTAAGGTTTTGCTAATAGTGTACTACTTTTAATTTTAGTGTGTAAGCAATCCAAAAAAAACTGTAACTTAATATTGCATTTTTGGATATGCTACAATTGATGAGGACTTTTGACCTTGTGTTCAGAGAAATAGAATGAATCTGATTTGAATCTGAGAACAAATCTCCATTGCCCTTGTTTTGCATGAATAAGGTGCATTCTAACAAAAAATTACTGATTATAAAATAATGATGATAAACACATCATGATGAAACGTGTGTGTGTGTGTGTGTGGGGGGGGGGGGGGTCATGTTTTTGTTAAATATCAGGACACAAATGTGTATAATAACATGGGTATAGGTGTTACATGGAAAGGGTGAAATATGAGGGCATTACCCGTCCCTACTTTTTTAAATGCATAGGCTACAGGATGAATTTTTTTGAGAAAGTAAAAACGCAGAATGTTTCCTTAGAGGCAGGGGCAGTGTAAGGGGATAGAACATCGGGTTTATACAGTATAGAAACCATTAGGCTATACGTCTATGGAATGTCCCCACATTTCACAAAAACAAACGTGTGTGTACACAATATGAAAAATATATTTTTATAATATGTAGGTCTATATGTATGTATTAGCCTATATTATTTATTATTACCTATAAATAAAAATAAAAACCTACAGCGCAGTTCATAATGAACAAACTCCGAACCATTGATTTATGATATTATTGATAGAGATTTAACATAGCCTATCACAATGACGTGCGCAGAGTTTTTTTTTATTTTTTAAAAAGAGTGTTGCACAGTAGCCTATCAGTAGGCTACGCAGCGAATTATGAATTGACTTCAACAAAACCAGATTAGGTTTAGGTATTTAAGAAGACCTTAGCTATGAAATCATACTACTTTAGCTGCCTTCATGATTTGGGCTGTTTTTAACACAGTTTTCCAACACTGCCCTTTGGCTATTTCAAAATCTGCAACAAGCAGTTCCCAGCGCAACCAGCAGAGAGCAGTGATGTGCTGTGGAAGCCTGATCCAACACAAGCTGAACCTCTTACTACAGGGGTGTCCAATAATCTTGCTCCTAGAGGCCCAATGTCCTGCAGAGTTGAGTTCCAACCTGTCCACCAGCACGTCTGCCCGGAGGTTAAGCGTGCGTCTCGATCATCTCACTAGTTCAGTAGTCAGGGCACTGATCAGGGAGTCAGCCCATTGACTTATGTCCTGATCAGTGCCCTGACTGCTGAACCAGGTGTTAAAGGGTTATTTTACCCAAAAAATAAAATGTATGTCATTAATGACACCCTATATGTCGTTCCACACCCTTAAGACCTGCGTCTGAACACAGTTTAATATATTTTATATTTAGTCTGAGTGCGTATGGAAGTGTAGGATATGCACACTAATACTGTCCATGTCCAGAAAGGTAATAAAAACATCAACAAAGTAGTCCATATGTGACATCAGTTGGTTAATTAGAATCTCTTGAAGCATCGAAAATACATCAGCCCATTGACTTATGTCCTGATCAGTGCCCTGACTACTGAACCAGGTGTTAAAGCAATTTGGAAATAAACTCTCAGGACGTCGGTCCTCTAGGATCAGGATTAGACACCCCGCTCTAATACATATTCCATATTCACACATATTCTAATCTATTCTAAATCGTGCACACTATTTACCTTTTTTTCCTTGCATGTCATGTAAGGGGTTCCGTATAAAGTATACTTTTACATATAAAAGTTTTTTGTTTATACTACAACTATATGAAAGTGAACTTAGTTATATTTGTAGCATATTTTTAGTTTATGAAAGTACACTTTGAAGTATACTCTCAGTAAACTTCTAGTAGTTTTATACAGCAAGTATACATGTACGTTTAACATCATAGTTTACTATTGATATATTATTTTTGCACTTTAAATATACTACTGTGTTTTAGGTATTATTTTTTTATACTTGAAATATTTATTACTTTAACTAGATAAGCAACATAGTATCTGTTTTTTTTTTTATAAATAAATATTGTCAAACAATGTATGTTTATAATACTGTATGTAAAACTGTGTGGAAAAGGTATTTAATGGGCTTTTTTGTAAGTATAAGTATATTTTTTAAGTGTAATATTAAGTAGCCTATATTTGAGTAGACAAAGTATATACCTTATTTTTAGTTTAAAATAAGTATAGCTGCTTATAGCACACTTAAATAAATGTTTTTGTAAGGCAGTCGCTATATGCTGCAATGTGCATGATTTATACATCATGCTATGAGAACTATAATGATCAAAGTTAATGTTTATATAGATTATTAGACATGTACAGTAATATGCAAATTCTGTAGAGGTTAGATAATTGTAAATGTGTATGGTGCAAATAATTGGGTTTGACTAGCTTTGAAATACAGATTCATCTTCCCAGCGCTGAAGTCCTCCTTTAAGTGCAGGAGAATTTTTTTGTAACCTGTCCAGATCATGTGCCTTGTCACAATTCTGTCTCTGAGCTCTTAAGACAGTCCCTTTGACCTCATCATTGTCCTTTGCTCTGACATGCATTTTGAGCTGTAAGGTCTTATATAGACAGGTGTGTGGCTTTCCTAATCAAGTCCAATCAGTATAATCAAACACAGCTGGACTCAAATGAAGGTGTAGAACCATCTCTAGGATGATCAGAAGAAATGGACAGCACCTGATTTAAATATATGAGTGTCACAGCAAAGGGTCTGAATACTTAGGACCAAGTGATTTTCAGTTTTTCAGTTTCTCTTTTTGCTGCTGTGGGTACATTAATAAGAAAAAAAATGAACGTAAATGATTTTAGCAAATGGCTTCAATATAACAAAGAGGGAAAATTATCATTTTTTTAAATAATTTTGCAGACAATTTTTCATCATTCAGCTATTTCTATGATTAACTGTGATTCTCAGTTTCCCTACTTTGCCCATGTTTGTATGTATATGTAGGACTGGGCTTTGTTTTTACAAATGTCTTAATTTTGCTACAACTCAACACACCTGAGAAGGTCTGAATGTGAACTTTTGCAGATTAATATTATATATATATCAATCATTTATTTGTCCTCAGAGAGGAAATTTATTTTAACCATGGACGTGAAGAAAACAAAAAGCTTGTATATCTACAGTATAGGAACTAAAACCCATAGCTGCTGTAGTCTACATGCAGCCAGAAGGAAGGGGAATGAAATACTGATAATGCAAACAATCTTGATCATTTCAAATTTGATGTGCCCTCTGGCACGTAAATTAAATGATAGTCTGATAAATTAGGACAGACGGACAGAATTCAAGTTTATGGATAACTGTAAGTCACAGTAGTGTTCTGATTGAAGTTGAGATGTTCATCCAATGTAATGGAAAGATTTCTGAAATGCTCCACCCTTTCAACCATTTATCCGTTAAAGATAATACATTATTTAATACAAAAAAGATCATTCCTTAGTCTTTGAAATATTAAGGTGGAAAAATTATAATCACAACATGTATTAAAATATGCTATGGAGCTTTGATAGTCCAAAAAAGATTCATTGCTCTTATTAAGCAGTGCAAGAATGGCTTAGCCTGTATTATATGCATATTTAAAGTAATGAGTAGTGGTAACTGAAAATGGGCTACACACGTTTGAGGGGCGCCACAGTTGAGAACAACTGTGGAAGATAATTATGGCAAGCTGTTTTGACTCTTATTCATATTAATTCTTGATATCAACAATTGAATTTTAATTTAACTGTCGGGCTCGGACATAAATATCTTAATGCCTGTCGGGTTCGGTTGCTGCTCTGTCGGACGCGAGAAAAATGCGGCCCAATCCGCACTCTAGTGTGTGTGTGTGTCTACTTCCTGCTCTCTACTGCGCAGACTCCAGTCCAGCGGTCACTGCTGCGCAGATTTGGCACCAGATGTCAACACCATTCAGACCTCAGATGGCTTCCCTTTTCTTCAGCAGAAGAGAATGAAGTTGCGTCGTCCATATTTTTTTTATGGTCTGTGGTACTACCTCGCCAGTAGGGCCGTTTTGAGGGGGAAATCTTTATTTAGACTCAATCAATGAAGGTTTCTCAGAAGGCACGAAGTGAAGCTAACATTGGATTCGGAGGTGCCTTGGTGCCTACCTACCCTGAAATGTGTCCTCTGAAGGCAGTATTGTCCAGTTTTTGGACATAGGGGGGGCCATTGCTAACCAAGCCATCACCTGCTGTTAGCATCCCATTGACTCCCAATCTTTTTTGAGTCTTTGACAGTGAATAACTTTACATCTGAGGCGTTTAAAGACTCCATTTGCCTATTGTTTATTTATAAAGAAACACGACAATGCATAAAAGGCTCCATTACCTTGTATCTTACACTATCGCCCCGTAGAAGCTGTTTTTGTAAAAATAGGCAAACGATTGCGTCGTAACCAACGTGACTCTGTCGCACAGTCGAGAAATTACCGTATAGACAGGAGGAGACGCTCAGAAGCAATCTTTTAGACAGCCGGGGGGACGTGGAGACATAAAGTCTGATAAAGTCAAGGGAGAAGAATGGGGAGAAGCCGATAGTGAGCCAAAAGCAACGGGAGAAAATATTTAAACAACGTGATTCAGATTTCACTTTCCACAACTACTAGAAGACCTACAACTGTCAGACAGGTTGCTCACGTCACATCTACGTTGTCAAGCTCAGTCTGAGCCTGCGCAGTTCGCTCAGCCATCAGGAAGTGAGTGCTTCTAATTGACTTCACTTTCCGCCGTTGAAGTCTATGGGAACGCTGTGTCCATTTCTTTTACTGTCTATGGTACTACCCCAAAGTCCCTAGTTCCTGGGAAAGTTTTCCAGTGGAAACATGGCTTTAGAGATGGTAAAAGTAAGTGCGTCCAATATCATTAGTCTTAAAAAGTGGGTCTTGTCTCAGCCACATACAATTTTACCGACGCCCATGTTACCTAATGACACTGAATTAAAGGGGGAGCTAAAGTCAAGGAAAAGAAGTCTAACATCATTTCAAGGAATATCCAGGAGTTAAAGTAGACAATGCAAGAGCCAAGCCACTGCATCCTCTGTACTTCTTTTCCACTTAGATGCAAATAGGAGACAATCCAAAAATGGTGAACCACATAATATAGCCTGCATAAGAATAACGTTTCGAACCATTTTCTCAAAGCATTTGATTATGAGATGTTACTGGCAGCAGCCTAATAATCATGATGCTGTAAAATCAGTCATTAATGGTAATCAAATAACAAAAGAAAAAGTGAAAACCACGAATTGCTCTTGATTTAAATAACATTCGTAGCTTTCATTTGAAAGGATTGATTTATTTATTTTATAATTTATGCAGTGAAGACTGTGAAGTGTTTGATAACGTTATTTATTTTTTAATAATAATATCCTACCTGTTAGACCTACCAAAAAAGTACTGTATACAATGTAACATGGGTCAAAAACAATGAAAACAGTAACTGTTTTTTGTGAATTTTAACAGAGCAAGCCTGACTGAAAAAAATAGAAAAAATAGAAAAATAATAGATAGAAAAAACTGAGCACTGATATATTAAAGGGTACAGCTTTATGTGAAGATTGTTTTAAGGTAACTTAAATTAAAAGTTTTAATAAAATAAATGTATTTAAAGCCTAATAAATCTATGATACTGGCCTTCATTTACACAAAATATGCCATTAAACAAGAATATCAAATGTAGGCTACTGTCTTTATGTTGTTTCTACATTAATTTGGAGATTACATGTGAAATTATTCCAATACAAAAATATATTGAAAACTTTAATGTTAGGTTTTATTTAATCACGATTAATTACAGAAAATTGTGAGATTAAATAGCACACATTTTTAATCAATTGACAGCACTAATATTAACAGTAAAATGAAAATAATGTTGTTTTGTAACAGTTTACATGCATAGAGATTTATAGGTTAATAGTTTACATAATACTAGCACTTAACTATCCAATTACATTTTCTGTTTGTCTAAAAAAAGAAGAAAAAGAAGAAGTGTACTGTGCTCGATTAACGGAGACTTCTTACAGCACTTGCAGGTTGTTGTCCTTGTTTGTTTCGTAGCTTCTATTGCTCTCCTCTTTTTGTAAGTCGCTTTGGATAAAAGCGTCTGCTAAATGACTAAATGTAAACATAATACATACAGTCTTGTTCAAAATAATAGCAGTACAATGTGACTAACCAGAATAATCAAGGTTTTTAGTATATTTTTTATTGCTACGTGGCAAACAAGTTACCAGTAGGTTCAGTAGATTGTCAGAAAACAAACAAGACCCAGCATTCATGATATGCACGCTCTTAAGGCTGTGCAATTGGGCAATTAGTTGAAAGGGGTGTGTTCAAAAAAATAGCAGTGTCTACCTTTGACTGTACAAACTCAAAACTATTTTGTACAAACATTTTTTTTTTTCTGGGATTTAGCAATCCTGTGAATCACTAAACTAATATTTAGTTGTATGACCACAGTTTTTTAAAACTGCTTGACATCTGTGTGGCATGGAGTCAACCAACTAGTGGCACTTCTCAGCTGTTATTCCACTCCATGATTCTTTAACAACATTCCACAATTCATTCACATTTCTTGGTTTTGCTTCAGAAACAGCATTTTTGATATCACCCCACAAGTTCTCAATTGGATTAAGGTCTGGAGATTGGGCTGGCCACTCCATAACATTAATTTTGTTGGTTTGGAACCAAGACTTTGCCTGTTTACTAGTGTGTTTTGGGTCATTGTCTTGTTGAAACAACCATTTCAAGGGCATGTCCTCTTCAGCATAGGGCAACATGACCTCTTCAAGTATTTTAACATATGCAAACTGATCCATGATCCCTGGTATGCGATAAATAGGCCCAACACCATAGTAGGAGAAACATGCCCATATCATGATGCTTGCACCTCCATGCTTCACTGTCTTCACTGTGTACTGTGGCTTGAATTCAGAGTTTGGGGGTCGTCTCACAAACTGCCTGTGGCCCTTGGACCCAAAAAGAACAATTTTACTCTCATCAGTCCACAAAATGTTCCTCCATTTCTCTTTAGGCCAGTTGATGTGTTCTTTGGCAAATTGTAACCTCTTCTGCACATGCCTTTTTTTTAACAGAGGGACTTTGCGGGGGATTCTTGAAAATAGATTAGCTTCACACAGACGTCTTCTAACTGTCACAGTACTTACAGGTAACTCCAGACTGTCTTTGATCATCCTGGAGGTGATCATTGGCTGAGCCTTTGCCATTCTGGTTATTCTTCTATCCATTTTGATGGTTGTCTTCCGTTTTCTTCCACGTCTCTCTGGTTTTGCTCTCCATTTTAGGCATTGGAGATCATTTTAGCTGAACAGCCTATCATTTTTTGCACCTCTTTATAGGTTTTCCCCACTCTAATCAACTTTTTAATCAAAGTACGCTGTTCTTCTGAGCAATGTCTTGAACGACCCATTTTCCTCAGCTTTCAAATGCATGTTCAACAAGTGTTGGCTTCATCCTTAAATAGGGGCCACCTGATTCACACCTGTTTCTTCACAAAATTGATGACCTCAGTGATTGAATGCCACACTGCTATTTTTTTGAACACACCCCTTTCAACTAATTCAACTAATTGCCCAATTGCACAGCCTTAAGAGCGTGCATTTCATGAATGCTGGGTCTCATTTGTTTTCTGAGAATCTACTGAACCTACTGGTAACTTGTTTGCCACGTAGCAATAAAAAATATACTAAAAACCTTGATTATTCTGGTTAGTCACACTGTACTGCTATTATTTTGAACAAGACTGTATAATCTGAAATTAATGTTATTGTAATGAAGTTCACTGAAAGCAAATTTGCAGAATGTAAATACATTAATGTTTATTTACATAAATGTTGACAAAAAATACAGTAAAGAAAGACTTGGCTTGACCTGAACTACGAACTAAACTTAAACAGAAACTCATCAAACGGAGGATTACACAAACAAAGCTAGACAAAGGAGCAACGAAACATGAAGCATAACCAAAGTCCAAAACATGTCTTTCTGCATACAATGAAATGCTGCAGAGCCGTTGTCATGACACTGATCGTGTGTCTTGTTTTCAGGCAGCTGCACACAGGTCAAGAATCACACTAGTGCAGTGTAAAGGCAGCTAAAAAATGGCTACACAGGAATAATTAATTATGCAAATAGACATAAGACAAGCAGTTACAACATAAACTGTATGTACTGTACATACAGTTGGTTCAAATGTATGTACAGAGCACTTGATCAAAGCACATAAATGAGATTTTGACGGAAATAATCTTAAACAAAAATGTTATGTTGAGATCTGTACATTAATTTGTTAAATTAATTAGAGAAGTTTAAAACAAATTCCTGAACAGAATGTCAACAATGCAAACATCTGATCATCCAAAATGATATAGACATAAGAATACAGCTGATGAAGGACCTTTATTGTATGGCTCAATAACAGCAGTTTAATCCCTTCTCATCACAGACTCAATGCAATACGCCATTATCTGTCCAGATCTATTCAGTCCTTTGTTCCATAAGCACATTCTTGCCTGAGTTTATCAATGACTGCTATTTACAGAAGTGTTGGCATGGGACATCATTTAGTGAATCACTATCTAGCAGTTTGGGCCAAACGTGGCTGAACACACACAGTCTGTGAAGTCATGCTGCTCGTATTAAAGACACACATCTCAAAAAGCGACTTACAAGGAGAAATACAAATAGCAGGAGTATTTAACAGACATCAAAGAATGTAAAGGATGAACATTTCGACACTGTGTTCATGCTTAATCATCACCCTCAACATAAATTTACATACACACACACACACACACACACACACACACACACACACACACACACACACACACACACACACACACACACACACACACACACACACACACACACACACACACACACACACACACACACACACACACACTTTGTCATGGTTACAGGTAGACAGACCAGTAAATAACATTGAAGAAGAGGAAAGTGAAAGGGAACAGAGCTCGTGCATAGAGATCAACCCGTTTAGCAGCGGAAGGAATGACGGGTTTCGGAGGTGAGGGCTTCTTGTTGTTCTTGTTCTGTGATTTACCGGTGGCATCTGTGACCTCTATGGGCTTGCCGTAACAGTCGAAGTTTGAGAGTTCGAAATCTCGTGGGAGAGAGCCGACAATACTGAAATCATTTGAGCGCAGATCTGATTTAGAAGTGCACACCTTCTTACTGCGGTTTTCCACGACCTGCACAAACATAAAACACAAAGGACAATTAGACTATCTATCTATCTATCTATCTATCTATCTATCTATCTATCTATCTATCTATCTATCTATCTATCTATCTATCTATCTATCTATCTATCTATCTATCTATCTATCTATCCGTCCGTCCGTCCGTCCGTCCGTCCGTCCGTCCGTCCGTCCGTCCGTCCGTCCGTCCGTCCGATTTGATTGCAGTTAGTTAAAATTTTTGTACAGATAATTAGATAAAATCTGTCTGTCCAATCATCTGTCCAGCTATCTATCTGTCTCCTTCAGGTGTCTTTTGGCAGACTCTGGGAGGGCTGTCATGTGCCTTTTACTGAGGAGTGGCTTCCACCTGGCCTGTGTGGTAGATGTTGGAGTGCAGAGATAGTTGTTCTTCTGGACGGATTGATCAGATTGATCATTGGGTTCTTGGTTATCTCCCTGACTAAGGTCCTTCTCCCCTGATCGCTCAGTTTGCCTGGGCGGCCAGCTCTAGGAAGAGTCCTGGTGATTTCAAACTTCTTCCATTTACGGATGATCGAGGCCACTGTGCTCATGAAGACCTTCAGTGCTGCAGAAATGTTTCTGTACCTTTCCCCAGATCTGTGCCTCGATTTAATCCTGTCTCAGAGGTCTACAGACAAATCCTTGGATTTCATGAGTTGGTTTGTGCTCTGACATGCACTGGTAACTGTGGGACCTTATATAGACAGGTGTGTGCCTTTCCAATTCATGTCCAATCAACAATTTACCACAGATGGACTCCAACCAAGTTATAGAAACATCTCAAGGATGATCAGTGAAAACAGGATGCACATGAGCTCAATTTTGAGTGTCATGGCAAAGGATATGAATACTTATGTACATGTTTCATTGTTTTTATTTTTAATACATTTGCAAAGATTTCAAACAAACTTCTTTCACATTGTAATTATGGGGTATTGTTGGTAAAATTATGGGAAAAAAAAGATTTAAATCCATTTTGGAAGAACGTTGTAACATAAAATGTGGAAAAAGTAAAGCGCTGTGAATACTTTCCGGATGCACTGTACAGTTTATTCTAAAAATGACAAGTTTCTCATGAACTTCAGTCTTGAGGGAAGCTATTGCAGTTATCCTAACAATACAGTTCTCCTAAATATTGTTTGTAATATGACCTCTAGTCCTTACGCATACACACATGCAAGTGCACACACACCCCTGTGAACTCCCGTGCTGCTCTGTCATAGCTTTAGGCCTCAGTGCTGTCGGGTCACATTACTCTCAGTCCCCCAGAATCCTCCATTCTTCTCTGCACCCATGTCCCACTGAGCACGCCCAGAGCAGTAGACTCAATTACATCCATTTCATCTCCCCATGTACCCATTAACACACACACACACACACACACACACACACACACACACACACACACACACACACACACACACACACACACACACACACACACACACACACACACACACACACACACTCATATATGTATATGTGAATACAAAAGCTTTCCTCACAAAGAGAGCACACACATGAATGCACACATTCATCTTACTTAAAGGAAGGAATACATGTGCATACTTACACTGACCTGTAGAGTGCTGACATGTATTGGTGTCCCACCAGTACCATTGGCACTGTTAGTTTTGGCTGGTATCTTGCTCTCTCTTTCTCTTATAGCTTTCTCTTTCCCAGCCATCCTTATCTTTTCTTCAGCAATGCGCTTGGGACTGTTCAACATCACCTGGGACACAGCAAAAACACGTTTTTTTTCTTCCATTGTACTGCACTGCTTTTCGATTGTAAAATACACTAGACCAATGTCTTTAACCGTTTAACTGTTGTGTTTTGCATATTCTGCAGCGTCTCACCCATGACAAGGCATTCTAAAAAAAACACGGTTAAACTTGTAGACCTTGTGATTGTTTCATTCCACTGACCTGTGTCATGTTTTAACCACAAAAATAAGTTATGTGTGAATGGCCCCTAATCCATATTTTTGTATGAATATAAAGTGCCATTTGTTTTTAGAGAAATAAATTACTTTTTAAGCAGTACATTTCGCAAATACAATTTTGAAATAGACTATAGACTAATCAAGATTAATATAGACTAAACCATTGTTACTCAATGCATTTTATGCAATTCCACCAGTTAGAACCTGACGAAAACTTAACAGGATTGTGACCTGTTGGTTAACAGTAATTATGAAATATAAAATTGAAATGAAAAAAATATTGAATTCATTTACGTTTAACTTAAGTGTCCAAGTAACAGATACACCCAGATAAATGTCCAGTTTAATATAATATTAGTCCCAAATATGGTAGCAGTCTTCTGGCCATCTTCTTTTTCTCTGTTACATTAATCGCTTATGTAGAATCAAACATCTCTCTATTGAGGGGAAGAATTTAATAAATCTAATTATATATAAATATCACACACACACACACACACACACACACACACACACACACACACACACACACACACACACACACACACACACACACACACACACACACACACACACACACACACACACACACACACACACACACACACACACACACACACACACACACAAAAATGAAAATCTAATAATATTTGTTATGCAGGAGGTTTTCTGTTATCACTCTAGTTCAGGTCACTTTTCATATTTCTGCATTTTAGGCACGAAACTAACAATAAATAATTCAGCAAATTTCAGAAAGTAAATTGCAGTATTATCAGGCTCTGTGCTCCAGGAGCTGTTACCCTAGTTTTTTCAGGATTGATGGACAATGTAACCACAGGAACTGCATTTCTGTATTATAGTTCAGACGGAGGTCATTGCTCCTTAGTAAGGTTTTTCTTGTGGTTGCTGTTCTGTTTTCAGGCTTTGATTACTGATCTATTTTCTCCTCGAAAAGAGTCCATGTCAGCCTTTTCTTACTTTCCTATTTAAGGAACAGCTATATAAGATATTTTGGGTACTGGGATACAGTTTTAAGAGTCAAAGTCAAACACACTGGTATAAAAATCCGGCTAATATGGTTAAAACTCATGGATAAAAAAGACTGGGGAAAAAATCAGTGTATTGTTACATGAGCAAAAATAAATTATTACAAAATGAATAGTTTAAAGTGGCAATCTGTTTGATAATCAATACTAGCCTAGACAGCTTTAAGACCTATATAAAATATATAAATTATTATTATTAACAAATAAATGTATTAAACATTAGTGTCTTTAACTGTTTTTTATAAAAGTAAAAAGCCAGAAAAGGTTGTTCCTTGCATATTTCCAGCGACGTGACAACATCCTTAATGTACAACATAACTGCTGTTATTTATGAGCAACAGCAGAGCTTATTTTTTTCTGACATTATTTCTAATGTTATTTAAAGTATATTATGATTAATACTTTGCTTGTTACATATATGTGCAACATTTCAGCCGTAAATAAATTATAAATGTAAGCTAGATTGTTTTCATTACATGTCTAATGATGTATGTTTATGCTGAAATATAATAAAAAAATAATGGTTTCTATTTTTTTTTTAAATATTGCATGTTGTCGGTTGTTATGTGTAGAGTTGGCTCACGTGATTTAAGTTTCAAACTTCAGAACGTTCGTTGAGGGAACATAGTGGGCATCCATGCACCTTGGGTTTTGCGGTGCATCGTGGGAGCGAAAGTTTCAGTGCTCTGGAAGGATTCTGCGATTAAGACAGCCCTTAAAATGGCCGACTGCCTGGTCAGTGCCCTGACTACTGAACCAACTGAGACACACTCATAGTGTATTACATCGTGTTGTCCATGGTACCAAACCAGAATGACAACATCATACATAATATACCCTCATATTGCTGAATAGAGATATATACATACACAAACAAATACAGATATGAGATATAAAGAAATATAAGGCAATAAATAATAGCTCATGAATTAATAGCTCTGAATAAAATTAAGAGACCACTGCAAAATTATCAATTTCTCTGGATTAAAGCAATTATTTGCAGAAAATTATAACTGGTCTAAATAACAAAACAGATGCAATGTTTTCAGACCTTGAATAATACAAAATAAAGTTTACATTCATTTTTAAACAACACAATACTAATGTTTTAACTTAGGAAGTGTTCAGAAATCAATATTTGGTGGAATAATTTCCAATGACAGAATCCATGCATCTTGCTGTTAGGTGACTTTATGCCATTTCTGGTGCAAATCAAGATGCATATCAGTCTGATGCAGTCAAGCATCTTGGCTTTGTTTGATGACTTGTCATTTTCAGCAAATAAATGTGGGAAGTTTTCAGTAGTTTATCAAAAATGCATATTTTTCTCAAATACATTCATATACAAATAGGAAACTGCTTATTTTGGAGTGGTCTCTTAGCTCTGTGTGTGTGGGGGGGATGTTTTTTTGTTGTAAAAATACATAATTTTAAATGAGGCTGAAATGAAAATAACATTTTCGCTGTGAATAAAATGCATATGTTCAGGAAAATGACAAAGAAGACAGAATTCTCTTGTAATGCATGTTTGTCCACTGTTGGATATTATTAGCAGAAATACAGAGTGTAAAATGTGTATTTTAAGCAAGTTTATTTTAAGTGTAGTCCACATGGCCCTAAGTGTGCAAAAGCAGCTGTAAAATCTGTACTTCTGCAATGTTTCAATGCAAGACAACAGCAGACATGTGCATACACACCTGAACCACAGCGTACTCCACAAGAGAGCCAAAACCATACAGCAAACAGGCAATCATCCAGATATCAATGGCTTTCACATAGGAGACCTTAGGAAGTTCAGATGCTAGAGATGTACACTCAGATGAGAGCGACAGAACAGACAGAATACCTAAAGAGAGAGAGAGAATTGGGGGAAAAAGAAAGACAAATTCCTCATGCAGTTGCATAACTACATAAATCACTTCACTGTGCCCTGATCTTGAGCAGATATCTTGAGTTTTAAATTAAAACACTTTAATTTGAAAACTGACCTGCAAGTGACAGCCATCCCTGGAATGGACAGATGGACAAATGAGAGAAAGGAATGAAGGAGAGGTGGAGCCTATGAGAGGAGCAATATGGAGAGATGAGAGAGGAAAAACGGGTTGGATTTCGGGTAATAATGGGAATGACTGATGTGTGAAGTTCCCAGTGTAAGTGGAAAGATGTGTCTTTCTTCAACATGTTATAAATTTGTGAAACAAGTTCATGGCTATGAATCAGTGTGGGAAATATTGGGATGTAGTGTGTTTAATTCAAGATTGCTTCGACAATGTGGTTTGCTTTGATGGCTCCCAGTTTATTTTTTAAATAAAAATGTGTTTAAAAATGTGACTCATTTTGTAATAATTGCATAAGGCTAATCCTCTCCCCACCTAAACTAAGAGACTAAGCCAGCGTTTGAGAACCTTTAACACTAGAACAGCCAGAGCCAGGGGTCGCTGTGTACCTAAACCCGCCAGCAGGTCAAAGTTACCCATGCAGATCATTACTGTTTTGACACAGCTAAAAAACATAATATGTCACTGTATTATGCCACTGTCTTCACAAAGTAATGTATAGAGTCATGAAATTATTATTTTTAGTCATAAACTATGTTTTTGTCCTGTTATTTTATGCTTTTTAAAGCAGGCTACACGAATCGCTTTTTGGTGAATATAGGCTAAACCAGCCTGCAATGACAACAGGAATTAGAGGGAAATAAATACATATGTGGGTGGTGTAATAATAAAATGTCAGAAATCACATATTAAGATAACCCATGTCATTTAAATGACTAAAATACCCTAAATAGACATTAAAGAGCAATAATAATCCACCGAACTGAATAGGATGCATGAAAAAGGATAACATACGATCTGAAAAATTCATGTGCACAGTTTCACCTAATTAATTAATAATTTGGGTAGTTATCATTTATAATGTGAATAAGAGAATAACACCAATGAACTTGCGGTAATAATGATTTAAAAAAAAAATATTTATTACATCATAGATCTGAATTGGGCAGACTTTAAAATCAACACAGTAGCAAACAATACATAATGTGCATGGCAGAATTCATCTCTTCCATGAGCACTTAATCTTATAAAAAGAAAAAGAAAAATCTAATTCTTCCTGCTCTGTTTTTATCTTTTCCCTTCCTATTCTAGCTTTTGCTACTCTGAGTAATATCCAAATCTTGTATTTAATGCACTTTGCGTTTCTTCGCCTCTTTATGACAGATCACTTCCTGTACTCCTCAGTTGTAAGTTGCTTTAGATAAAAGCGTCTGCTAAATGCATGAATGTAAATGTAAATACAATGCAAAACAATTTTTTTTATAATTAATCCAAAGTTTGAACATTTATAGGGTAAAACATCTTCATTTGAACGTGCATTGTGTGACTGTTTACAGTAAGCCTACATGTCAGCGCGAAAATATAGGAATTATATAGGGTAAATTTGACCTGCTGGTGGTTTTAGGAATAAATGCCCCGTTTTTAAATCTTGTATTATCTAAACAATTTTTATCAACAGGGGATTGCAAATAACACAATTGTAAAAAGTCAATAACTGGGAGACTTTGATATTTTATTGAAAATCTGTTATGTACATTTGAAATACAACCATGGGTATATTTTACTTCGTTCTAGGGTTCTAGTGTTAAACAACTATAGAGGGGCTATACAGGATATTTGTATGGCAGTGGTGCTATATAGCACTTTAACCACCCCAAAGAACTGCTGAAGAACAACACTGGGTTTAATAGGTTCTTTATATGGTAGCAGTGCTATATACCACCTCAACTGAAGAACCTTTGTGTGTGTGTGTGTGTGTGTGTGTGTGTGTGTGTGTGTGTGTGTACAGTATGTACATGGGGAGCGTGACTGTAAAATAAAGTGCTAACAAAATGTTTTATGATTTTCAGAAATATAAAGCAACACAACTGTTTTCAACATTCAGCAAATCAGGGATCATGTGAAACTGAAGACTGGAATAATGACTACTGAAAATTCAGTAATATTAAAATATATAAAAAATAGAAAACTGTTAAAAATTGTAATAACATTAGTGCTTACCGTATTTTTGTGAGTATAAGACACTTTTTTCAAAAACATTTAATTAATAGGAATTAAAACTACCAAAGAATGCAGAGCTGATCACCTTGGTCATATAAAACCCCATGACTTATAAAATAATGAAATGGGCAATGTAATGAAAAATTGTATCTCTGATATGGGTCATCAAACACAACACTGCAATTCCAGCTCCATTTGAAGGCTGACTCACCTAAGGGGACTCGGGCTGCACTGGCATCTGGGTTGATCCAGAAGGCCAGCCATGACAGGACGACAATGAGCAGGGTAGGAGCATAAACCCCCATCAAGTAAAAGCCAACCTGCCTCCTCAGAGTGAAGATGACCTCTACACATGTATAATAACCTATACATTTTGAGGGGAAACAAGAGAGATGCATACAATTACAGTATATAAAAGTTCTTGAAAAGGTTGCACCACATCATCATTTACTTTGCTACAAAAGGTTTTTTACGTATAGGTTTAATTGTTTGATCCTTGTCCTAGACTTACATGTTTGTAATCTTAAAATATAAAAATTATCATAAAACATTACATTTATAATCTTATAGACAGCACTGTCAGTGAGGAGCTTAAGATAAAATATGAGACATGTAATATATTAAGAAAATTCAAGGCACTGCAAATGCAAAAGAGGACAGAATATTTATATTGCATGTCATTGTCAATCAAGGTGTAATTTTGTAAAAATATTCAATAAGTGTACAAATACTCAATTTTATGTATTTAGAATAAATGGTGTCTAGGAAATTAGACTTTGTAAAATAAAAAGTCACCCATATCATTTCAAATGTTTCCAGCACTGTCATTTCCATAATGTTATATGTTTAATAAATAAAAATGTTTGAATGTAGTAAAAATGAATTTCTTTTTTGGGTTTAGACAAAAATAAATAATTTGAAAAATGTGTTTTCTAAATGTCAAGGTTGCCCACAGTTGAAGAAACACTCACCAAATTACTGATTCACTAGAGTGCAGTGCAGTACACGTTCTTATTTCGGTGCTCATGTGTCAGTGTATGTGTGCATGCAACCATTTGCAGATTCCCTAAGAGGAGCTCATCTGTCTCCTGGGGTCACTGACAGATGTTCAGTGTTCAACAGAGATTTTACAAAGAACCATTAAATAAACTACAACAATAAAAAAATAAAAACAATGACAAAATATCACACTGAATTAATCAGAGGAGCACAAGCTCGAATTCCTCACATGAAATGGAGCAGAAATGAACTCATTAATGCCAAGATTTTTCCCTGAAATGGCTTACATTAAGTTATTTTCAAATTAACATTCTGTGCATACTGTATGGCCATAAATATGGATGTTTTTTGCCTTATGTTCTTTAATTTATATTATTTATTATTTATATTATTTATATTATTATTATTATTATTATATAATAGTAGTAGTAGTTATTGTAGTTGTTGTAAATATACAATAGCCTGAAGTAGTCATACTCAATTCTAGTCAAAGTATGAGTCTGAAACTGCTCCATTGGGCTGTGATTATGGGGCTTGTTTTAACCAAGCCAGGAAAGATCTCAATTGGATAGACCTACAACCAATCAGAGCAACGAAGCGACGCATAACGTTAGTTGTCAAAATGTCAACAGAACTCAACTGTACTGTGTTGCCAAGTCTGCATTTTTTTCCCTGCAGGTGGTTTTCCATGTTCGCAGGTTGAAGCAACCTCAATTATGTGATATATAGACCTAGCAATGCGAATTTTAGCAGGCAAACTTGCCAAAATAACATGCATTTTATCCCCCGAACATCATTTTTTTCTGGAGAATCCAGTGTCTGTTCGGGCATAATTACTCCTCTATGGATCAAGTCCAGACCGAACTGTCAGAGCTGAAATGTTGTGGGCGGGGCTGAGTTTGGCTGGCATCCAGGCTAAATATACAGTGCATCTGGAAAGTATTCACAGTGCTTCACTTTTTCCACATTTTGTTATTTTACAGCCTTATTCCAAAATGCATTAAATTCTTTCTTTGTTCCCCTCAATTCTACAAACAATAACCCATAATAATGACAATGTGAAAGAAGTTTGTTTGAAAACTCAGAGTATTCACAGCCATTGCCATGACACTCAAAATTGAAATCAGGTGCATCCTGTTTCCACTGAGACATTTCTACAACTTGATGGAATATACCTGTGGTAAATGCATTTGATTGGACATGAATTGGAAAGGCACACACCTGTCTATCTAAGGTCCCACAGTTACCAGTGCATGTCAGAGCACAAACCAACTCATGAACTCATGAAGTCAAGGATTTGTCTGTAGACCTCTGAGACAGGATTAAATCGAGGCACAGATCTGGGGAAAGGTACAGAAACATTTCTGCAGCACTGAAGGTCTTCATGAGCACAGTGGCCTCGATCATCCGTAAATGGAAGAAGTTTAGAACAACCAGGACTCTTCCTAGAGCTGGCCGCCCAGGCAAACTGAGCGTTCGGGGGAGAAGGACCTTAGTCAGGGAGATGACCAAGAACCCAAAGATCACTCTGATAAAGCTCCAGCGTTTCTCTGGCCAGAGAGGAGAATCTTCCAGAAGAACAACCATCTCTGCAGCCCTCCACCAATCAGACCTACATGATTGGCCAGACGAAAGCCACTCCTCAGTAAAAGGCCATCTGGAGTTTGCCAAAAGGCACCTGAAGGGCTCTCAGACAACGAGAAACAAAATTCTCTAGTCTGATGAAACAAAAATTGAACTCTTTGGCCTGAATGGCAAGCATCATGTCTAGATGAAACCAGGCACTGTTCATCACCTGGCCAATACCATCTCTACAGTGAAGCATGGTGGTGGCAGCATCATGCTGTGGGGATGTTTTTCAGCGGCAGGAACTGGGAGACTAGTCAGGATTGAGGGAAATATGAATTCAGCAATGTACAGAGACATCCTTGATGAAAACCTGCTCCAGATCACTCTGGAACCAGGCTGGGGCGAAGGTTCTTCTCAATTAAACGTCTCTAGATATCTGATAATGGCTGTGGACTGACGCTTCCCATTCAACCAGATGGAGCTTGAGAGGTCCTGCAAAGAAGAATGGAAGAAACTGCCCAAAAATAGGTGTGACAAGCTTGTAGCATCAAACTCAAAAATACTTGAGGCTGTAATTGGTGCCAAAGGTGCTTCAACAAAGTATCGAGCGAAGGCTGTGAATACTTATGTACAGGTGATTTATTTTGTTTTTTATTTTTAATACATTTGCAAAGATTTCAAACAAACTTCTTTCACATTGTCATTATGGGGGTATTGCTTGTATAATTGAGGAAACAAATAATGATTTCAATCCATTTTGGAATAAGGCTGCAACATGTGAAGCGCTGTGAATACCTTCTGGATACACTGTATCGTGATAAATAATGGTGATGAATAATATAATACAACTGATGATTGGGCATATGGACAAAAGTATGGTAACACCTGAACATAACAAAAAAGGGACTGTAATCACAATGCATTCCAAGTACATAGACATAGATATGGAGTTTAGAATATGGCTTCTGGGAAGGCTTTTCACAATATTTTTTAGTGTTTCTGAGAGAATTTTTGCCCATTCATCTAGTAGAGTATTTGTGAGGTCAGACACTGATGTTGGATGAGAAGGCCTTGCTTGCAATCTCCAATCCAGTTCATCCCAAATGTGTTGATGGGGTTGAGGTCAGAGCTCTGAGCGGGCCACATTTCAATAGGAAAAAATAAGGGGTTTTGCCAAGTGCATTACTGAAACTGCCAGGTGCATTTCTCAACACTCTGAAGTTGGAACAATGAATTAACCACCACGATACACTATCCAGAATGTTGTCACAAGCTTTTCCCAATGTTCCCATGAGTTATTCTTTTAACCTTTATAGTCGCCTCAAAAAAATATTCACATTGGAAACTTGGATTATTATTCAAATGGATTATGTTTGCAACAGCATCAGATATGTTGTAGAATTATATATGACAGATTGATGTGATTTATTAGCATTACTAAAGACATTCATTACCAGTTTCAAGTATTATACATTATGTAATACATAACACAGACACTCAATCTCTAGTGTTCATTTTAAAGCAGTATCATCAGTCATACAAATGCAGAACAGAACATTGCATTTTGAAAAGCAGGGCTGAACCTCTAACTTGTACAGTACATCATGTGGTTATACCATCATCACTGTGAACATGTAAAAAATATAAAACTATGAAAAATATGATATTTATGACCATATTACCATATTATATGATATGTGACCATATTACCAAAAAATAGTTAGAGAACACTAAGACCAGACTGGTGTTCTTTGTATTGTCTTGTTTGTGATGTAACTGTGTTATTGTAAGTATATGATGATAAATAATGATGATGAATAATTTGCAGCAGCTTTAGTAATCATTGGGCATATTTAGATTGGCCAGGAACTAGCTGCAGCACCCCCAGCCAACAGCTGTTTCACCACATGGGAATTTAAGATGGCACGACTTAAAATAAAGTTGCTTTTCAAAATGTTTTTAATTTTCCACATTTAATCATAAAATTACTTACTTTTTCAAAAGATTATTTAAAGGAACTGTATACAAGAAATGTATTTCAATTAATCATAAAATGGCCCTGAAATGTCACTAGACATTAAGAAATCACGTTAATTTCAAATACTTATATCACTGACAACAGTAGTCCGGCCAGGATATTGTCATTTAAAAGTTGTTGATGTTGACATGTGTTTTGGCCTGAAGCTCCACCCTCCACCTATCGACCAATCATGAAGTCATAGTCATAGTCATGTAGTGATAGTCATACTCAGTAGTGTTTCTGCATCCGGGTTGCCAGATCTGCTCTAGTTACCACAGCTGCAGCTACAAACGTTCCTTCTGGATCCTGCAGCCTATCTGGCAACCTCGAGCCAGGGGGGAGGGGGAGTGGGGATAGTAACTGCAGTACCAGTTTTGGCCACAATCTTATATACACTTCCTTTAATTTGTATATGTTGTCGAATATGGTTTTATGACTTGGCATGGAGTGAATGACATGACTACACTGATTGAGGTCCAGCAGCTCTCAGAATTAATTTAATATTTATGTTCACACCGACATCTGTGAAAAACAAAACATATGGGTTATTAAAGCATTAAAGCTTTATTAAAGGTGGGGTAAGTAATTTCAAAACCGTTTTAGAAAAAGGACATGGGCCGAGTGGAATAACAAACTTGTAGCCAATCAGCAGGTATGGGGCGTGCCTACTATTGATGGTGAGAAGAGCGCTCGCTTTCCTTCTGTGCACTTCATTATTCAAAACACACGAGTCACACATGACGGACATTAGCCGAGAACTAATATATGGTGCTTGACTATGCTCGTGTGTCATGTTCGCTTGTTAGTCCATTTGCGATCGTATTGTGGCTCACTTCAGCGATGATAAAGATCCGTTCATTTCCACACCGTATGGAGCATCTAAAACCCCTCAGTGTCTGTTTCAAGCATCAGCTCACACAATGTCTCCGACAAGTAAGATAATATACTCCTAATATATGTTTGTTTACTCTTTTCATGATCTATATAACCCTTATCCAGTCATAATTGTAATATGTCGTTAGCTGGACTGTCGTGCTTGTGTTCTATAGAGTTGATCATGAGAACAGTTTGATGCTATCTCTAATCTTGTCATAATTGTAATATGTCGTTAGTTGGACTGTCGGCTAGTGCTATAGAGTTGTTCATGAGAACAGTTTGTGATTTTGTGATCGCTATAACTCTAATCTTGTCATAATTGTAATATGTAGTTAGCTGGACTGTCTGCTTGTGTACTATCGAGTTGTTCATGAGAACGGTTTGTGTGTGTTTTTGTGATTGCTGTAATTCTAATCTTGTCATAATTGTAATATGTTCGTTAGTTGGACTGTCTTGCTCGTGTACTATCGAGTTGTTCACAAGAACGGTTTGTGTTTTTGTTATAGAGGGGATGACTTTTTCATTGAATATTCGACCTGGATTAGATTCTGCCACAGCCGATGCCTCTGGGTTTACGTATGTGTGGGGCGGTGCTAGCAAAATAGGGCCGAGACCCTTTTGGGGGTAGGGGCGTGTTTATTTTGGTGATTTGAAATGCCAACAACGGTCACCAGATAGCACTTACCCCACCTTTAAAGCAATGGCATTAGGGGGCATTCACATAGAATGCGTTCCATTTCACAATACTACTTTTCCATAGTTTTTCTATGTAAATGCACTAGATGAACATGTTTAACTGCACTCGCATCTCATGTCTTTTGCAGCATCTTGCACATAACACAGTGTTCAAAAGCACGTTGTTCAAGTTAAAATAAGTTCAGCTCAAGACCGTGGGCCCTATTTTAATGATCTGAAACGCAAGTGTCAAAGCGTGAAGCGCAAGTAACTTTGTGGGTGGGTCTCGGCGCTGTTGCTATTTTCCCGGCGGGATAAATGGCTCTTGTGCCTGGTGCAAATCTAAAATGGGTTGGTCTAAAGTAGCTTCATTATTCATAGGTGTGGTTTGGGCGTAACGTGAATAAACCAATCAGAGTGGCATCCAACATTCCCTTTAAAAGCAGGTGCGCAAGTTCCATTATGGATTGCTATTATTATGGCGTATTTACCAGGCGCACGCCAGGAGCGATTCACAGCCGAGGAGACTGATGTTCTTGTAAGAGCAGTGAAAGACAGAGAAGTTGTGTTGTATGGGAAAGGGAGAAACCCACCCAAAATAGCGTCGGTTAAACAGTTTTTTCAGTTTTTCAGTCGATTTTTTTTCATGGTTCTTGACGGACAAACCAGTTTGTCAGACGTCCTTATATACATGTATGTCTTGCCACTATTGGGCAAACAGGTCTGATCCTTAATTACTACAATCAGCCTGAATAATTTGTAAGCTAGATTTATGCCTATTTTTTCACATCTTCGTGGCACACCACAATGATTTCTGTCATCTCATGTGTTAATATTTTTTTAGTGTAACAATTTATGATTTGCAAAAATAACTGTTGCATCTGTGTAGATTACATGAGCAAAGTGTATCCGCGTTGTGCACGTTATACATTATGGTCAAGCATGCGCCCTTAAAATAGCATAATGAACAACGCGCAACGCGCCACTGACTTTAGACTAGGTTTTTTATGGTCAGTGGCCAATTGTTTAATGGAACAGCAAAATAGCACCAGGGTTTGTTTGCGCCGGAACACGCCTCCTTTTTTGCGCTGAACCGCCCAGGGAGCGCAAGTTCATTCACTAGTTTAGCGACGTGCTTCTGTGGAGGGAAAAGCGCGCTTTGCGCGGGTGCAAAATAGGAATGACACATGCGTCGGTGTACAAAGTCAATTGCGCTGAGTGCAAGATAGGGCCCTTTGTGTCTCAAGACCTTGTCTCAAGACCTTGCATTTTTTCCTCATTCAAATGCCTGTCTTACTCTTTTGCTTTGAAAGTTTTTGCTTTCAGTGTAAATCCTATTTCCTGAGTGCCAAACTACATTTGAGTATAGCCTTATAGTGAAATATGCAGTGTTTTTATTATTTAATTAGGCATTCTAACATATTTTCACATAACTCTGTCCTCATTCATTTGTATGTTCATCTTTAAGTGTTGTTCAAGCTGTTTAATTTTAGGATTTTGGGTAACACTTTATTTTACATTGTCCTTGTTAAATATATTACATTTAATTAACATAGTAATAACAGTAAATTATGCATAATTACATGGAACTAACCCTACACCAAACACCAATCCTACCCTACACATAAAGTAAGTACATGTAATTACTAAATATAACTCAGCACTTAAATATATATAATTACACTGTAACAATGACACCTTAATAAAGTGTAACCCGATTTTGTTTAAAATTCTCAACTTAAGCCTGCCCACCGACTCTATGCACGATGTGATTGGCCTGACCAGAGTTTGGTTTTTCCAGCTCAGAAGTCTATTGAAAGTTGCTAGACTACACTCGTGGTAGATTAGATTTACTGCTGCTAGGGTGGGTCTAGATTTCTAGGAAACACTACAGCACCACCCCGCAATATCAAGCCTTGCCCCATGATCAAATATGTTCCCATGGCTAAAGTATTGGGACACCATTGGGACACCAGACTATTACAACAATAGGAACTGTAATGACATCTAATTCTAAATACATTGACATTTATATGGTGCTATAGCGGCATCCAATCCTCTGGGAAGGCTTTCCACAAAATTTTAGAGAGAAACTCTAAACTGTGGAACTTCTGTCCATTCATCAGTAAAGTATTTGTGAGATCAGGCACTGATGTTGGACGAATAGGCCTGGCTTGCTATCTCTGTTTCAGATCATCCCAAATGTATTTGAAGGGGTTAAGGTCAGGGCTCTCTGCAGGCCAGTCAAGTTCATCCACGATAAACGTTTCCATGTCCTTATGGACCTTTATGGACTGGGGTATAGTCATGATGGAATAGAAAGGGCTTTCCCCAAACTGTTCCCACAAAGTTGAAAGCATAGCACAGCCTTTCTCAAACTTTTTTCAGTCAGGGCACCTTTCAAAAGTTCATAAAATTTCAAGGCACCCCAGTTTAAAATATAATTTAAAAACACTGTATAACCCAAATTTAAATGCAAATGTCCTTTTTATTTAGACAGGACAGTAATGAACAGAGCATAATACGAACTGTAAATAACAATAATAATAACAACTTTATAGCAACTTTATAGCACCTAAGTAATTAGGTTTGCAAAGTAATTCATCATTATCAGATAATTCAGGCATTCATCGTTATAAATGTTTATTCATCGTTATAAATGTTTAAACACCTTTATAACGATCGCGTTAGTTGATCTGTATGCACGATGGGCACCGCCATCGCCGCCGCAGGCGCAGTTCAGAAAATCGGATCTGTTGGATTTACAAGACGTAAATTCATCCACTTCTCCCAAAATACATAAAAGTAAGTGGCAGGTGAACTGGGAGAAGAATAGAGCAAACTTTAAAGTTACTTACACAATGTGTATCTGATATGAATAAAACTAATTATAATGGAAAGGATTATTATTGCCTCTTCATTTTTCATCATTGTGTATTTTACAAACTCTAAATGTATTGTTTAGTACGTATATGTATGAAACCTAAAATAAACATTATGTGGCTGAAAACACTGAAAAGTTGTGATATATGACAGCTCTGAGCGCGCCTGTCTCTGGCTCAGTGCAAGCCAACACGAAAGCACATTTGAATGAACGTGAAGCACTGACCATTCTAATCACATGTGTGAATGTGTGATCGTACGTGCGAAAGGGTTAAAAAGAAGAAGTATGTATTTATGTAAATTCAAATATATTTTATATATGAAATATCAGACAGGGGTGCCGCCAAAAAAATTACATAGGCTAAAAAAAAAAAAACCTGAAATTTCATATATAAAATATATATATATATATATTTTATATATATATATAAAGGAGGCCCCCCAGTGTGCTGGGGAACCCACTCAGGAGGCCCCCCAGTGTGCTGCGGCACCCACTTTGAGAAAGGCTGGCATAGCAAATAGACATTTGTCCAAAACGTCTTGGTATGCTGAAGCAATAACATTTCCCTTCACTAGAAGTAAGGGGCCTAGCCCAACCCTTGAAAAACAGCCTCATACCATTATCGTTATATATTATACAAGGTGTATAACTGAAACTGCCAGGTGCATTTCTCAACTCTGATGTTGGAATATGAATTAACCACCATACGATACACTAGTATCCAGAATGTTGTCAAAAGCTCTTCCCAATGTTATCCCGCATATTTCCCTATATGTCAATCACTTTGATGGGGATGTGGTAACACTAGGAGTCACACTCACACTTGGGAGACTCCAAACACATCTGAAAAAGGTACTTTAGAACTTAACTACTTTAGAAAAGGTCAACGAGAATGGGCAAGCGAAATTTGCATTTCACTCCCCTATCATATAGGTATAAAGGAGTGCCGTGCATCCACTCCTTCACATTTGTTCTTCGGAACCATTCTTCGGTCTGTGCTTCTCTCTCCATTCACCTCTGCATCGAAGCTTCAAAGCATAGGATTGTTATACCACATTTCAACGGCTCTCTCCTATACACACAGATTAATACAAGAGAGTTTCCCCTGGGCACTTTAAAGAGCAACTGGGAAAAGAGACATTTCCAAAAGATAATATCCTCTAACAAGAGAGTTTCTTTATAAAAGAGCAAATTTCTCTAAAAGAGCAAGCGCATCGGACAGAGAGCGTCTTTTTAAAGTGTGTTCCTGGGTGCAGTCCATATCTTTCGTCATTGGAGATGCGCAATCGTGGTCTCGCATGTTGAGGAACACACATGCTGAGACGCATGCTTGTGGATTTTTTATGTTTTCACAGTGAGAATGTGACCATGCCAACGTTTTAATTGTTACTCACTTTTTCTAATAAAAGGAGTCACTTCAGCCGCTCCTATCACAGTCCTTGTGCACTCAGGGTGATTAGAGGGCAACCATCTGAGTTTCCTCACTGGGAAAATCCCCGCAGACTTCACATTCCTTGTCTTGCATTTTGCGTCTGGCGGAATTCCAGGGGGAGTGCAACGTTGTGTCCAAAAAAAAAGAACAACGATGCAACTGGCTTCTCATTTGGGGTATCACAGTTTCTTTGGGATGCTGGGCCTTTCAATGTGGCAGAACCTTTCCACAAGCCTCCCAACCCTGGGTACACCTGATGTTGTTCCATTGGTGCCTCTTGTGCAGAGTCTATGCGATTCAATTTGCCAGGGGTCCACCAGGTATAGTGGTGTGCTCTACTCAATGCGAGGTGAGAGCACTGCTGTCCTGCGGGAAGAGATCGCAGTCCTTTTAAAAAAGGACGTTATAGAGATTGTTAATCCAGCTGAGATGAAAGGCCATAACTCCATCATGCCCAAGAAAGATGTTGTAACCAATCTTAGACCTATGAGTACCAAATCGGGCCTTTCACAGGCTCCTATTCAAGATGCTCACATGAGACACATGCAGACATTTCCGCCATCAAGATTGGTTCACAGCAATAGACCTAAATGATGTGTTCATTCATGTCTCGATCCTTCCACAGCACAGACCATTTCTACCATTTGCCTTCAAGGGTCAGGGATACCAGTAAAAGATTGTCCAAATCTCCTCATGTCTTCACGTAAGTCACAGCAGCTACACTTACCCGTAGGGGGCCATGTGCAACAGATATACAATATTGGCTTAATAATCGTCTGGCTTGCCAAGCCTAAGCCGTACCTTGTCCATTAGAGCTCATTAGAGTTCACTCTACCTGAGGCATTGGTAGAGGCATTGCAGCCTTTTCAGTCCTGGCTAAAGGTGTGTCATTGACAGATATCTATAGAGCTGCTGGCTGGGCTACACCCAACACCTTTGCAAGATTTTTTTTTAAACATTCACGTAGAAACAGTTTTGTTCTGGGTACTAACAGGTAAAGCTTGGACAACTGGTCGGGTGTAGTGCTTACATGAGGAAACCTATATCCCAAAGCACTCAAATGGCAAATTTGGAGGAGGAATTCCCTACCAGGCACATTACTCTTGGTATGTCCTTTTTAGGTGAACCCTTGTAATCTGGCTAGTGCTCCGTATGTAGTAGTTCTCTAACAGTGACCCCATATGGTTGCAAGATAGCATAGCTGCACTTGTCATTATGGCACGTGAAAGCCTGCCAGCATCTGCACCGCCAGTTCTCGTGACTCAGATCAAAGTTGTGACTTATAGGGACTTCTAGTTGTGACTTAGTATAGGGACCCTAAGTGTCATCATATCAACACCAAATCGAAGTGACTGACAGTTACTGTTATAACTTAAATTTCTTGATGGCGGGACTGAGACGTGGTGTTCCGCCTGCCACATCTCTACACTGCACACTGAAACAGCCGGGACAATGTCTCAGCTGCTCAGAAAAAACCTGAATGAGTGGATGCAGACCACTTATTTATACCCGTATGATGGGGGAGTGGCATGCTAGTTCCACTAACCAATTCTCATTGGCGTTTTCTGAAGTATTGGGGCTACCAAGTGCGCCCCTTAAGCCTAGTTCACACTGCCCGATTTTGCCCCGATTTTGAGTTGCCGGCAGGTTTTGTGAAATCGCTGACAAATGCCCGAGATCATAGGCAAAATCGGTGCTCGTGCACGCGAGTGACAATCACGCAGTGTGAATAACCAAAGACGCGATCAGAGAAAATCGCAGACGAGTCGCCGATGCCGGTGAGATATTTGGCATGCTAAACATCTGGACCTGTCGGCGATTCAAACTCCTGCTGTGTGAACAGCGTTCTGACTTAAAATTACTTTGGCGATGACCGACAGCCAATGAAAGAGTGAGATACAGGGCAGCGTTCAGGGAGGAGTTATAGAGCAGAATATAAGTATTTTAATATATATATTTACAATTCTATCAAACAGAAACAAAGGCCAAACCTTTGCACATCCAGCCACAGCAAGAGAGCATTACAAAATTGTTTATTTACCTCAAACTGTCTTTGCAGAACAATCTTGGCTCCCTCTGTTTGTGTCTCCCTCTCAAAATCCCTCCCTCTTGGAATTTCTTCCGCCATAATATTTTTTATTTTTCTCCACAAATCAGCGCACATACAATTTGGAGCAAACTTTGTGCAGTTTATCATTTTTAATAACAATTCAAAGTCTCAGGCGAGAACTCCGGTCTGACGCACGTGTGTTCTCGCGTTGTTTACTTGTCACATCGCACATGTAGTTGGGAAACGTAGTTTGCGCACCGGAGAGAGAGTTGTCGGCGATTCTTCCTCTTGTTCAGTCATGCAGTGTGAACTCCTCAGTCGTCAAACCATCGTGCAGTGTGAACACAGCAGTGACTGAATGATACCCCAGATAGTCATGCAGTGTGAATAGAGCAGTGACCCGACGAGTTTGAAAATCGTGCAGTCTGAACTAGGCTTTAGCGTCATCACATCAACACCACGCCTTGTTCCCTCCATCAGGGAATGGAGTTTACAAACTGAGACGTTTTCTTTTAACATTTATTGTCATCTCAAAAAATATTCACAGTGGAAATAAACTTTAGCAATGGTGCAGTGGGTTCAAATGGATTATGTTTACAACAGGATCAGAATGCAGATAAACAAATTTAGGATCATTTGACATATCACTGATTTATTAGCATTACTAAAAACACTCATAAGCTATCTGCAATAGATAACACGCACACCCCTGATTACTCTAAATAGCTTTAGAGAGTTAATTTTAAAGCAGTACCATCAGTCATACAAATGAAGAACATAACAGTACATTTAGAAACGCAGGGCAGAAACTCTGATTTGTACATGTTGTGCTACCATTGTCGCTGCAAATATCAAAATATGAAACTATGAAAAAAAAAAATATTTTTCTGAAGTAGCACAAAAAGCTTTTAGCTGATGTGGCCATGTTACCGTAAAATTGTTGAAGAGATCATTAAGAACAGACTGATGTTCTTTTCATCATCTTGTTTGTGGTGTAACTGTGTTTGATCATTTAAACTGTACATACGTGTGTGAAGGTACTGCTGTCTATGTGTGTGATCTTAGCGAGTTACGCTCATGCTGTTCTCTTATATAAGAAGTGAATTGTATTATGCAATAGATTCCCCCAGGAAAAATAAACTCCAATATTTCTAAAGTTTTATGTTAAAGGTACAAATGTGTGTATACAGGGGTTGTGTTATTTGAATATTGTAATTATTTTCTTTTTAATCAAACTGAAAGGATTTTACAATAATGGCCAGCTGACTATACACTATACTCTTTTTACATGTCTAGTGGCTACATAACAAATAAATGTATATGAAATTTTGCTTTGAGTTTTTTTTTTTTTAACAATATCAGAACAAAGAGTTTGTGGGGTGCTGATTGGGATGTAATAGTCATTGATTTAGTACATCTTGATCAAGAAACAACTGCATAGTTCAGCAGTCGGATGATCACAATCCAGTACAGCCATGGAAAAAGGGTTATTATTTGCCTGTGCACACACACACAAGGCACAGCAGGACTGCTGACACTTTCTCTTTTTGTGCAATTAAAAATGTTCAATTCCCAAATTTCTATCTATTCATGTAAGATCTTCAAGGAGTACTTAAGCAGGTTATATGGGGTTCTAGGAAAGATATAAAAAAGGCTCAAATATATTAGGGCTGTGAAAAAGACTTACAACACCAAGTATCTTTTACTAAAAATCCAGTATAATGAGTTAAAAGGAACACATTCCAGGTTTGGTATTGATACCTTTCTGATAGGGCAGTGGGGGTACATACAGTAAGAAAAAAAAGGTTGGGAAACCCTAAACTGCTGAAGCAAGGTATTCATAGAAGATTGTCACACACAAATATAACTACACACATTACATGGCCAACATGCTGTGCACAATCTATAGCAACATTAACAGTATCATTATCACTAACATCTCTGCCAGTCTGCCTCAGGCTCAGAGTGCAGCAGAATATGAGATTATATATATGATTTGTGAATAAAGCAAAAGATTGGCTATGTTCAGAATGAAATACTTGCATACCCTGTGCAATATACTGCACAGCACAGTGTATACACGTACTAGAGGTAGTATGTGTAACAGTGTGCAATATGCTATACTAAACATTTCAAGCATTGGCAACATCTTGGATTTTTTTGTTTGGCTTCCATTACCACTCGTAAGAAGTAAATAATCTTGATATTTTAAACATTTATTTTAAAAAATAAAGCACCCCTTTCATTTATTTATTTATCTAAAAAGTTTCAGACCCTCTTTGTAACTTGTTTGAGGAAAGTGCCAGATACAGTATTTTGCACAATGGCCTATGGTCGCACATGGCACTTTTTGGCGAATGTCAAGTCACGTTCAATGTATTTTTGTATAGCGTTTTTCACAATACACATTATTTCAAAGCATCTTTACAAAAATTCAATACTGATTTATTTAATATACATCTATAATGCCAGCCTGGATGCCAGCTGAATAGCCCCGCACACAACATTTTTAGGTTGGGCGGTTTGGTCTGGCCTTGATCCATAGAGGAGTAATTATCCCTGAACAGAAACTGTTCAGACCAATGAAATCATCAGGGCGGGCTTTAGACGATGACGAACAGATGATAAACAGTAACGTAATCATGCACGTCATCATGGGTGCTTGGATTATTTTTATTTTTTTTAAATCCTCAACGGAGAGCTTGTTTGTATATGCATTCACCTTCACTATTTCTCTCAAAAATGATGATCATGTTGGGTAAGTACTCTGTGTATCATTAAATTCTTTTATTTTTTTACAACACCGGCAAAGATCGCTTATTCCAGCGCGTGTGCAGACAGGGTTGCCAAGTTTTTACAACAAAACCCGCCAAAGTTCTACTAGCCCTAAACAATAGCTTCTCCGGAAAAAAATGGTGTTTGGGGGTAAAATATGTGTTATTTTGGCAAGTTTGCCTGCTAAAATTCGCACTCATTGGTATATCACATAATAGTCGCTTCAACCTGCGGACATGGAAAACAACCCGTGGAAAAAAACACAGACTTGGCAACACAGTGCAGTTGAGCTCTGTTGACATTTGACAACTAACACAATGCGTCGCTTCGTTGCTCTGATTGGTTGTAGGTCTGTCCAATTGAGATCTTTCCTGTTTCGGTTGAAATGCCCCATAATCACAGCCCAATGGAGCAGTTTCAGACTCATATTCTAATTAGAATTGAGTATGACCATGTCAGGCTACTATAATGCCTTAGTGCAATTTTTAACTATATTGTATTTATTGTGTTTTCTAGAACATATATCAGTGACTTTAAAATCAATATAAAGTTTTAAAAATTGGTCGCTATTGTATTGTTATTAAGATAATTAAATATTGATCAGTTTTTCTAAAAGTGAGAGTAAGCGACTCTCAAAAAGTATTATTTATAAAAGTATTATCAACATAAATATAATTCAATGTCTGAAATGTCTGATGCAAACGATGCAAGAAATAAATGAAGGGATTTAGAGAATGGTTGGATTTGTTGTAAGTGAGAGACAAATCTCAGAAAGCGGCATTGAGCAATAATGATACGATTTGGTTGTCTTAAAGGGATAGTTCACCCCAAAATGAAAATTTGATGTTTAGCTGCTTACCCCCGGGCATCCGAGGTTTAGGTGTGTTTGTTTCTTCAGTAGAACACAAATGAAGATTTTTAACTCCAACCATTGCTCAGTATTTGTGTGTGTGTGTTTTTTTTTTACCTCATATCAGATGAATTTCATCTAGTATTCACAATGCCATTCCTTCCGTAAAGTAAGGCCAAAAACCCAGCGCGATCACAGATATATAGTTACATAGATGCCTCATTCGACTTATCCGTGAATGAGAAATTATATTTATAGGGTGTAAAGGTACACGTATTTGTACTGAACCTTTTCGGTACTGTGAACCGAACTGTACGAATGCAATCTTTAACAGTTAACAGTCGGCTTGTTTTAAGCGCCGAACATACTTAAATCCGAGCGTAACATATTAGGTATTCAGTATTAGTATTTCATCACAAAATTCAAACGATAAATGCTGTTTTGACGCTCTCTAATGTGATGTGACTAATCACAGTATAGTACGGTTCAGTTCAAACGGCGGCGGCGCGCGAGTGAACGCGATCATCTCTTCCTAAAGAATAAACATGAACTAATATCTCTTAAGGTATGTTGAGGATACATTACAACTTTGTTGTGTAATCGCTCAATCAGTGTTTCAACCACGGAAAGAAAACAACTTGAGAACAATGTCCCGTAGCATCACATTTACCTACTTAGGCAAGTCATTCATTGTCCACCCCACAGCTGTTAGTTCATATGCACTATATTAGCCTATATATTCATTATATTCTACTTAACCTGTTAGTGATGTCTTGTTTATTTAAAGCATGTTTAAATAAATCTGTCATGATTTGACAGCCCTGTATAAATCATATTTCAACAACGAATTGGAGAAAAACCCCCATATATAATTAGATTTAGAAGTTAATGCAAAAACTGCCTCATGTGAGTGCTGATTATTATATCTAAAAATAAATAAATGAATTAAGGCTAAAAGTTGGGCTCTGTTGTTAACCTTTAATATTACAATGTGTAGCCTATGTAAGGACTCCCTATAAAGTTTGTAGCATTATCTTTAAGAACCTTTTAGTTATAATTGAATTAATTTAAGGACAGACACTTTTTTTCAGTATACATACCACTGTTGAATAAAAATAAATAAAAAGCAATTTTGTAAAACTGCTGTACCGAAATTGTACCGAACCGGGACTTCAAAACCGAGGTACGTACCGAACCACCAAATTGTTGTACCGTTACACCCCTAATATATATATATATATATATATATATATATATATATATATATATATATATATATATATATATATATATATATATATATATATATATATATGATCAGACTGGGTTTTTGACATTCTTCGCTTGAAGTAATGGCAATGGGAATACTAGATGAGATTCATGTGATATTAGGTTAAAAAAAATAACACAAATACGGTATCTTGCAGAAACCGATCGTTTCGTGTCTTATGACATCAATCTGTCACCAGACTCGCCACGAGCCGCAGGGTTTAATATGGATTTGTATGTATGTGTTTTTTATACATCATCCAGGTGGATGCTGCACATTGGTGGTGGTTGAGAAGATTCCTCCTTATTTATAAAGTGCTTTAAGTGCCTTGAAAAGCACTATATAAATGTAACTAATTATTAATTACTCTCATAGTGACTCTCATAGAAAACACCCCATTGACATGCAATATACAAGCAATGGTTGGAGTTAAAAATCTTCATTTTGTGTCTGAAGAAACAAACACACCTACATCTTGGATGCCTTGGGGGTAAGCAGATAAACATCAAATTTAAATTTTTGGGTGAACTATCCCTTTAAGTGAAAAATAGTCAGTTGTCAAAGAGTCTGATATGAGTTGAACTTTTTTCAAATTGAATTAACAGTCATTTAAGCAAAAAAGTTAAGAAATATAGGGCATGGTTATATATAACCTGTCCGACTCAAACCAGTGGGGGAGGTTCATAGGGTCAGGATTCAAACAGAGGTCTCCGTGGGAGGCGGGCATGTTAACAAGGATGCTAAACACTGCAGCCAGTCAGTCGCTAGCACGTATCTTGAGGCCAGAAGAATGAGGTTTATACACACTCTTACTGAGCTATATTCGTTAGATAGATTGCAAATATCTTCTGGGTACCCCCTGCATACAGACAATTCACATACTGCATACTTGTAGACATAGAGTGGTATGGTAGTATGTTATTCCATATAATCCAGGGCATGGGAACATACAGAGCAAAACAAAGAAATGGATCAGTGTTCAGAGATTGATGAGAAGATAGAAGGTGCTTGCAACATTTAACATTTAAAAAGACACTTTATAACTATACATTCATTAAAAAAGAGAAGCTGTATTATGAAGTGATTATTCCAAGAGTTTAATGCTACAGTAAGACTCTGGCTCTGATGCGGCGGTCATTCTGCCAAGCTACCAATCTCAGAGGTATTGATTCATTTGAGTCTGAATTAGGAGTGTAAAAGAGGTATGAGCTCAGCAATTTCTCCCTTGCGTGTGTGTGTGTGTGTGTGTGTGTGTGCATGCTGTTCTTGAGTTGTTGCCTTTCTGAACACTATGTCCTTTCTGTGTTGCCCTCTTTCAATATGCAAATATGAGAGTATATTTATGTCAATCCATACCTGTTCCTGAGTAGAACTTTGTGCAATTTCCATACTTGATGTCCTCTTGCTTTACATCAAACTGTGGCAAAGCAATCTCATCCATCTGAACAGGGTCTCCAGACTGCCACATAAACACCAGGTCCTTTGTGGTGTAGCCAACTATGCACACACACAGAAACACACCACATTAAGATGGCTGTTTTACCTCATTCTCATCTTTATTTCCATCACGTAAAAAAAAGAGAAATGTAGCAGTTTCATTATACTGCAGGAGTGCCAATGTGTGTGTTTATTTCACTTACAGCTCTCTAACTGCATCTTGCAGAGCTGGGTGTCCATAGGAAAGAGTGTAAGATCCAGAGGGCAAGACAGAGTAACAGACAACCTGAAAAAAAGGGAATTTATGTAAATACATACCTAGGGTTTCCTAAGTTTAGAACAGATGTATATGTGTGTGTGAGAGAGAGTATGTAAAGAGAGGACAGACACAGACTCACACACACACACAATGCAAGGTTCATTAGTCCTGGGTACATGTGGAGCAGCAGTAGCAGATGAGAAACAGAGAGAATGCGAGAGAGAGAGAGAGAGAGAGAGAGAGAGAGAGAGAGAGAGAGAGAGAGAGAGAGAGAGAGAGAGAGAGAGAGAGAGAGAGAGAGAGAGAGAGAGAGAGAGAGAGAGAGAGGCTGTTCTCACCCGAAGGCGCTCTTGCTTTCTCTCTCTCTCTCTCTCTCTCTCTCTCTCACACACACACACACACACAGCAAAGCAAAGATGTAGCATATTCTCTCATCTGCCACAAAGACTCTTTCAACTTGAGCAAATAGCCATGGATTCTAACATTCTGCTATCTAAATATGCTGCAGTTAAATATCAGAGCAGAATAAATAAATAGAATAAAGGAACTGAAAAACAACAAGATAATTATAAACTGGAAAACTTTTAAAATGATAAATGTGAATGTGAGAAGAAACAGATAAAATTTCAACAGATTTTTTTTTTAGCAGAGGCAATGTAACAAGGGCACATTGCAAGAGGTGCATTTCATACAGTATATGTGAAATGAGTAAACTCATTTGACAGAAAAATCACTAAAATGGAGGAAAAAAACACTGAAAAAAGTTGTAATTGAACATTTGACACATTTTACATTTAACATTAGGCCTATGTTCTATTAGTATACACATTTTTCTTCATATTTATCTATAATATAATATAATATAATATCAATATCATCCTATGTACAAAATATATTTACAATAAAAACACCAAGTTCTGGCATGACATTCTAGATGGTGCAGGGCTGCAGGCTGGTATGTCCTTAAAGGAACACGGCAACTTTTTGGGACTTTAGCTTATTCACCGTGTCCCCCAGAGTTAGATAAGTCCATACACGTCTCATCTTACTGCTAATAAGTCACAAAATAACGCTAACATGTTGCTATTTACATGTGTACATTGATGTGTATAGTTACATTGTGTATTAAGACAGACGGAAAATAAAAAGTTGCGATTTTCTAGACCGATATGGCTGGGAACTATTCTCTCATTCCTGTGTAATAATCAATGAACTTTGCTGCCCGTACCATGGGTGCAGCGGGACAGTAATATAATGCAACGCCTGAAAATAGTCCCCAGCACGCTTTCTGTGTAAGCAGGTTTTCATGTTGTTTATGTTGAGGGAAGTTAGCCTATTTTCAGGCGTTGCATTATATCACTGCGCAGCTGCACCCATGGTATGGCAGCAAATTTCCTTGATTATAACGCATTAATTGTGTCTTCTGTCTTAGTACACAATGTAACTATACACATCACAACATGTAAATAGGAAAATGTTGCCTTTATTTTGTCACTTTTTGAGCAGTAGGCTAGATGGAGCCATTTAACTCCAGTCCATGTGCTAAGCTAGGCTAGTGGTGGGTTGAAAAGAGATGAAAATGGTATGTATGGACTTATCTAATTGACCTATCGGTAAGCCCCTCTCCTCGAATGCAGATGAGCCAATAAGCAGTTGAGCAACAGTTGCACGGGCACCAGAACTTGGAAATCTTTAGGATTCAGCACCATAGAGACACATTGGAAAATCTGATGCTCTATATCGGTTTGATAGTGTTTCTGCTACAATTTGTTGTTATTGTCATAATCTCATTACGATTAAAGTTAGTGATAGGTAACTAACTGTTCTCACATCACGTAACAGTGTAAGTTAAATAAAAAACACATAAACAATCTGCGATTGTAATGAGGCTTCCTCTCATATTCTTCATATATCGTGTTGCTTTTGTAAAAATGTTTTGATATTGATATTTGTGTTTAAATATGTTTAAAGGGGGGTGGGGGGGAAAAGGAGAGAGAGAGAGAGAGTTTGTGTATGAGACTTTAATGCGCATGCTTTGTTCAGCTCTAAGGGTGATTTTTTTGGAGTAAAAAATTATGTAATAAACTTGATAAACCATCAGTAAGGTTTGGTCATCATTAAGACGGGGTATACGCTACATTTTGTGTCCGTTTTCACACTGACAGCTGTCATTGTAAGACAGCAAATCTGTTTGTTTGTCTGAGTTATAGTGATTTATGTGGTAAATTCTGGGGGATACAGTTAATAAGCTAATCCTAAAAAGTTGGCGTGTTCCTTTAACTCAATTGGTAGCGATCACATTGTTATCTACATTGGAGTGATTTATTAAAGGGTTACTTCAGCGATTAGCATATGGCTTTGTATCAGTCGAAACCCTAAAGTATATTCAAATAAATGTGCTTTCCCCCTCATATCCCCCTGAGACAAGAGATTTATGCATTTTATTTCTGGAAAAATTCCTCCTATGATGCAAATTGACGATATTTCCATCATAGGAGGAATGTTTGGCCAAAGGCTAAAGACTACAGCCAGCAGAGTGGCTCAGTGGTTCAACCTACATGAACCACTGAGCCACTGCCGCCCCAACATTAAAGGGGCGGCAGTGGCTCAGTGGTTCATGTAGGTTGTCTACAAACCAGAAGGTTGGTGGTTCAATCCCCGGTTCCACCTGACCAAGTGTCGAAGTGTCCATGAGCAAGACACCTAACCCCAGCTGCTCCCGACGAGCTGGATGGCGCCTTACATGGCTGACATCGCCGTCGGTGTGTGAATGGGTGAATGTGAGGCAAAATGTAAAGCGCTTTGGATAAAAGCGCTATATAAATGCAGTCCATATATATAAATGCAGTCCATTTAGCAGAGGGAGCCATTTCCGCATGTTTTGAACCCGCGCATGGGGGATGGGAGATCACACTCAAAACTCAGTGCAGCTACAGGCACTCATTTAAACGGACCTATGGTGAGCAATGTAAGTCTTTTCAACTTCTCAAATTAATTTCTATGAAACTTAAGCTTGCAAACGCATGAACTAAAACACGCCAGACTGAACTCTAGTTGTGAATGTATGCCGCGAGTGTGGTCGCGATTACCTCAGCTCTCATCATGAGAGCTCATCAGCTCATGACTTTAAATGTAATCCGACTCCTGCAGTTAGTGCTCAGTGCTGTGACACTTGCGCTGTGACTCACTCATTATATTGAACAGACACGTTCAGTTTTTAATTGTAGTGTCTTCTCCAACTCAGTCACAGTAATCAAGTTGGTGGCTTTGGGAATGCCCTCTCAGGGCAGCAAAGCATTCTGGGAATTGTAGTCTTTCATCCCCATGAGACAAAATACACTTTCTGTCTTCTCAGTCCAGAAGGCACCAAATTCAAAAATAATATCACATTTCTACTACATTGATGACCCAGTTTAAATACAGATTCATCTTCCCAGCGCTGAAGTACCCCTTTAAAGGAAGTGTATGTAAGATTGTGGCCAAAGCTGGTACTGCAATTACTTTCAAATGACTGCTGAGCGGTGTATTCGCCTCCCCTCCAATGCCGAATGACTACTGACTTTGTGATTAGTAGATAGGTGGAGGGAGGAGCTTCAGGCCAAAACATCAACATCAGTTGAGGGCTGCAACAACAACTTTTAAATGACAATATTCTGGCCGGACTACTGTTGTAAATGATAAAAGTATTTGAAATAACCATGGTTTCTTAATGTCTGATATCAGGGCCATTTTATGATTAATTGAAATACATTTCTTACATACAGTTCCTTTAAGGATATAAGCTGCAGCTTTACGCAATTGCGTTTATGCAGCAGCAAGCTGTCTATTGTATGTAATTGCTGTGAAGATACTAAGCTACAGAAAAAAAAAAGGTTAAAGTGAAATAAGCACTTTAAGCATGGGGTTTCCATGTTTAGCTGCATAACTCTAATGATGCATTCATTTATTTCCAAAGGCAATGTTTTCATTAGCTATACTTGTGTGTGGTTGATTTCAGCTGCACACAGCATCAGAGAACACCCGTCTTTTGTTATTGTTTCAGCAGCTTTTTACTTATCAAGAGTCTAACGCCGCATTCACACGGGGCGTAGGCGTTAACGCTTCCCATTTACTTTGAATGGGTGACATCATCCGTTGCCGAACTGAATTGTGGGTTCCGTCGCGGCGCTTCACTCGCGTTGCAAGCGGCAGAATTTGAAGAATTCTCAACTTTTCAAGCGCCAGCGCAGGCGTCATCCAATCAGATCGCCAGCAGATGCTAGCCAATTGCGTTCATTACTGCTCCGTGAACCATCCAGACCATAGACCGTTAAAAATCCAGACGCAGCTCCTGAACCACTACGTGATATTCTTCCCGCTGTCGGCGCTTTTTCGGGATTTAATGTACTTAACAGCTTCGTGCACCTGTGCAGTGCGCTGACAACAACTACACGGGCAATCACACTCGCACATACAACCAAAAAAGGCGCTTTTTTGTGTTGTGTTTTGGTCCAAGCGGCAAGTTAATGTGATTGGCTGTTATCACTATGACGATCGCGTCAGCACCCAGCTTCAGCCACGCCCTCCGTCAAGCGTTAACGCCTACGCCCCGTGTGAATGCGGCGTAAGGATTCATCAAATTATTTAATTATGATTCTTGCTCAGGTGGTTGCTGGGTTTCTTATATTTATCAACTTGCAACGTATATAAATTGTTAATAATGAGAACACATTCGCATTTCTAGAGTTAGCATTCATGGTACCAAACCATGCCATGGAAATGTGTTAAAGCGAGCCGTACTGAACCGTACCATGTAGTGGAAAAATGGAAATAGTTATAGGCCACTAGAGCGTAGCCATTCAGCATAGTAGCCCAGGCACACATAGCATAGTCAACTAGAGTTAAGCCATTCGGCACAAAAGCCCAGGCACACATAGCATAGTCAACTAGAGTTAAGCCATTTGGCACAAAAGCCCAGGCACACATAGCATAGTCTACTATAGTTATAGTTATACTATAGCCATTCGTTAAGGTTACCCATATACATAAAGCATAGTCCACTAGAGTCCTATCTCATCCGTCTACTGTCTATGTCTATTCATATGTACAGATATATTTATATCTTCCTATGCAACAGCTTGTTTTCTCACTCAACAGCACGTATATATATATATAGCTTGTGTTGTCTATTTCTCCCATTACCCTGTGCAACAGTGCAATACAATATTCTTCTTTTTGTTGTTGCACAACTGTGCTCCATACTTGTATTTTACAACAACTGGGAAAAGCTGCGAGAAGGTGTCATAGAGGGAAGCCATGTGCCGTCTAGATGGCTGCAGTATGGTGACTACAAAACAAGATGGCCACCTGGTCCTGGACTACAGTTACCAGGTTCCTCATTGGTGGAGGCACAGCTGTTACGAGTGAAGGAGAAAGGCTTTTAATGAGCTGGGAACAATGAGACTGGCTTTTTTTGTTAGAAAGTATAGAGAGAAGTTGGAAGAGTTTTTTCTGTTGTAAGTTTTGGAGTTTTAAGTTGATGATTAAAAAGAAACCAGTGATCTCTGCCTGGATTCGATTTGTGAAGCAACCCACACTTTGGTGCTATACTTCTCACGATGCCACATGTCTTACATGCTCACAGCAATGTCTGTGAATGTATGCAGTAACAAGTCTCCATACTTGCTATGCAGCAGCAACAGCAGCAGCATCAGTGTAGCAGGTCTATTCTACCAAGACCAAATACATTGCCATATTTATTACCATACCAGTCATGACAGAGATAGAGTTTAGACCTAATTCTAATGTAGGCCAACCACTGCAAACCATTTTGGTAAAGAATGCAATGGCTCACTGATGTTTTTGATATTAAACTCCAATCTTTCTGAAACATCATAAAGAGATTACATTATTAGATTTGAACCTTATGATTATTAGATTTGAATGATACCATGAGATAAAAAAGTTCCAAGGATGGTGACTGCTTTAAGACTGCATGGCAGACCTCAGAATACTTTAAAATGTAATCAAAAGATGTAGAAATCGCATTCATCTACACTACCATTCAAAAGCATGGGGTCTGTCAGATTTTTATTGTTTTATCTTTAAGTCTCTTATACTCACCAAGGACTGGTGTATTTATTTGATTAAAAAAAGAGTAAAACAGTATAATACTGTCCAATATTAACCTAGAAATCTAGATGCACCCTAGCGGCAGCAAATCTAATCTGCCGTGAGTATCTAGCAACTCTCAATATACTTCTGAGCTGTATAAACCAAACTCTGGTCGGGCCAATCACATCGTGTATAGAGTCGGTGGGCGGGGTTTAACATAATGACGGCCAAGTTGCGCTTGCACGCTACTAGACTAGTAAACACAGAAGCTGGCGAATGACGGTCTTTCGAATCAGCTCTGACCGCGACTCTGGAAGAGTTACAGTTAAGCTTTTCTCTGAGAAAAGTACAAGGAAAGGCACTGAAGTCATTCTTAAAAAGGGAAGATGTGTTCAAAGTTTTGTAAAGCACAGGCTGCCACTAGTGTAGTAGTGTTGAAGATCATGTTATGTTCATCCCCTAATTTTTATTTTAAATCCTATAGTTCCAACTGGTAAAATATATGGTGATAAATGCACAACTGTGATTGCACATTCTATATAATACTATATGAATAAAAACAGTTGTATGGTCAATGTAAATGGTCTAATGACCTATATTACTCGGTGGAAAAATTGGTTATCCTGTTTACTATTAATAATAAAACTTAATAAAGTAATTTACAGAAAACTATATCTTGAACATTAGTGTTTTATTATCATATTGCCACTTCTACTTGTATTATCCTATTGCCACATTGCCAGTTATTGTATAATTAAACCTATAATCATGACCGTGACCTACCTCATGCTGATGAGGACGTCTCCATTGCGGAAGATGAACAGGAGTATGTTTTCCTGTGTGACGTCATGAAAATTTGCATTTTTTTCATTGGCGAAAAACAGATCTGGCTTCCACAGGCACTGAAACATTTTTGGATCAACGGTCAATGCATCCGACTTAAAATCAGCTGGCAACTTCAGCCGTGGGTCATTCCAGCGCTGACGCAGGAATATATTTATACGGTAATCCTGGAAATAAAACAATGTAATATTAATAGATGCAAATATATTTTGTAAATCAATCAAATGTACAACATTTAACAAGATTGTGAGCTTAAATGACTTATATGGAAAAAAATAAGCATAGAAAAGATTTGAAGTGGATAGAATATAAAGTACAAGTAAATCACACACACATAATAACTAATGTTTTTTTTCTAACCATTGTCGTCTCTTGAATCGACCCAAAGCTGTTGATGAAGATGTTCACCTTATCCTCCACTGGGATACCTGCAAGCACATTATAGCAACTCTTTCAGAGGAATAGAATCATGGACATCAACCATGTGTGTAGGATAAAATCTGTGTGCTATTCTCAGATTCCCCAAAGTGCAAAACAAATACTCTCAAATGTGAGAATATTTTGTGCTTCGTTGGATGTAAGAACTTGGAACCGTAGCAGAAGCCCATTGATCTAACAGTTTCATTCTGACACCCTTATCCTACTGGGTTCAGAATGACACATTCTTATTCCACAGGGTCTCGAGATCCTCAGCAGCACGATGGGAGAGAATTTCCAATTACTCTGTACAATACACACTGACATTTTCTGACACTGTGATTAATTCTAATGAGGTCATCCATTATGTTATTTGTGACTTACTAGGGAAAAAAAGTGCAAGTACTGAATTTTATGAACATGTTAGAGGTCTGAGAGGTTTGGTAATCAGGGTACGACACAAATACTAAAAAAGCCTCACTAAAATATTATTAAATCAAAGATCACTGATCTGAACCTAAAAGAATGATGTCTTATAATTTCACAACCAATTATTTTATTTTATTTAAAAATAATGATAATTTAATGAATAACATTACCCAATAATCAATTTAACCTGGGTGAAATCAGAAGAAATGTTTGACTGGGCAATTTACACTTTTTTTTCTTGCACTTTGAGATTCTTCGGAATGAAAAGTGCATTATAAATAAAATCTATTATTATTATTATTATTATTAATTTGACTAAAAATTCCCAAAATATTTATAATGACTTTATTTATAATATTTAAAATATTTATAACATATTTTGGTAGCACTTTAAACACTGAACTGCTTTCAACTGAATAATGACCGTTTATTTTGTATTTTTTTAGAGCTTCTTTACAGAAGAATTAAATTCAGTTTGCATTACTGAATAATTATTTTCCTGTTTATCACTATAAAGCTGCAGATACAATCTGTATTGTATAAATCGCTATATATAAATAGAGGTGACTTGACTTGAATTTACAATAAGGTTCATTAGTTAAAGTATCATGAACTAACTTGTTTTTTTTTTTGTGATCAAAATTTTATTTAAATGTATTCCCATACCAGGAACATATCAAGGCTTCCATGAACTACCATGAAAAATGTCCACAATGGAAAATTATAATAAATAAATAAGCTTAAAAAAAACAAAAAAACGATTATACATAAACATACTTTATAAAATATAATTTATAAATTAACAATATGTATAAATTAAATTATATTTATAAATATACTTACGTGCTACTTATATATGCTTATTGTTTATGTACATTCATTTATAATATATGAAAAAAATACTATAATATTTATATATTAGAAAGATATATTTGTGTATAGAAATTAACCTACAGTATATAAAAAATGCAGTAAAATTTTTGATTGTTGTTAGTACATGCCTAATGCATTAAGGATTATTTTTATGTCTTATTTATAGTTAGACATTAGTCACTCTTACCAATTGAACCTAATGTGTTACCAATATTAATTGTTTTTGAGCATTTTTGAGAGTCATTCTGATTATTCCTTCACTATAGCAAGGATAATATGAAATAAAATAAACAAAATTGAAACAATATTCCAAGGTAGTATTCTGAAATCTCATTACCTTTGAAATTTGGTCGTATTCGTGAATCATAGGTCATCAGCAGGCGGTTCAGTATGTTGCTGGTCGAGTTGGCTGGGACTCTGTCCAAGTCCTCAGCTGATAACTGACTGGCAATGTCAAAACAGACACATTTACATTATACTGGCAGTACATCAATTATCAAAGTCATACTAGGGTTCAACTTTCCCTGGCAAAGAGTCACAACCCTCTTAGATTAAATAACTATTCACTATTCAACACATGATTACTATGTAATAATGTCTGCTATCAGAAAATACAGTAAAAAGCATAGACACTTAGTCATGCTTAGTCACACAGATGTGGATCACTGGCCCTGCCTATGACCTGATGCCAATTTAGCTGGATCTGTTAGTACGTAATAGAAAGTGTCGACAAGGACACAGCTGGTCCTGGACCAGTGCTATAAGAAGCATCCAGTCTGGCAGGCTCCAAAATGTATCACCAGACTTTTACTCTGATTAACAGCACTGTAATTCTTCATGACTGACATCCTTGCATCCTTGGCAACCTTAAAAGATTATGGGATCAGCACACATATGTGTGTATGTGAGTGTGTGTTACTGCCTGGGAGACTTACGAGGGACAGACGACTTGTTTGCCCTTTTTCCCCTTCTTGGGTTTGCCTCCATCTGCGGTGCTTTCTGCTGAGAACTGAAGCAACAGCATTAACAAGATCAGCCCCTTAGGAACCATGACTGCACACCTGCAACACACAGACACATTAATCAGCACACAAAAAAAGAAGAAAAAAAAGGCAAAACACTTCAGAATGTAACTGTGCCGTTAATTAAACTATGGCATTTATTACATCAGTGTCACAAAACATCAGGCCAGATCAGCAATGAATCATTTCACTTGAACAAGTTACTGCTAAATAAATAACAATTCTAGATATATGTAATTTCTCTTTCAAAATTGTTTGTGTCAACCCAGTTGCATATAAAGTTGCCATTAAAGGTAAGTCTTTTCATATTATGTTGCACATTCAAGTGAAACTGCTTATCGAACAAGAAAAATAAAATCTAGGGTGGGACTTGATTTTGTCCATCAGGAATTGATTGCTATTGGTGCAATTTCATGTGAATGACAATAATATAATAATAATAATTCATGACATTTATAGAGCGCTTTTCTAGGCACTCAAAGCACTTTACATAGAAGGGGGAATCTCCTCAACCACCACCAATGTTCAGCATCCACCTGGATGATGCGACGGCAGCTATATTGCGCCAGAACGCCCATCACACACCAGCTGATTGGTGGAGAGGAGACCGAGTAATGAAGCTAATCAGGATATGGGGATTATTAGGAGGCCATGATGGACAGGGGCCAGTGGGCAAATTTGGCCAGGATGCCGGGGTTACACCCCTACTCTTTATCGAAGGACATCCTGGGATTTTTAACAACCACAGAGAGTCAGGACCTCGGTTTAATGTCTCATCCGAAGGACGGTGCTCTTTGACAGTATAGTGTCCCCTTTGCTATACTGACCACAGGGTGAGCACCCCCTGCTGGCCTCACTAACACCTCTACCAGCAGCAACCTAGTTTTCCCAGTTGGTCTCCCATCCAGGTACATTAAGTCCTGCTTAGCTTCAGTGGGAAACCAGTCTTGGCCTACAGGGTGATATGGCTGCTGGATTTTTGTGTTGTGACAAGTTGTTCCGCCCTCACGCCAGTAAACACATCATCAGAAAAGAGATGAGACTCTTCAATTTCTCTTTCTTTTCAAACAATGAGATTGTTTCAAGAGAAAGATACAAATTGTAAAAATGAACTGAGCTTGTATAAGCCATATTAGTATATAAGCATATAGAGGCCAAAGATATAATATTTTATAATCTATATTATAAAATATACATTTTAAATATTACAAACTATATATTATATAGTGCATGTAAATATATACAATTTATAATATATAGTTTATTTAAAAATTATTTAACCAAATAATAATAATAATTATTTAATTAAACAGCATTTGAATAGAAAGTGAGGTAAGACAAATTTAGAATTTTCACAGAAAGCATTAAGAAACTACAAATGGCTATATGGAGTATTCTATTATATTTATGCCATATATAAATACAGTCACTTATTTTTATATGGGAGGCCAAGGTTAGCTGTCTAGCTATTGAACATTTTGCCTGTGATTTCCCAGGACAACAGAAACAGTTCACCGAACACACGTTCAGCTGGGGGCATGTTGTCATAGTTTTATGGTCTAGGACTAGGTTGTCACAATGAAACATTAAATTTGTTCATTATAGGCCTCTCAGCTAAACAAATTAAATAAATAAACACAGTAAAACAGTTATGGAAGAAAACAATTTATGAAAAATGCAAATGCAAAACTGCAATAATCACAGCAGTGTTTTGTCCAAAGAATATTGTATAAATAAACCCTTAAAACAATAAGCACGAATAAAATAAAAATCAACTTTCCCTGAAATATTTATCCAAAGCTATCCTTGTCCTGAGAACACAGTTCAACATTTTGGTTAAAATTTTAATTTGACCATCTGGGTCCCACTTTATATTAGGTGATCTTAATATGTAGCCTACTTACATCAAAAAATAAGAACAATTTATAGTGTTCATATTGCATTTCAGGGTAGGATTATGTTAGGTGTAAGGGAAGGGTCAATAATTATAAATGTAACTACAGAAAATAATTACATGCAGGTATTTATTTTAACCGTAAGTACAATGTGAAAACATGTACACAATAAGCGCATTGTATCAAATTATTAATTTAAAGGCTAGTAGCCTACATAGTAGTTAATGCCACCTAATATAAAGGTCCACAGTCTGAATGTATACAATAGAAAAAATATGATAGCCTATTGGAATTTTAGTGTGGAGAACAGAATTCACAAAAATGTATGTAATAATATGCATGTAAGAATTACATTTGAATTAGATGCTTATAATACAGGCCTATATAAAATGTTTAGTTTAATTGCGTATCTTAATAGAGCATATGTCTCTTGCATAAAATGAATAATACAATCTCTCACACCCCTGGAACAGCTTTATCCTCGAGACCTTGAGAAAAAGGTACAGATTAATTGAGGCTAATAAGAGATCTCGCTCCAGTGACGGAGTGAAAAACACCCGGGACTGAATCCAGCTCTAGAGATCCGCAGTGGGGACACCGGAGAACACTTATCACAACGTTAACCACTCTTACAGACCCTCAGTGCAGACTTATGCTACAATACAAACATGCCCGTAAGTCACTCGGTAGAACTTGCTAAATCATGTTGAAGCGAAAAAAGCACGTCAGTGATAACACATGAACAGTATTAAGACACGTAGCCTCACCTCAGGAAGAAAACACAGATGATATTAGTGCCTCCGCTCAAACACGCTTCCAGTAAACACACATGTCTTTCATTGTATGTACATCCACACTCCGGGCTCAGTTTCGGTGTGTAATGGATTGCGCGTGCATGCACCTGTCCCGCTGCAGTGAGGCTGCTGCTGTGCTCTCGCGTGATGAAGCAATCGCTGTCCCGCACCGGCGTCACTTTCTCCGCCTGGATTTAAGTTACGAATACCTACTGAGCTACAATATCATTAAGTGAATTTAAAGATATAGGGTAAATGTACTCAGTTAAATTAAAAGCGGTCTCATTTAAGCTGTTAAACGTACATAAACACACGCACGTTCAAATAAATTTAGGTGAATCAGCACACTCCGATTATACTAAGCGAGAAAGACTTAAGAATTCACGAGATGTTAGCGGTTTTGTGAACAGCTCCGCTTCACCTCGACTTGTCCTTTGTGTCACATTAAATCACAGCCCCTCTCTCTAAACAGATTTACACTGAGCCCACAGAACTAAACGAGGGCATGGCATGGGCTGTGTGTGTGTGTGTGTGTGTGTGCGTGCGCGCGAGCGCGGTGGGGGGGGGGGGGGGGGGGGGACTATAAGTGTCAGGAAAGATAAATTATCCCATGTGAGAATGAGAGTTAGAGATAATCAGCAAGATTCATAATAACAATATAAGATTAAGATGAATTATATTAGTTCATTATATCATATAAATATTAAATAATGTTTAAATTCTATCTATCTATCTATCTATCTATCTATCTATCTATCTATCTATCTATCTATCTAATTTTCTATCTAATTTTAAATATAATAAGATTAATTATATTTGCTAAAGCATATATTTTAAAAATATCTTTCTTCACTCGACGTGCACATACATGAAGTAACAGCATAAAAAACTTTGGTGCATAGGTGTGTGAGACACCAGTACTTGAAATACAATGCAACCAGGAAATAAAACACTACAATTGTTCAGAATTTGTGAAGCCATTCTGCTCAGAGCGTGGCACAACGCCAGCATGCTGCAGAGGAGACACACACAATCTCTCTCTCTCTCTCTCTCTCTCTCTCTCTCTCTCTCTCTCTCTCTCTCTCTCTCTCTCTCTCTCTCTCTCTCTCTGCACTCGCACACACTCACTCACTGGACAGCTTCATGATGGTCTTTACAAATTACAAACTTACCTCAGCATTTCAGATGCTGTAAAACATTGGCTCTCAGTGCTCTATCACACCCACACAAACTTGTCAAATGTGGGAGTTTCACAGGTGAATTAGGCTTTTAAGAAAAATACAATTACAGTGAGTGACTATTATTCTTATCAAGTGATCATCACACAACATCCTACATAACCACATGACCACAATAACCACATGACAGATGCTATGCTAAATATGGGACATGCTTTCATGCCTTCTACACATACCTACATTATAGAACACACACACACCATCTGTCCGGGGCTGACAAGAACACAATTCTTATCATGTGCTCTGAATTTTTTTTATCACTATAAACAAAGAATTGAGTTCCCTGATTGGACACCATGTCCAAAGACAGAGCAAGGTTACATATATTTATTTTACTGCACACCTTCCAGCCAATCAGAATTGAGTATTCAGACAGACTATAATATAAGTATGATAAAAGCTTTAACCTGATTTTTTGCTTTTAATTGAAATGCTCAAAAATACCGTCATACAAATATCACACAACACAGCTGTATCACTAAGCTGTGGACACCTAAGATATATGAAATAATAATACATGTTAAATGGATAGTTCACCCAAAAAATTATATTCTTTCATTATTTATTCACCCTCAAGTCGTTCCAAACCTGTATGCATTTATTTCTTCTGTGGAACATTAAATACGATATTTTGAGAAATGTCTCAGCATTTTCTTTTGTCCATACAAAGAAAGTCAATGGTCGCCAAAACTATTTCGTAACCAACATTCTTCAAAATATCTTCTTTTGTGTTACACAAAATAAATAAAATTATAGTTTTATTAAAGGCATGACGATGGTGAAAAAAATTATGACAGAATTTGACTTTTTGGGTGATCTATCCCTTTAAATAGTACAAATATACCACAAAATACAAATAATAATCGGGTCTCACATGCTCTAATAATTCGAATTAGAAGGTTTTAGTACATTAAAGCTAAAGCTTATACAAAATGCAGAACTAATTACCTAAATGTCTAAAGCAGTGAGGTGAAGCTCAAGAGTCATTAACTCTATTCATACTAATAAATGTAAGACCACATGTAAGGTGAACGCACAGTCCAGCTCATAATAAATGTCAGCACATGGGTGGTTAGATTAACTGTCTTTCTCCTTTTATTAGCTCACACTGCAGTGCTGAACTCTTGTGGCCAGGCTACAAAACAGCAGATTAAAGCTGATGCACAATTTTCACTTATTGAAGTTTAATGTGCAGAGATAACATTCCTAGGCTGATGTCCTCAAAAAGTACAAATTCTAAAGCTTTGTGATGCTTTCAACATTGCTTTGTGTTTTTGAACGGCCCAACATAGCAACATCAACTTAGCCAATGGTGTGAGTTTGGGGCGGGACTACCTGTTTGTACAGCCAATGGCAGACGAAAGTATACACTTTACCTTTAAGACACTGTATAAGAATATTTTAGAGTAACTATACAGAACATATTTAAATGTACAAAAAAGCTCATACATATTTTCTTTTTTATTCTGTATTTTAAGATAAATATACCATGATTGCAAAATGCTACAATATTTGAAAATAAATAAAAACTTTTTGTATTTTCAATAATATCATGAAAATACAATCACAGCTGACTTGAAAGGTTACAATATTGATCCCACAATATTGATTCTGTAATGACTGACCATCACGCATTAACAGGTGTGTGACTGTCATCATATTTGAGAACACCACATCTCTGTATCTGAAAACAGAAAAAACATAATGGGCACTTTAGATGTTAAACAAAATAAACCATATTGCTCTGTTTACAAAAATAATCACCAACAAATAATCATTTTAAACACTGTAATATTTAATATCGGTCAACAATCAGATATGGGATGCTGTGCTATTTTATAAATATAAAGGGCACAATAAATATAAATATTAAGCTACTACAAAATAAAATTATCAAGGGCACAAATTTTCATCAAAATGTTATTAAGTGCTAGATGGAGTCGATTCATATATTTTGGAAAGTGTGCTGTATAGGTATACAGAGGAAATAAATGAAACGATTTTTTTTATTTTATTTTAAAAAATGTAATAAAAACACCACCACTACCACCACCAAAACCAAAAATAAAAACAACAACAAACAAACAAAACAGTTAAAATGATGTAAAACAATAAGAAATACTTTAAGGGATTTTCAACCAAAATTTAAAAAGCCTTTCTTTCTTCTGTGTGTGTGTGTGTGTGTGTGTGTGGGCACGTTTTTGTGACATATGAGGACACAAATGTGTATAATGACATGGGTATGCCATAGGTATTACAAGGAGAGGGTGTAATATGAGGACATTGGCCATGTCCCCACTTTTCAAAATGCTTATGAATCATACAGGATGAATTTTTTTTAGAAAGTAAAAATGCTGAATATTTCCTGCGATGGGTAGGTTTAGGGGTAGGGGAAGTGTAAGGGGATAGAAAATACAGTTTGTACGGTATAAAAACCATTACGTCTATTGAATGTCCCCATATGTCACAAAAACAAACGTGTGTGTGTGTCTGTGTGTGTGGGTGGACTTTTGATTTAAAATTTAAATGTCAAAAATAAATTCCATACAAAAAATGTAAACTTTTCATTTAAAGCCGCACTATGCAACTTTCCGTCCACTGGAGGGCGCCTTTTCTAAACAAAGTTTGAGTTTGATGATGCAGTATCTTGGGACATGTGGTCTTCACCTCACAGCCAGTGGAAAATAGGACTCGGGCAGAAATCATGTTCATGGATGCGGTTATTAACGTTACTGTAGTATGAAGCAGAGCAGGACCGAGTGTTGTGGAGCTGAGCACGGCCGCTGGAGCGATTGTTATACAAACACATGGCTCGCGAGCACCGGGACTTTTATTATGACGGGACGAGACACAGTCACCGGGCGCGCGCACTTCCGCTTTTTCCGGTCATGATTATAAGGTAAAGCAGCTCTGTTTATCATATTAGATACATTTAAGTGTGTAAAATTATGTTATGACGTTACTCTTTGCGTTCGCTTAGCGCTCTGTGACATGTTCACACTGCTAAGAGAAAAGCGCTTCTGCAGAATAAAACCGAGGGTAACGCAGATATGACGCGATTGACAGGCGACTCGCTCAAACGCTATGCTGAAACGTCCCGGTCCTTAGTTAAAAAAGCTATTTTCTCACAATTTACAAATAGTTGGAAACATTTGGGATATTGTAAGTACACAACTGAACAAAATATATAACACTGGCCTAGTGGGTTTTTGTTATTTTCCTGCAAAAATACTACATAGTGCACCTTTAAGCACTTAAACTTTATGCAAATGTATTCAATTAGATAAAAAAAAAAATTTAGCCCCTATTTTATGACTAAACAGCAAGAGATGTTTTTCTCTCATTACCCTTTCATCTCTTCCTTGCTCTCGTGATCTCAGTGTTCCAGTTGATCCTGCTGCAGATATTTGGAGCAGTCCGAAACCTTTTTCACATCACTGATATTTAAAGTCTCAGAGCACATAGGGCAAACTGACTCTGTCTCTAAGAGCCTGAAACAAACACAAATAGAGAAAATCAATGGATTGATAGGTGACTTGATAGGTGGATGGATAGATAGACCCTGGATGGATGAGACTTACTGGGTGAATTGCGAGTAGAGAGCAGGAAAATCACAGTGTGGGCAGACACTCCAATCCTCCTTGACCAAGTGACGACCCTGAAAATGATGACACACACATCTATCAGACAGACTGTGTAACTGTGCGTGTCTGCATTTACACACTAAAAGGTCAAGTCAAATTTATTGTCATTCCTCTCATTACAGTCACAGGCGAGTCACGAATGAAATATTCCACCTAGAGAGTAAGTTAAAACAGGGTCTGTTTTCAGGCAGAGGAAGAGGCTGATGAATGGTTCTCAGTGACGTCTGTACTGTGGTACTGAAGCTGTAGGTTGCAAGAGCTGCTTGTGTTCAGTTAGTGCAGTGACGCAGTAGATTAAAGGGCCATTAAAATAGTCCATGTGACTCCAGTGGTTCAACCTCAAAGGGGTGATGAATTGAGAAATCAACTTTCCCTTGAGCCTTTAATTTCCTGTAAGTTTCAGAGCTTAAAAAATTCCTTGTTAGTCAAAGAAAAGCTTTTATTGACACCAAACGTGAGCTCTCAAATAAATGTATTGATCAATGACGTACTTGAATGGGGAAATGCCGCCTCAACAGATAAATAAAACCCTAATGGTGCAAGACACTAATATGAGTAAAACGTGTTTTTTATATGTGATAGTATTGCATTATTACAGATCGTATTGATTATGAGTACGTGTCTAACAGAACATACCTTAGCACATTGTCACAGGCTGGAGAATCCTTTATTTGTTGGTTCATTGCGATTCGGGATCAGACTCGGACGTGTATGGGCTAGGGATCGCAAAGCCTAACGTCCCGGGGCTGTGTTTCCAGACGGGCTACCATAACGTAAGCCTGTTGGCAGGCTGGTGAATCTTAAATAGTAAAATAATATTCCTTTCTTGATCTGCGTTGTTCAATCTCTTGACTTGATATTTGAAGGGTGTGTGTGTGAGTGTGCGGTTCGCGCTTATATCCACCAATTGGGCAGGCCAAGTAATAAAAAAATAATATTCCAATCAATTGCGGGTGGATGAGAGATAAATCATTGTGTTTGTTTGATAGAGAGATTTTGCGAGCCCAGTGAGAATCGTTCCGGTTGCCGCTTTCAAAACAATCCCTCCCTCCTGTGAACTGACAGGGGAGCAGAAGCTCATTAAATATGCAAGTATTATCCAATCCTAGCCATGGGCGTTTACTTCCAAGCCTACAGTACGGCACGCCTATCAAAACCGAGTGTTCAGAAGAGAGCCTAAAAACCAGTGTAGAAAATAGCCTATTACTTATTCATTGTGATGTTTTTGAATGTAAAAACTACACAAACATCATTAGTTGACCTCAGATAACAGTATAAAAACGTTTAAAAAGCCAGTACATGACACCTTTAATGTAATGAAGGGACGAGAATACTTTGTGTGCAAAAAAAACTGACAAAATGACAGTTTTTGTTTTCCGCACAACAAGTATTATCGTCGCTTCATAACATTATGGGTGAACCACTGGAGTCACATGGAATATTTTACAACCTTTCTGGGCCTTTCTGAGGGGTCAGAGAGATCCTGGATTTAATGACAGAATTTACCCTTTAGTTTTTGTCTGTACTCACTGTGGCGATACAGTAGGGCAGATTGTTTTTGCAGCCGGGACAGAGCAGCTCACAGTCAGCTAGGCTGAAGCTGCAGTAGGGACAGGATGAGCTCTCCTCCTCCACCTCAGAAGTATCTGGACGACTAATGGAAGACAGAAAAAACAGCAGGAAATTTCATACATTACAGTAGTCTAGAGGCTGAACTATTTCTGCATATAAAAAATAACCTTTATATACAACAGACTGAAGAAAAACAGAAAACACCAGAAAGCAAAAACGAATAAAACAATTTTACAAAATGCAAAGAAGTTTGCTTCTTGTTTTCTACTTTTAAAAGAGACAGATTTACTAGTTCATTGATGGACAGAATGATTATATGTAAAGAAATTGAATAAAAATTAGATTCTTGCTATATTATAAACAATAAGGACAAAAACAAAAGGGTGAAGAGAAACTGTAGAGCTAATTCAATAAACAGTTGTGCCACCTTTGTACACTGTATTTTGTATGGTTGTTTACTAATTATCCACAATCCAGTTTAAACCAGTGGTTCTCAACCTGGGCACCAGAGCCCACAAGGGCTTGGATACCCAGTATATATGAGGTAGCCTAATTTGAGAAGTTTTGATTTCTCTAGTCTACACATAAAAGTCATGAAATTAATCATGTTAGCCATGTAAAACAATCTTAAAATGTCATAGGCAATTTCATATACACAAATATTTTTCCAATAATGCCAAGCTCTAAAATATTTTATTGTGAGTAAAAATCTTTATCCAGTAAATTAGGAACAACACAAATAGTCATGTACATTCACTGGTGGAAAAAGGGAGGGATCCCTAAAGCTCTTAAAACTTCTGGAATTCTGAAACTTAATTCATTTCATTTCCATGGACGGTTCATTATTAGTAAATTTCTCTTGTATGTCTTACCGGACCATGGCCTCTATTTTCTTCTTGTATTTAAGATCAATCTTGTTACGATACTCTGGTCTCATCAGCATAGAGGCAAAACTGAAGGCAGAGTTCCTTAGTCCAGCACGATGACATTCAATAACCGCTGATGTGAGGATGGGAACAATGTCTGTAGGCCATAGACACACAGACACACACACACACAGACACACACACACACACACACACACACACACACACACACACACACACACACACACACACACACACACACACACACACACACACACAGCTTTATGCTACATTAAAGGTGGATCCAGAGCCTACAAAGCTCAGAGAGCCTACAACTTCTATTGTGTAGAAACGGCTCATTATTACTCATTACTGTAGTAATACTCTTAAAGCATATCTATCATGTCAGGGTCATTATATAATTAACTTAAAAGTGCAAGTTATCGATTATTGACAGTTAAACCAGTGATACAGACATAGGGGATGCCATCTCCTCTCTATATAAGAAAAAATCTGGTGCATTCTGTCAGCCATAACATTACTAAAGCAAGTGTGTGTGGGTGCACAAGAGTCTCACGGGATGGGAATTTGCTGATGTTGTTGGACACACGGATAAGCATTCGTGCACCCTTTAAATGATCTCCCCTTTTAACATGGATCTGAAAAATGAATGAAAAACAAACATCTAAAACTTCACAGAACAGTGAATACCTCATGAGCACACGCACATCGAATCACTTGAGAACTGAGAAAAAAAGATAACAGATTTCTGTTGACATGTCCAACATTGAAAGAATTCTAGGCCTCCCTCAAACATTAGATGTTTGTTAATTCAGATTTTTGGGGCAACAAAAAGTTTTAAAACACTCTTGGTCAGTTAAACCACATTTAAAGTGTATGAATGTTTTGTATCAAAAGTATTAGATACAAAACATCAAATCAATTGATGCACAACCAAATGGTATCTAGGTGATTTAAGTGTACGTTTACACGACAACGATGCACTGAAAACAAATGTAAAGTTTGACAACGTTGTCAAATCGATCCCTGTTCACACGGATCCGCGAAAACGATTAAAATTCTGTTTTATGCACGCCAGGCCAGTAGTTGGCGATGTCACTTTGTAGAGAGAAACTACGCACCTAGAGACTGAACGTATGCGCATGACGTCAATGTTTTTTTACTAATTCATTATTTACACAGACATAATAACATTGTTGTTTTCAAGAACGTGCACAATGAAACCCATTTTCAAAAGTTTGCATTTTCAGGCCCTCAAAATGCCGCTGTTGTGTAAATGAATGGCCAACAACCATAAAACGTTTTCAGTTTTTTTCCTTAGTGTATGTACTTAGTGGAATTTTCCCTTGAGTTAACACAAGTGTCTTGGAAGAGTAACAACAGAAGTAGTTTATCACATTAACATTTGACAACCAGAGCGTGCTTTCGTCTTGACAATATATTATAATTTCATAAATTATAAATATTATAAATATAACTATAATCAATTATACTACTGTTCAAAAGTTTGGGATCAATAAGATTTTTAAATGTTAAAGTCTTTTATGCTCACCAAGGCTGAATTTATTTGTTATATATAAACACACACACATATACAGTGAGGAGAATAAGTATTTGAACACCGTGCTATTTTGCAAGATCTCCAACTTGGAAATCATGGCGGGGAAATGAAAATAAAGTCTTGAACACCTCAAAGACCTGTTTTTCTGCCTTTAAAATGTCCACCTCCACTCCATTTATTATCCTAAATTAGATGCACCTGTTTGAGCTCATTAGCTGCATAAAGACACCTGTCCACCCCATACAATCAGTAAGAATCCAACTACTAATATGGCCAAGACCAAAGAGCTGTCCAAAGACACTAGAGACAAAATTGTACACCTCCACAAGGCTGGAAAGGGCTACGGGGAAAAAAGGTCCACTGTTGGAGCAATCATTAGAAAATGGAAGAAGCTAAACACGATTGTCAATCTTCCTCGGACTCCATGCAAGTTCTCACCTCGTGGGGTCTCAATGATCCTAAGAAAGTTGAGAAATCAGCTAAGAACTACACGGGAGGAGCTGGTCAATGACCTGAAAAGAGCTGGGACCACCGTTTCCAAGGCTACTGTTGGTAATACACTAAGACGTCATGGTTTGAAATCATGCATGGCACGGAAGGTTCCCCTGCTTAAACCAGCACATGTCCAGGCCCATCTTAAGTTTGCCAATAACCATTTGGATGATCCAGAGGAGTCATTGGAGAAAGTCATGTGGTCAGATGAGACAAAAATATAACTTTTTGGTCATAATTCCACTAAATGTATTTGAAGGAAGAAGAATGATGAGTACAATCCCAAGAACACCATCCCTACTGTGAAGCATCCTGCTTTGGGGGTGTTTTTCTGCACATGGGACAGGGCGATTGCACTGTATTAAGAAGAGTATGACCGGGGCCATGAGATTTTGGGGAACAACCTAATTTCCTCAGTTAGAGCATTGAAGATGGGTCAAGGCTGGGTCTTCCAACATGACAATGACCCAAAGCACACAGCCAGGATAACCAAGGAGTGGCCCTGTAAGAAGCATATCAAGGTTCTGGCGTGGCCTAGCCAGTCTCTAGACCTAAACCTAATAGAGAATCTTTGGAGGGAGCTCAAACTCCGTTTTTCTCAGCGACAGGCCAGAAACCTAACAGATCTAGAGAAAATCTGTGTGGAGGAGAGGGCCAAAATCCCTCCTGCAGTGTGTGCAAACCTGGTGAAAAACTACAGGAAACGTTTGACCTCTGTAATTGCAAACAAAGGCTACTGTACTAAATATTAACATTGGTTTTCATATACTTATTTGCAGCTGTAACATACAAATAAATAGTTAAAAAATCATACATTGTGATTTCTGGATTGTTTTTTAGATTATGTCTCTCACAGTGGACATGCAACTACGATGACGATTTCAGACCCCTCCATGATTTCTAAGTGGGATAACTTGCAAAATAGCAGGGTGTTTAAATACTTATTTTCCTCACTGTGCTTATATACACGCACGCACGCACGCACGCACGCACGCACACACACAAATATATAACTTCTACATATACATATACATATAAACACCCACCTTCACTAGTATGTAGCTGTGCAAGATCATCAGGTTTGTGGCCATCTCTGCCGGGATCTTAATATGCTGCGTCTGAAGCTCAGCGTACATGCTGAACAAAACATCATGGGCATTCCTGTAGTTTCCTACAACACACACGCACACACACGCAAGCACGCACACAAATTAGTGTGCTTCACAGAAAATACAGGGTGGGAATTCCCTAAGAATGTATTATGTCTTATTTGCATAAATTGTCTGGATTATTATAGTGCTTAGTTAGATCAAATAAGATTAGATAATAATTCTACAAATCAGGTAAACTGGTACATCATGCTCCCAAAAACTTGAACTGAAAGCAACAACATTAAATGACAATCTGTTTAATAATATAACATTATAAACCTATACTAACTGGATACCTGACAAAAAAGGGCACTAAATCAGACCTGCAGATTGCTCCTCTCTAGCGATTATAATAGCTGTTCTCGCGGCCTCTCTGTACTGTTTGAGGGCCATGTACAACCGGAACAGATATTTTGCATCCTAGGAAAGAGCAGAACCAGCAAATATTATCTAGTAGATACAATATAATATTCTTATAACACTGCTAAGTAGACCACCCAACTATACAAAATGATTTGGACTGAATCAAACCATTTTCAAACTGTTTAAATAACTACAACACAAACACACACAGTCCGAATATGATGAAATAAAGAAGAGGAACTCTAATGAAACACAAACACACACGCACACACAGAGAAGTGCCTTCTGCTGGGTCACCACAAGGGGAAGTATCAGCAGATGCAATAAGCTACTCACGGCAAGAGACTACACACATGCAGTGACGCAAGAGAGAGAGAGATGATGAGTGAGAGATGATGAGTGTAAAGACATAAGGCACTAAACAAAGAGAGCCACAAAATATTTAAAATTAATAGATGGTTGTTTTAAATACAGGTACTTAAAGTCAAGGGTTTAATGCTGACACATTTTTAAAAAAAGAGATGCATTTACTACAAACAAACTGACAATAAATTAAAAAGTGACACTCAATAATAGAGCTCCCTGGAGACACTAGACAATCCTCATGTTTACTATAATTTAATCAAATATTATTGAAAAGATTATATCAGATGAAGATTGAGTCCTGGAGCAAGAAGTGGTGATGAATCCAGTGGGATAATGGAACATACAGAAAGTCCAGCAAGTCGCAAAACTACTGTTCAAAAATTTGGAGTAAGTACGATTTTTTTTTATGTTTTTGAAAGAAGTGTCTTATTTGATTAAAGATACAGTGAAATATTATAGTAATTTAAAAAGAACTAGTTTATGTATGAATATATTTTAAAATGTAAATTCAGCAGCCAATAGAATACTTTAGTCTTTTGACCCTTCAGAAATCATTCTAAAATGCTGATATGGTGCCCAAGTAAAATGTATTATTATCAATGTTGAAACTTTTCAAAGTTTAATATTTTATTGGAAATTTCTGAAATTCTTTAAAAACATATTTAAACTAAAATTTACAATATTTCTTGAAGGAAAATTCCAATCGAAAGAAATCAGCTTCAATTAATGTATTACACACACAAAATATTTTGTTTTTGTTTTAGTTTGATTGTTTATATTTTAAATACCTTTGGCATTCCGTCACTTTCCCCCATCAGATAATCAATAAGCTGATTCGTTAGAGCTTCATCCTTTGCTTCTCCTACCTGTTAAACAGACAGTAATCATCATCATCATCATCTTCATCATCATCATAACAATTTTCCATATTTTCAATTACTGCTATAATTAGCTTGCCAAACACCTTGATTCTGATTAGGGCATCAATAAAGAAATTATAGTTGATATATTAATTATTTTTGTTAAGAATGATACCCATCATGATGACTAGACTATACATTTTTAGAATTTTTCTTTAAAAAATAAAACAAAATAAAAATTGACGAGCCTAACCCTCAGTGCCACCGCCACCGCGGTGGCATTAGGTCAACTGTACATGACAGGCAATGCACATTTAAAGCGGGTAAATGTAAAACTATGTTTACTGCAGCAGCTGGTGCCACTATGACCCTCAACCACAACAGTCACATCCATGAGATCATTTACATTTCATGCTGTATAGGATGTTAAAGGTCACTTTTAAACGAGTGTACAGTTATCATTGGTAGCTCAATAAATAGCCCATAAATATTTATCTTAAAGGTTTTTTTTATTATTAAAAAAGATTCATTTTATTAACCTTATTAATAAACTAATTAATAAACTGGTTATATTTCTTTATTTTGTCATTAAAACTGATAGAAAAAGATCTTAAAGTATCATAAAACACCCCTGTTTCAGCCTGGGCATTCACAGGCTTGATCTGAATTTTGCTCAGTCTTATGAAAAAATTTAAATAATGGACAGTATTTTGAGCAAAAATAGTGATTTAAAAAATAAACATACATACACTATATATGTATATGTACATGTATATGTATATGTACATGTATACACATGGCAACACTTTAGTATGGGGAATACATATTCACTATTAACTACGACTTTTGTCTCAATAAACTCCTAATTTACTGCTTATTAATAGTTAATAAGGTAGTTTTATGTAGCATTTAAGTTTAGGTATTGGATAGGATTAAGGGATGTAGAAAAAGGTAATGAAGAATAAGGCATAAATATGTGCTTTATAATTACTAATAAACAGCCAATATCCTAGTAATATGCATGCTAATAAGCAACTAGTTAATAACGGAACCTTAAAATAAAGTGTAACCATATACATATATAAATATACACACACATATACATATAAACTCACCTAAAGGATTATTAGGAACACCATACTAATACTGTGTTTGACCCCCTTTCACCTTCAGAACTGCCTTAATTCTACGTGGCATTGATTCAACAAGGTGCTGAAAGCATTCTTTAGAAATGTTGGCCCATATTGATAGGATAACATCATCCAGGGCACGAAGCTCCCGTTCCACCACATCCCAAAGATGCTCTATTGGGTTGAGATCTGGTGACTGTGGGGGCCATTTTAGTATAGTGAACTCCTTGTCATGTTCAAGAAACCAATTTGAAATGATTCGAGCTTTGCGACATGGTGCATTATCCTGCTGGAAGTAGCCATCAGAGGATGGGTACATGGTGGTCATAAAGGGATGGACATGGTCAGAAACAATGCTCAGGTAGGCTGTGGCATTTAAACAATGCCCAATTGGCACTAAGGGGCCTAAAGTGTGCCAAGAAAACATCCCCCACACCATTACACCACCACCAGCAGCCTGCACAGTGGTAACAAGGCATGATGGATCTACGCTCTCATTCTGTTTACGCCAAATTCTGACTCTACCATCTGACTGTCTCAACAGAAATCAAGACTCATCAGACCAGGCAACATTTTTCCAGTCTTCAACTGTCCAATTTTGGAGAGTTTGTGCAAATTGTAGCCTCTTTTTCCTATTTGTAGTGGAGATGAGTGGTACCCGGTGGGGTCTTCTGCTGTTGTACTTTTGTACTTTGCTGCATACCTTTGTTTTAATGAGTGGTTATTTCAGTCAAAGTTGTTCTACTATCAGCTTAAATGAGTCGGCCCATTCTTCTCTGACCTCTAACATCAACAAGGTATTTTCACCCACAGGACTGCTGCATACTGGATGTTTTTCCCTTTTCACACCATTCTTTGTAAACCCTAGAAATGGTTGTGCGTGAAAATCCCAGTAACTGAGCAACATTAGGAAATACTCAGACCGGCCCGGCTGGCACCAACAACTATGCCACGCTCAAAATTGCTTAAATCACCTTTCTTTCCCATTCTGACATTCAGTTTGGAGTTCAGGAGATTGTCTTGACCAGGACCACACTCCTCAATACATTGAAGCAAGTGATTGGTTGATTAGATAATTACATCAATGAGAAATTGAACAGGTGTTTCTAATAATCCTTTAGGTGAGTGTGTGTGTGTGTATACACACACACACACACACACACACACACACACACACACACACACACACACACACACACACACACACACACACACACACACACACAGTGAATTAATGTGAAGTGAATTAATGGCTCCCCATCTGTACTCACTGTCTCAATGGCCATCTCTATGGCCAAACTGTCATCAGAGCTAGGACATTTCAAAAAGTGCTTCAGTGCCTATGTGCAGACGGACAGGGAGAAATGTATTAATACACATTTAATGACCAAGGTAATTAGCACAGTCAGTTGAGTAAAGAATCCCTCTGGACATAATGAGCAAAGAGAGCGGGGAAACCAAGTGTGACGAAAAGTGAGAGCTTGAAAGACAGAGTGAGTGTGATCAGGCATGGGAGGGAAAAAGAGAAAGGAGTCTAACTGCACATACAGTTCTCGTACCCTGCTGTACTGTCCACACTTCTGAAAGAACTTCCCAGCCTGAAGATGATTCTTCTCCCCCTCAAAATACAGCGCTATGCTCTGATAGTCTTCTATTGTAGCCTCTGAACCTGAAAACATGCGCATAGCATGATAGAAAATATACATATTGAATTTGAACTAATTCATCCAGTACAATTTGGATGAATTGGTATTGTAAATGATGTGCCTTGTAGTTAAATAAAGTAAGTAATTCTTGTTATGAAGCACCTTTAACTCTAAAACTTTTTTTTTTCTAAATAATATGCTTATGCAGTATTTGAAGAAAGTATTTCAATAACAGGGTTTACCATATTTTTAGAAATACACTCTGGTCAGATTTATGACACTTACCCCTGGGTTCACAGACAAGGCTTGGGTCTAGTCCCAGACTAAAATGCCATAATATGTCAGTGCCATTGTTTTGTCTCAAGACGCACACCAGTAATGTTTTTTTCTTAAATGGTCTAATTAAACTAAGGCATATTCCTAATTTAATCTAAGCCCTGTCGGTGAAACCAGGCCATAAACTACTTGATTATTTAACAGAACAGAAAGAAGTTAGAGTTAAGTAAGTCACTGCTATGTAAAGGATGGAGAGTTTACATGCTGGTGTCAACTTTAAGTGAACTAATATTTTTTAACTATTAAAACAACTAACAATTTTTAAACAATTTGTTCCGCTATAGTTCCTTCTTTGGTTTTGTTAATTAAAGGGATATTACAAAAGATTAACAGAATGGAAAGTCCTGAATAGTACACAAGTAGGGATGCAGCGATTTACCGATTTCTCGCTTAAAAATGTCGCGGTTAATTAACCGTAAAGGCTCTGCTACACCGGGTGTTTCTTTTGCACGGAACGGTCGGAAATGCAACTTGTACAAAACAAAAACAAAGTTACCCCAGCGGTGTACCAGCTTAAAGTGTCGTTCTTATCAGAGTCACGGAGGCTACTAGCCGACTGTACATACTGGATTAACTGTGCAGAGGGACCAAACGCCGGAGTCGGCTGTCAGCTAAGCCCTCAGTGCGAGGTTTTGTATTAAAGCGACCAGTGTTGCCAACTCTTGCGAGACAAATAAGCAACCACAGCTTCAAAAACAAGCCGTAATATATTATTTTAAGTAATAATATATTAATAAGTAATATATTATTATTTATTAATATATCATTAATATATTAATATATTATTATATATTAATATATTATTATTTCAAGTAATAATATAATTATTAATATATTATTTATTGTCATCAATGTCATTTATGATCAATAATTTATCAATAAATGAGCCTGCAACATATTAAATTGTAACATCTCGTAGTTTGAAAAGAAAAAACAGATGTGATTTTACAAAAGTCTTTAAACTGCAATAAAGGCTGTGAACAGAAGAGGTTTGGTGATGGAAAAAGAGAAAAAGTGACGTGAAGGCTAAACTCTATAGTCAGAGCTATTGCACACATATGGAGCAGTGGTGAACATGCACACTATAAACCGTAAAAAAGATAAGCCCTGCATCTCAATGTGCAATCTGCCCTAAATAGAATTGAAAATTACTAATGTCCCATATTTAGGATTAATAATATGCACTTTTTTTACAGTCTATGATTAGGATTTGGGACACAAGCACTGCAATATAGCTACATATTTATATTAAAATACATTCGAACCCTATACCATTCATTACCTACTGTTATTATTAGTAGCATATATTATTTTTATTTATTTTTTATATAACAGCCTGTAATAATAAATACATTATGAAAATATTTTTGTAGCGACTCAGGCGAATCAAACACACAATCGCCAGTTACATTTAACAAATATGCTTTGAAAGTTGTGCTGATGGACAGACCTTCCCCCAACACAACAGCTACCCTGGAAACCATCTGATAAGATGTTTTACGACCGGAAAGAATGTGGAGAAAGTCTTATACACAAAGAGCTTAAGACACAGAGCTTTTGCCTCAAATTATAGACAAACCATCTATAGATGAACATGCACCCCAGGACATTATATGTAAACACATAATTGTTTTGTAAAATGTTTCTTCTGTATGGTATTTTGGTACACTCAAGCCAGGCCACCAATGCAGGCCCTCCAAGCAGGCCTCATCTCTTCCAAAAATCTTCTCTTCTACAATCCGATCTTCAAGAACACGAAGCATCGCTAAAGCAAACAGCCGCTTCCCTCCCAACCTCGGAAAGGACCGCCGGACCGCCGGACACGCAGACACACATGCACACAAGCGAGAAGCCAAAACGAAACCAAAAAGAATGCAAGTATTCTATTTCTTACTGCTGTAAAGAGGGTGTGTTATTCTCCCGTTGGGATAAATTAACTCCGTGAAGGTCGTATCTGGTGAATTGAAGGAAAGTTGGTTCTCACCCTCCCCCACTCTCTTTGTCTCTCTCTCTCTCTTTTATCTCTCTCTAACTTCAGTCTATTCAGTATTCTCGTTTATGTATTCTTTCGTTAATATCTATATTTCTACTCTCTTGATGCATATTTAGTATGTACTTTCTGTGTGAATTGTAGTGTTATTTTTAGTCTGTGTTTATTAAACCTTCAAAAGACATTTAATGAGTTGAATCTGTTATTCTGCCACATACACGAAGTCAATGAAACTTGCGATCTAAACGTTACCTAACTGCTTATGCTACTATGTTAGTAAAGTAAACTGTATGACCATTTGAAATATTGAACTTGTCCTGATCAGTAAAGTTAATGTTTCTCATGCGCTCGGAAAGCAGTAATCCATTATTGAGAATTGATTTGAAAAGTCTATAACTAATTTGCAGGACAAACTTAGTAGGATAATTTCAAGCAATTTCATAAAGGGTTACTTGTATTTAATTAAACAATTTTCCCTATCGGAAAATTTTAATACGTAATGAACAACTGGCAAATCATATTCATAAATTCATGAATATTGAATATTAAATCCCTTTTGAGTTAATTATTCCCCGAGACATTAAACTCATGAGTCGTTGTTGTTACATTTATTTGGTGGAGAATGCGGGCAAGTTTCAAACGTTTGTGTATGTGTGAATGATATTCATATTCTATTCATTGTGTATTTTTGAGGTATTAATAACCTGCACGCGCGTTTTTGTTTCGTTTTGTTTTGGTGTTGTTTTGTGAATTGAACGGTACGCGCAAGGCGAACCCAAGCATAAACAGATGCTGAGAAATGTTGAAGTAGCCGGATTATATTAATAAAAATCCGCGTGATCTCCGAAACCCCCTGCAGCCGTAGGCGCAATAGGTTTTATCCGCGTGATTTCCAAACGAATGTATTGTAGAAAATCCATACATTTGACTCGAGCAATATATTATGTGTTCCATCAAAATAATGAGATTTTGATGATGTCTGTAGACACGTACGTTGCGTTATCCCGCTTGATCTGAACTACAAAAGTTTCTATCTGTGCGGAAGATTGGGACAGGACGAGACTCTCCTGTACAATATAAGGGGCCTCAGAATAATTATTATATCGTTAAGATAAACGATAACTCCTGGTTTAAGTCTGGCTTAGCTAACCAAAGACTTGAGACCTAAAACATTTGAATCAGAGATGCTGAAAACCGTCAGCCATATTGATAAATGTCTATTGGAGTCCATGTAAAATGCGTGAATAGGCAGACGGAAAATTCCTGCATTCACCCGTCTTGTTACGCGTGCATCTAGAGCACCAGTCATTTGTAAATGATTTGCAAGAGCCAGTAAAGCACAGAACGCCAGGGCGACTCAGAAATTGCAACGCCGCTTGCAAACCGCCAGAGGGCGACTCAAGAATTGCAACCATTGCAACGCCGCTTGCAGAACGCGAGGGCGACTCAGAAATTGCAACGCCGCTTGCAAACCGCCAGAGGGCGACTCAAGAATTGCAACGCCGCTTGCAGCACGCCGGAGGGCGACTCTAGAACCAGACAAAGCCATCTGGTGAGCATTTCCGCCTAACTAACTCTAGTCTAGGGCGGGCGCAATAGCGCCATCGTGTGGATAAATTCGGATAGTTTCACTCTCCGTCATTTGATTCTGCCTTCACAAAATAAGTTTGAGCCTATACATTGTTTATTGCTTACTGTTGTACACAGTTTCATTTATACAATTTTTCTAACAACAACCAAGTCTCCTTTCTCGCTGATTAAACACCCTTATTCGAATTTGAAGTTTAAAAAGAAACATAACTTCCTCTAACTCAAAGTGAAATTAGGTTTAAGTCACACAGTCCAATTGGAAGGAAGGACGCCACCGTGTGGTTATACCCTGTTAAGTCAGCGCAACACTAAATCACTACTCCCTTTCTGATTAATTCTTTTATTTGGATAACTCCCACTTAGAGATTAATCGTTATAGGATAAGATTTTTGATTGGCTTTCTTTTATTTGATTTTCCTTACAGGCTTATTTAAATTTCATTTAAACTTGCTTTGAATTTAATTTGAATTAAGTTGAGCTTCTAATTCTTTTATTTTATTTTATTTATAATTTTATTTTAATTTTTAATTTTAATTTTTAATTTTAATTAATTTTTTTTTTATTTATTAAATTTTTATTTTTATTTTTATTTTTATTTTTCTCTGCAAAAGTTTTTCTGTTCCCCTCCCATTGGGAATAAAGCTCAGTCTGGTAATTACAAACGGTATCAAAAGTGCTTTTTGTTTTATCATTACTTGACAGAAACTTTTGCCTTTTTCTAAATTGCTCTTGATATTTAATCTTCCACGTAAGCGACCTCAATTCACCCCAGGATGAGCTAAATGGGATAACCCATAGTACAAGCCGAATTTTAGTATATCTTGAGCATTTAGCCAATTAATTTCCCTAACACTCCCGGCGCGCACGCTGACATTCCTTTCATTACAGACCAATTCATCTTGTGTTTGTTTCTACTGTGCTCTTTCCTATCCTCACTGTTGGACTATCACGATTGTGTTTCTTTCAGTTCACCAAGAGACCCCAAGGAGAATTAAATAGTCCCGGGACGACCGAGCAGCAGTTCACCAAGTGACCCCCCAGGGCTACCGCCCACCTAATTGTCTGAATTGTCTAATTATCTAACTGTCTAGATCAGTTAGCCAAAATTCCCAGCTATCCGTACGATAGCTCGTTAGCTTAGAACAAGCTTGCATTGGCTCTCTCTCTGTGTGTGTGTGTGTGCTGTGTTTCTTTCGTCCGCAGTAATGTTCCGTGCACCCAGTTCCGCCGTCCCGTGGGATCGCCTAACGACATGGCTGGAAGCGCTAACGGCCACCAGTCAAGGAAGTCTGGGGCAGCCGAGCGAGGAGCAACTGGACACCGAGCTAGACCAGCTGATGACACACGACCCCACGCAGAGCTACTCCAACAAGGAAGTGGCCAAGATCCTCGGAAGCCTCGCCCACGTCCTCATCGCACAGGCACGGCTAAGCGAAGGGAGCTACGACAACCTGGAACAGGAGGCAGCAACGCTAAAGCTTCAAGCCAAGGAGGCCCAGAGAGACCAAGCCCTCACCCAGCTTCGTCTAGATCAGCTTCTAGACACAGAGAAAGACGACGAAACAGACAAAGAACAAAGACAAGAAATAGAAAGGCTTCAAAAGACCCTGAAGGAGCTCCGTCGTGACACCGACCGACGAGTACAGTCAGAGAAAGACGCCAGGAAACACCTCGACGAAAAGCTTCGGCGTGGCGAATTCCTCCTGGAGAGAGCCACTGATGAACTTAAAGACAGAGACATTAAAGCTAAAGTCTATGCAAAACATTTGCAGTCGGCACAAGCCGAGATCGACGAGCTCGTCCAGCAAAGACACGAGCTCAAAGATGAACTTGACATGGTGCAAAAAGAACTGAGACAATCATATATAGTGCAACGTTACCGGAAGGGGGAAACACACAACACACAGTTTCCCCTGACCAGTTACTCCGCACATTTTAGCCACGAAGCAAGAGCTACGAAGGGGAATGACAGCCCCCTGTTTAAAAGAGCACCCGCCAGTCTCCACGAATCCCCGTCAGCAGCAAAGGAAAGGACGCCCTTCCAGGAAGTCAAGGTCAACAGCCACGAAGCTTCAAAGAACCTTGACAAGCTGGCCAGAAATATTCCTACCTTCAGCCCAGACCCGGCAGGAGGACACGACGTCCACGCATACTTAAAAGACATAGACTTTTACTTGCAAACTGTCGCTCACGCGAACAACTGGGACAGACTGTACCTGCTCAGGGCCACGTCTAATCGTGACGTACGCAGCTTTCTGGATCGACAACCAGAGGCCATCAAAGCGGACTACTGGCATCTACGACAAGCTCTAATTCGTGAGTACTCCGATCCCGAGTCAGACCAGGGGTTCATCACTGCCATGGACCTCAAGCAAGCTCGACGTGAGACCTCACAGAACTTTTATAACAGACTGCGACGTGCCTACTTCGGGGCACGTAACGACCCAGGCATGGAGGAGGACATCAACTTCAAAACTCTTTTCCTCCGAAACCTGCACCCTACCATCAGTTACCACCTGGGGGTGCTGGCGTGCCCGCGCAGCATGGGCACGCAACAGTTAAGAGACTTGGCTCACAAAGCTTATGTCAAACAGAAAACCATTTCTGAAAAGACTGTAAAACAGCCCAATATCTGCCCTGTCTCTGTGCACCACCCAGAGCTAACCCTAGAGGGCGCCAAACAGAACCACAGTTACCGACCCGTCAACAGAGAGTCCAAACCACTCCAAGCCAGCAGAGGGCAGCGTGGTCATAATGGCGACCGTCCACGGTACCAGAGCGATCGCTCTGAAGGATCCTGGGACCCGCCTCGCCCAGAAAGCCAGCGAAGAGGCCACTCTCGACGGGACAATGGTAGGCCCAGACCTGAACCCACGTCTGGCAAAGAAAGTGTAGCTGCTTCTGAAGTTACAGAGCTCATAAAGATCCTGAAAGAGCTCCTCCGACAGAAACCTCACAAGGAAGACAAGAAGGACGGACCAGGTACAGCACGACTAGACATGATACCTGAAATCAACCTTCCCGCCCTTCCTGCAACTGAATCATCCACCCTGAACACTGTTCCCCAACCACGGACTAGTGTACTAACTGTTGCACCCCCACACGTCAGCAGCACACACTCACTACAGCTGACAGCAACAGCCTCTAATCAAGACAGCATCATGGGACAGCCCAGCGTACCAGAAAGCGCTGCTTTGATTGTTTGCACGCATAATGACACACTTGACACATATCCAGACGGCTTATCAAGCAACATACAGGTCCCCACACCAAGACTCCTGGGAAACCTAATCGAGAAGGGGATGACTCGAAAACTCTATCTGACTATCACTATGGAAAGGGAATTTAAGCTCGAAGCCCTAGTGGACACTGGCTCCGACCTCACGCTTATATCCGCCCAACTGTTTGAAAGACTCAGATTTGAAGCACAGAGGAAAAATCGCACCCTTAACCTTCACACTTGTAAGCTAAATGTGCAGTCGTATAGCCAAAACGACATCCAGCTCAAGCATGTAGCTTCCATCCACCTGACAATTGGACCTATGAGGCTGATACACCCAGTCTATATCTCCCCTATGAACACTTATCCGTTTCTCATCGGAAAAGACCTGCTGGACCGCTTCGAACCCGTACTGGACTTCAAACAGCTGAAAGTCTGGGCTCAAGTGCGTGACCCTCTGCCCCTTCAGACACACACATCGTCTGAGCAAGACTGTCAAGTCACAGAGGTCACGGAAACTCCCACAGAGCCAGACTACCATGTCACAAAGGCCACGGGACCCCCTGCAGCACACTGTGACAACACAGCTTCAGCCCCAAAGGCAAGTTCAAATTCGCTAATTTGCACATTTCAGCTATCCAAAGACTCTGATGCCTTCTGCCCCCAGGTCATGAATGACCTACAGCTGAATGACATTGTCACAACGAACAGTATCCCTGCACTGTGGGCAGACAACTCAACAAAAAGTCTACCACTGTGCAATACAATCAGTAAAAACACACCACACGGCGACATGTGGGCACCCCCGCACCCCACATCCAGCCCCATTGTTGCAGTGCTAACCTACAGCAAGCGATCGACACCGGCTACAATGCCTCCCTTGCAGCTGCTATCGCTAACGCCGCAGTTTTCACACAACGATATTGCGGATACGCAAGCCTCTGACACTGCAACAAAGACAATTCTTGACCACCTCTCAGACCCCTCCAACCACCCTATCACTGACTCTGAGCTCATTGATGACTCTAGCCACAAGCATCTGCATAACTCCAGACACATGATGCGTATTATGGACAACATTCTCTGGTTTGCACCCGATGGTAACACAGCGCCACAGCTTGTAATGCCACGGTCGCAAAGGGGGGTGATGCTAATGTACGCCCACAACACACCATGTGCTGGACACCACGGCACCAGAGCCACGCATGACACACTGAAACAGGTGGCATATTGGCCTGGGATGCATCAAGAGGCAGCAGAGTATGTTAGAGAAGGGCTAGTTCGCTGCCAGTTCCAACCAGCAAACCCGAACCACAGAGCCCCACTGCAACACAGAGGGACCACGTTCCCATGGTCAAACCTACAAATCGACCGGGTAGAAGCCCTGCCCAGGTCCACAAAAGGCAAAAAGTACTTTCTCACAGTGGTGTGCCAGTTTACCAAGTGGGTGGAGTGTCAACCAGCACCCAACGACACCGCCCAGACCACGGCATACCACCTGATGAATCACATCTTTTTCCTGTCAAGATTGCCACTGAGAATCAACTCAGACAGAGGCATCCACTTCACTACTGAGGCCATGCAACAGATCTGGAAATGCCTAAGAAACGCGGCCGTGATCATGCTCCTGTGCCTCCAGACAATCAGAGGCCAGCCACCACCAGACATCATCACACCGAGTCCAGCCTCGGGCATCGTTCTGAGAGAGCAACCTGGACTACTGATCACCAACTGCAAATGAATCCTCAAAAGAAAGACGTACTCTCCTGAACTTCACATCAGCAGCGCAAGCTCCTCCAGCCCTGCACACAAACGCAAAGGGGGGGAGGAGCCCAAGCCCTCTGCCTAACCTTACACCAGCTTCAAGAACCTTCTCCTCCAACACCAGTTAGTCATCTTGTAGGCAATACTGCCAAGCCCCACACTATGTCATGCATGTGATTTGAGAAAGAAGGCCTTAAACGAACACAAGGCCGCCTCTGAAGGGATTCTCAAAACCCCAATGACTTTGAACTTTGAAACAGAGAAACCAAAGTGGATCACCAGAAGGCACCCAGCCTGGCCACAATGCGAGGCACCCTCTAAAAAGTTCCTAGTCAGCATAGGACATAAAAGTGTCAAGATGCACAGTCCATCTTCCTAGGCAGGAGACCTAAAGGACTGACTTGCCATTGCGAGGAACATGGTTCCACCCAGGGCTGCAGAAAGCCCACAGCACACCTGCACCACACAAACGGACTTCTGGATGACAGGTGACGCACCGTCAGGGCACCTGCTGCCTCGACACCTGCTGCACAAGCACAGAGACCTGAACTGGCTACTGTCTGCCTTATCTGCCGTGGAACGAACATCACTTCAGGAGACACAAACAACTGGAGCCTAACATGGCTATGGTGTGTCTGATCTTCCTGAACTTTTGATATCGCTCGTTGTTGTCCATAGGAGGGACAACAACTAGCGAAAGGGGGGATTATGTAGCGACTCAGGCGAATCAAACACACAATCGCCAGTTACATTTAACAAATATGCTTTGAAAGTTGTGCTGATGGACAGACCTTCCCCCAACACAACAGCTACCCTGGAAACCATCTGATAAGATGTTTTACGACCGGAAAGAATGTGGAGAAAGTCTTATACACAAAGAGCTTAAGACACAGAGCTTTTGCCTCAAATTATAGACAAACCATCTATAGATGAACATGCACCCCAGGACATTATATGTAAACACATAATTGTTTTGTAAAATGTTTCTTCTGTATGGTATTTTGCATCTTTTTGTCTGTGTCTTAACAAAGTACTAGTTCAGATAACCTCATATATGTCATGTCTCCTATCAAATTAATGCTCACTTCACGACTTACACTTCCATGTATATCACTTATTCAGAAAATGCAGTGTGTGTTTGTTGCATTAATTATAGTATGAAGACTCAGAGACCCACTGAGTCGAACCTTCAAACAAAGAGCAATAAAGTCTGCTGAGGAATTTCCCGCCGGGAAATCCCAACACTCTCATTGGTTAAGTCTAACCCTGGAGGGTGGGACTATTTCCAGACCTTAAAAGACCAGTGAAGACAGCCTCCCCCCTTTTTTTCTTGTTCTCTTACTCCGCTCTGTTCACTTCTCCTCTCTCTCCTGTGGGAGCCAACACCCACGGGGGGGGGGGGGGGGGGGGTGGGGGGGGGGCTGGCACTCAAGCCAGGCCACCAATGCAGGCCCTCCAAGCAGGCCTCATCTCTTCCAAAAATCTTCTCTTCTACAATCCGATCTTCAAGAACACGAAGCATCGCTAAAGCAAACAGCCGCTTCCCTCCCAACCTCGGAAAGGACCGCCGGACCGCCGGACACGCAGACACACATGCACACAAGCGAGAAGCCAAAACGAAACCAAAAAGAATGCAAGTATTCTATTTCTTACTGCTGTAAAGAGGGTGTGTTATTCTCCCGTTGGGATAAATTAACTCCGTGAAGGTCGTATCTGGTGAATTGAAGGAAAGTTGGTTCTCACCCTCCCCCACTCTCTTTGTCTCTCTCTCTCTCTTTTATCTCTCTCTAACTTCAGTCTATTCAGTATTCTCGTTTATGTATTCTTTCGTTAATATCTATATTTCTACTCTCTTGATGCATATTTAGTATGTACTTTCTGTGTGAATTGTAGTGTTATTTTTAGTCTGTGTTTATTAAACCTTCAAAAGACATTTAATGAGTTGAATCTGTTATTCTGCCACATACACGAAGTCAATGAAACTTGCGATCTAAACGTTACCTAACTGCTTATGCTACTATGTTAGTAAAGTAAACTGTATGACCATTTGAAATATTGAACTTGTCCTGATCAGTAAAGTTAATGTTTCTCATGCGCTCGGAAAGCAGTAATCCATTATTGAGAATTGATTTGAAAAGTCTATAACTAATTTGCAGGACAAACTTAGTAGGATAATTTCAAGCAATTTCATAAAGGGTTACTTGTATTTAATTAAACAATTTTCCCTATCGGAAAATTTTAATACGTAATGAACAACTGGCAAATCATATTCATAAATTCATGAATATTGAATATTAAATCCCTTTTGAGTTAATTATTCCCCGAGACATTAAACTCATGAGTCGTTGTTGTTACATTTTAAAAATTAAATTAGGTGCCTCTCCTCCCCGTTTCCTCTCTATCTCTGTTGTCTGCATTGTTTGTAAAAAATGTTATCGTCTATTTACGTCTACAAACTATAATTACGTGCATTTATAACGTCACATTACAGTTTGACTAGAGCGCAAGAGCGGACCTTTCTGTTTGGTAAAGCCAGTTTCCTCTTACACTGTTTACCATCATAATCTCCTCCATATCGCTTTGAAATGCAGCATTCTGTACAGAATTCAAATGGGTGGATATGTTTTGTTGTCTGCGCCGACTCGCGCATATGATCCACGTTGCGCTCTCGTGTCTGTAGTCTAAATTTACACCTGAGCCGTTGCGGTGTGTGCGCGGCTGCGGTGCGTGAAACTAACGTGAAAACAGATTTAATTAGCCTCAAATTAAAGCATATTTACACTGAATGGTTTCCTATCTCATATATATATTGTGCTGTGTGCCTTTCACCATGTTGAAATTAGTAAATGTGAGTGAACAACTGACCGATTTCAGCCGAGGCTTCAGCAGTGTAAGGGGGCGGGCTTTAGATTCTAGAGAGCATTTTGATTGGACAGAAGATTTGACGAGAAAGTGAAGTCTGCGATGATGTCACCAAAATCTGAGATTCGTTTTAACGGAAGTGGGAGACTGTAAATTTTGAATGCTTATATCTCATAAATGCAAATTTTGTCATAGTTTTGGAACATACCAGCTTTAAGGCTAACACACAGTCATACTAAAAGCTAAAAAACTTAAATTTTGATTTCAGTGGACCTTTAAAAATCTAAAGAGTGTTCATGTGATTTTATTCAATGTTGTGAAATTAATGAATGCATAATAATCGTGATAATCGTGAAACCGTGATTTATCAGACTATATCCGTACCAACAAAATCTATAATTGTTGCATCCCACAAAAAACCTTGTATATTAATTACCAATTAAAACTATATAAATTTTTTTTTAAAATCCAGTCAGTGTAAACCAAAGTAGTCACATGACATAAAAACACCCAAAACTTCACCCAACACTTCCATAACTGTGATTTTGTGAAAACTAAATTCAAGTTTAATATTTTATCAAGACATATAATGTACTGTAGGAATGATCCAAGTAGATGATCAGAGAGTTTACCAATGATGTCAGCATAGACCTCCATCTGCCCGTGCTGCTGGGCCAACTGAAAAGCTTCATCGCTGCAACGCGACAAAACCAGGAACTGGATCGCTGAGCCATAATCACTCAAGCGCAGGAAAAACCTGTGCAGTCACAGAACATTTAATAGCACTAACAGAAGATCAGGATGAGCAAAATAAGATGTTCAATCCTAATAATCTGGAAAAAAATATATGTTACTTGTTGAGAACACATTTTATAAAAGAAGAAACATAACCATTCCTAGGCACACAGATTTTGGAGGCTGCTCCCTTTACTAACCTGGCTACCATTTTGGCTCCTTCAATGGACTGAGTTTCTCGTACGATGCGGACAGCCTCCTCAGGGTTGTTAAGATTCTCCAGTAGGATTCGTATTACGTTGTCCCAGTCTCGTGCACTTTCATAGGCCATTGCTGCCTCTTTATATCTAAACACATACACACACAATATTTGAAAAGTGGCAATTCTGGGGATGTTGGCGTTTCTTGAATGTGGTTTTACGGTAGGGTTCATAAATCGAGAAGATACATTTTTCCAGGAAAAACATCTAGGAAAGAATCCTCCCTAGAGGACAAAAATGCCAATCATGCCTGTCACAACAACAAAGAAACGAATTGTAATGGTCACTTAGAGGGTTGAAAATGGAAATTTCTTATAAAAATGGGCAAATTATGGAAAACGTATTCTTAATTTTAGCGGAAATATAACGAAAAGATAGCGAAATTCTATCTTTAAAATAATAAATAAATATAATATAGCTGTGAGCAGTAATTATCGGGGTTCAAGCTATTTAAGGCCTTTAAGATATTACGTTTTATTTAGTAAGCACTAAAATCATAGAAGGAAAAGACAATTAACAGCGAAATACCACGTGATTACAGAGGCATAAAACTTGTTAGCAGCAACTAGTGGCAAATTTCTTTCAAAATTCTTACAGACCTCTAGAGCCATTAGTTGAACATGCTCACCAAGTTTTGTTCAGATTGGCCTCCGGTAGCCTTGTCTAATAGGTGCTCAAACTTCATTTGCAGATGGCAACCATGTTTTTTGAGATACGCCAAAGTCCTCATTGGCCATCATGGCACTTTAGTAAGTAAGTAAGTAAGTGAGTAAATATTATTTATAAAGCACTTTTAAATTCAGCTTACACTGACCAAAGTGCTGTACAAAACAATCATAAAAATACATTAAAATGAAAAATATAAGAAAAAATAAAAAAATAGAATTAGAAAACAGTTACTAATCCAAAAATTAATAAGCAGGAAATGCTAAAACGTAAGGATGTGTCTTGAGTCTAGATTTAAAAACGGAAACAGAAGGAGCACACTTAATGTCAGGTGGCAACTGATTCCATAATCTTGGAGCAGCAACTGCAAAGGCTCTGCCTCCTTTCATTTTTAGCCGTGACCGTGGGACATATAAGAGACCTTTATTGGCAGATCTGAGGGACTTAGGAGCTAAATTTAAATTAACAAGATCAGAGATGTAAGACTTTGGACAAAGACAGTGTATGCCAATTTTCAAGTCAACCAGACTAAGGGTTCGGTGGTTATTATAGCTAAAGTAGTGTATAGCTTATAGTGCCACCAAGTGTCTAACCTGTGTCCCTAGTTAGGTGAAAATATCTTGTTCCAATAGCAAGTTATAGCTATTTTAGTAAAAGTTTTTATTAACACATCGAACATTTTGGCTCCCATTAGACTAAATCATCAGACCAATCCTTGGTGACTTAGTAGGCGGAGTAGTACCGGCCCTCAAAGCTTCAAGGCTCTATGACTTACAGTTTGGTCTGCGCTATTAGTTTTAGGGGAGAATGCTGATCCTTGGAAATTTGACTAATTACAATAGGGTTTCAGCGCTACATGCTCGTAACCCTAATAAATAAATAATAGTATAAAGTGATCTCTGTAAGTCAATACATAATATAAAGTGAGTGTTTACATTGTTGAAGGGTGACTGCATTCCATTTAGTACATACTTGCCATCAGCCTCCTTTGCCTTGGCGTACTGCAGGTGAATCTTTGGGGAAGTCACATGGGGCAGGAGCTCGCCGACCTTTGCCCTGGCATTAAGAGGTTAGAGATCAATTTAAGTTACAAATTTGCTATGACAAGTGTGCTGACAAGTTTGTTTCCCTAGCACAACTTTAAAATCTTTAAAAAAGTTTTAAATCCTTAAAAACTTTAAAAAAATTAGGGCTGTGCGATTAATCGAAATCATAATAAAATCGTGATTTGAGCATGTGCGATTTCTAAATTGCTTCATAGCACGATTTTTTTTCGCTCCTGGCCCCAACCTCCCAGTATGCTTTCCGAACCAATCAGAATACAGCATGCCTAAATTGAGTGCGAGAACGGAACAGACCAGGCATAACACATCAACATATGAAATAAAAAATGTTTTATTATAGGCTAGACCTAATATTTAAACATAATTAAATAAGCTAGGTTTGCTTTAACCAATGGCTGACGAAGTCTGCTCATTCTGATGGACATTTCCTTTTCTTATGTCCTTTCCTTATGTCCTTTAGCCTATGGCAGCGGATATAACTCACAGTACAATAGACATTTTTAGCCAGATATGTGCAAGACATAATTATAAACTATAAACTGTCTACTTTTATTAGCCTACACCAACAAAGGCCATTGATTCAGATAACGCATTATTTTGCATGCACTCACTCCAAACGCCGTCTTCATTTCAATAATTTATTTTGTTTCTAAATTCAGTTCATTTTTTTTTTTTAAAACGACACGAAAATTAACGAAATCTAACGAAATTCAAAGCCAAAATAACGAAAAACAAAACAAAACATTGAGTTACCACCATGAAAAATCAAACATTTCGTTCTTCTAATTTTAATTAATAGTGGATAACAGGCCTATCCTTCCATTAAAAATAATGTCTATTGCAGCGCTGGGAAACGTACCAATTTTGTCGACTTTAGTCTGAGTTGTTTTTTTGTTTTTGTTGTTTTGATTACCCACATTAATCAGTGATGAGGGTTCATCCAAAATGAGCAAATGCCTGCGGTCATCACCCGCGGATGTTTTTTTATATTTTTAATGATATTCGGGTCGCAGTCAGTCGGGCCGTTTGAAATACAGATGCCATTTAAACCTTTGTAATTTATATAGTAGCCTACTAGACACAATTTACTATGAAATCCATTGATAAGGAGGATCCTCTGCGTTCCAGCATAAGTGCAGCCAGCGAGCGGACATTCAGCTTCGCAGGTCGAGTCATAGAGGCGAGAATTAAACCGGCTCAACCCAGGGACGGTCGATTCAATATTATTATACACGGTGCGAGCAATGCTAAAAATAAGTAGGCTAATCTTCTGTTTTAGGCCACCAACGGCACCTTATAGCCCTTTTAACCCCTTTTCTGACACGGGACAAAATGCCCGATTGGCGATATCCCACGTTGCAATGCGATTGTACCATTTTAATAGGCTACTTTTAAACGCATAGCTCAGTAATGTCAGATTTGTGTATTTTCAGAGAGGGGGTGGGATTAGTGCCCTGCACGAGCCTCATATCTAGGCCGTGTCCGACAGCTTATCAAAGTTCCGACTGGAGCCGTGTTTTTTTTGTTTTTTGTTTTTTACATTGTTGCAGCCATTAAAATAGTTCAGTTTTGTTTTTAATGTCAAAGTAGTTATATTTTGTTTTGTTTCTTTATTAAGTTCATTAAGAAAAATGTTTAGAGCAATTTTGTGTTTGTTAAATTAAAGTTTTAATTTTTTTAAGTGATGGCCAGCAACCAACCGAGGTAATGTTTAATCAATTTAGCCTCTCATATCAACTCTTGACTTGCCTATGATAAAATCCATAGATATAAAACACTTCAAGCATCACAATGTTAGTTTATTTAGCCTACTATTACCATCACAGTAAAAGGCTTTTTTGACGAGCTGAGGCAGGCTGATGCTCCTCGCAATGGCGCTTGCAAACTAAACGAGCTAAACAAATAAAAATTAAAATCTCCCCATTTAACAGAGTTCACATCAACGAAAGCAAAAGTTTCATGATACATTTTATTCAGCAGCTCATTTCAAATTCAAAGACCGCAATATGAGAAAGCGACCTAAGCACTGGTAAGATCATTTAGTCTCATTAATAAATATATTTATATATTTTATTTATTTATTTAGGCCATTTGTCTGTTCTAGAGACGTGTTAACTTTACGATAAAGCTCTAATTAGTTTCCTTTGGAAATATGTTTCAAATTCACACAGAATGCCTTTATAACCCGAAATCAGGATTTAAAAAAAAAAAAAAATCGTGATATTAATTTTTTTGTCCATATCGCACAGCCCTAAAAAAAATAACCTTATTGTATTACCAGTTTTTGCAGCGTATGTAGACAGAGGCAGCTTTGTCATAGAACTGGCCTTTCTCATACAGCTGAGCCGCTTCTGAATATTGCTGCACACAAAATCGTCATCAATTATCATTTACTATCTGCTCTGTAACATAGCAAATCAAGTGATATGTATATTAAAGTATACTTCATTTTTTCAATATGGGCTAGGGTCCACATACAGTGTGCATGAATTGAACATCAGCACCATATTGTATGTGTACAGCCGTTTTTCCGCATATACACATTACAGTTTTCTTGACCTAATTAGTTTGTCCTCAAGATGGCAACAATACCCCAGGGCCATTGATTCAGAAGGTAGTTGAAGAAAAAAATTAATAAACAGAAGAGACAGAAACGTGTGCAAACTACAACAACAATGGATGGCTATGTATATGAGAGTGTGCAAGGAGGTTAGAAAAATCCTGCATTTGTACAACTCCTAGCCTAAATGGTGAATACTTTGAAAGGCTATAAGTAAAACTGTGCGAAAACATTGACTTTGGGTTACATTAACACACACACACCTTCATGCTTTCTAGAATGGCTCCACAGTCTTTCTTCAGAGCTCTGCTGGGGTGTTTGATTGCCTGGTTGGCTCCTCTACGAATGTCACCCATTCGAATGGACATACGAGCCACTCCTGCTAGACAGCTCTCATCATGATCCTGGAACTACACACACACACACACATTAGGATGTACTGTCTATGGCTCATGGTTTCAGATACCATAAGGAATAAAATCATATAACTTAAATTGGTATTCATAGAACTTTTTTTTTTCTTCCAGGACTGTATTCTTGAAACTTTAGTTTAGGGTCAAATTCTCACTCCTAATTACTGTGTGTTACTGTTAGCAAAGTAGTTGTTAAGTTTAAGTATTGGGTAGGATGAAGGGATGCAGAATATGGTCATGCAGAATAAGGCATTAACATGTGATTTAAGATTTAAGTACTAATAAACATCCAATATCTTAGTAATATGCATGCTAATAAGCAACTAGTAGTGAGAATTGGACCCTAAACTAAACTATAGTGCTATAGTGCACAAGTGGACAATTTTTTGTTCTTTTTGGAACTTGACATGAATATTCACAATTTCTCCTTTTCTGTTAAATGGGGAAAAGACAGTCTGACAACTTTGTAAATGTGTAAAAGATTACAAACTTGTCATTTCTGGATGAGAATTTCCTTTAAAGTTCATAGTTTTACAAACATGCAAACATTTACCTTATTGTTTCCTGTTATGCCTTTCTCATAGTGTGCCAGTGCATTCACATAATCACCACTAAAGAATGACACAAAAACATATGACATTACATCAACAATAAAGGGATGTATAGGGATAATGTATTTTTGTAGGACAAAATCCAGAAATGAGTTTGCATTTTAGTCAATAGGTGTGTCCCAATTAGCATACTTATGCACAATTCGATGCCGTTATAAAAGTATAAATAGTGTGTAAGTAGTGTTTACACAGAATATTTCAAAAAGAAAGTGTGCTTTAACAAAGACAAGGGGGAAAAAATATTTTAACTTAAGAACAATGTAAAATTTATCCGTAACCTCAGACCAAAAAATCCGAACTGGGGTAGAATACTATAAAGAAAATGGAGGTATGTGTTTGGGCTATTTTAAAGAAACTGTATGTAAAAAATGTATTTCAATTAAACATAAATTGGCCCTGATATGTCATTGACAACAGTAGACCGGCCAGGATGTTGTCATTGAAAAGTTGTTGTTGCAGCCCTCAACTGATGTTGTCATGTTGTGTTATGGCCTGAAGCTCTGCCCTCCACCTATCTACCAATCACAAAGTCAGTAGTGTTTCCGCACCTGGGTTGCCAGATCTGCTCTATTTACCACAGCTGCAGCTACAAACGTTCCTGCTGGTTCGTGCAGCCTATCTGGCAACCTCGAGTCACTGCTCTACAGTCAGTTGAAAGCGATTGCAGTACCAGTTTTGGCCACAATCCTACATACACTTCCTTTAAGTTTACATTGGACACTTGGTGAATCGACACGCCCAATTTAAACAGCTTGTTTAAGTCTCTGTACAGACTTCAGAATCATCCCAGCGTGAAATAAGTGGATGATTTATTTTAATGGCATACCCGGATCGTGTTGAAGGATTATATGTTTGTCCAGACCATTTTGTTGGAGGGTTCGCCAAGAAACTTTTGTTGAAAGATGAAGCAGCCAACTGCATTGGATTTGACAGCTGCTTCATCACAAACCCTAAGTAAATGATTGCAGCATCTGGACCAATCAGACACACAATTATTCATTATAATTAATAAATAATCCAACAGAAGCCTGAAGACCATAACAAGCAAAGGTCTAAGTAGGCCCAAGCAGGCTCTGAGATGTTTGCTTTCCCAATGATCACTGACACTAGTCCTGCAACTAGTGGACCTCAGAGACATTCCAGGTAGAGGGAAGTTGAGCACAGGCAAAAGCAAAGGCCATAGAAAAGACTCAATAATGCCCATAAAAAATACATTTACTTTCTATAAATGAACATGCATATCTCCAGGACATTGTGTGTGTGATTATTACTGTCTTGTATAGTGTCTTTTGTACTGTATACCGTTTTATGCATGCTTTATGACAGAACCACTCGATAATGTAACCTTATAGGTATCACGCTTCTAATCAAATAAATCCTTGATATACACACAGATGCATATCACAATCATGAGTTATAATTAGTTATTCATATTTACCTTTTAAGCTAATTTGCTACATGATTTCATAATGCTTTGTCTGAAAATTACGGTTTTAAATGGATAATGCTTTTAAAACACTTTTTTTGACGTTAGCCAAACATTGGCCATTTACTGCCCCTTAAAGATGGGTCAGAATGAAAGTTAAAAATAATTGTTTTTCGGCATATATTTGTTTTGTTTCGCTTTTTTATTAATATTATAAGTGAACATTTAATCGAAGGAACATATTACAATATAAAAAATCCACGTCATGAACCCCGACATGATTTATGATAAACATCATCACAACAGGCAAATTCATCTACTCACTAGCCTGACTATCTGTTCTACTGACAATCTGTTCTAACTCAAACTTCCAGGGGGAAAAATTTGGAAGCTTAATAGGGGTTTAGTCTTCCCCCCATAGCGATTGTATTTAGGCTTCAAAATCCATAAAAGTTGTGTTAATTTGTGAAGTTTATCACAATGAACAAAACATAATGTGTAATAATCATAAACCGTTGTTGGTCACAATACTTTTGTGGCAAGGGGGGCGTGGTTCAGCGAGGTCTGCAGCGGGAGAGAGAGCCGCGGGACGAGCGGTAAGTGAGTGGGTTGGACGCAGATTGATAACACCTGTTTCTGATTCCAGTAATGGGTGTGGAGAGAGCTTAAAACGCTGGCAGAATCGGAAGCATGAGAGAGAGAGACGGACTGCTGACGTTCCCCACAGAGACATTGAGCTTGCCGGAACCCGGAAGTGGAACGACCCGGAAGCGAAACCGAAACTGAGCAAAGGAAAAGTCACACGCTGAAGTGTGCACGTTGTTGATTTTGAGTGATTAAATAAAAGAGACGTCAGCAGTCCAAGCCGACCCCTTGTCCTCTTCCTTCCTTATCTACGAACTTTTTACACTGGTGCCGAAACCCGGGAAGGAAGCAGGACCAAGCCGCCGCCATGCAAACACCGTCCTCCACCCCACTTGCGGAGATCATCTCATCCCTCGCGGATCTACACCGCAAGCAACATCAGGCCCTGCTGGACCTTAGGACGGATCAAGAACGAAGATTCGCAGCGATCGTCCAAGGCCAGCAGGAGGACCACTAGAGGTTCCGGAGCTGGCTCGACCGGGAGGCTCGCGCCGAGGCCGCCGGGCAGACCAGCGCACCGGTTCACGTGCCAATGTACAAGATGGGGCCACAGGACGATCCCGAGGCCTTCCTGGATCTATTCCAACGAACGGCGGAGGCCTGCGGGTGGCCCCGTACACAGTGGCCGGTGCGCCTCATCCCCCTTCTATCTGGAGAAGCCCAGGCGGCCGCCCAACAACTACCGGTGGCGAACCTCCTGGTCTATGAAGATCTGAAGAGGGCCATTATCCAGCGGGTCGGCCGGTCTTCCGAACAACATCGTCAACGTTTCCGTTCCCCGGACTGGGGCGAGGCCGGCCGGCCCTTCGCAATGGCCCAGCAGCTCCGGGACTCCTGCCGCAAGTGGCTATTGGCCGGCGGAAGCGACGTGGACCATGTTATCGATCGGGTGGTGCTGGAGCAGTTCATCACTCGGCTCCCCAAGCTAACCGCCGAGTGGGTCCAGTGCCAGCGGCCCACGTCGCTGGAGACGGCCATCAACCTGGCGGAGGACCACATGGTGGCGTGCCCTGGGGTCGGCGAACCCCCTCTAACATCTACCTCTCTCTCTCCCACCTCTACTTCTATCTCTCTCCCATCTGTCTCTCTCTCTCTCCCTGTCCCTCTCCCTAGGTCCCGCCCACCGGGCCCCCCTCGTATTCCCCCCCCCCGAGGCCGGGGCGGGATGGGCCCGGGGCAGTTCGGGAATTCGAGGGCCCCGCCCAGGGGGGCGGGGCTGATAGGGGCGGGAGGGAATCATGCTTCCGGTTCCTCCCTCTCTCCACGCCCATTGTCCAACCCACTTCCCGCCACTGGGGCGGCAGGTACGCCTGGGCTGGCCTGTTGGCGTTGTGGGGACCCGGATCATTTTGTGGACCGATGTCCCATGATGGACGTCGGGACAATGATCCGGGTTCCGGACGTCCCGCAGGCCACCCCCGATCAGGCAGGAGAGTACCAAATACCCGTGAGTATCAAGGGGGGTACATATCAGGCCTTGGTGGATTCAGGATGTAACCAAACCTCTATCCATCAAAGCCTGATGCAGCCGGGGGCATTGGATACAAGCCGCGTGGTTAAGGTGCGGTGTGTGCACGGGGATGTGGTGGAGTATCCGGTCGTCCCAATCACGATTCAGTTTAGGGGAGAAAAGCATAGCGTAGAGGTGGCGGTTAGTCCTCACCTCCGGCATCCGCTAATTTTGGGGACAAATTGGCCCGCCTTTTCGGCTTTATTGGGGTCGTTATGTGCGGATGCCGCTTGGGGGAAGAAGGCTCGGATAGGGGCGGCGCGAGTACAGGTTGGGGAGACTGAACCGGGACCACTGGAGACGGCTCCAGAGGAACTGAGCGGGATCGAGAGACTGATTCCCTCGGACCGCGATGACTTTCCTCAGGAGCAGTCACAGGATGAGACCCTTAAGCACGCCTTCCAACAGGTTCGATCCATCGACGGTCAGTCTCTCCAGCCCGCCTTGCCCGTCACCTATCCCTATTTTGCCATATTAAAAGACCGGTTGTATCGAGTGACCCAAGACACTCAGACAAAGGTAGATACAACCCAGTTATTAGTACCAAAGAGCCGCCGGGAAATGCTTTTCCAGGTGGCTCACTCTAACCCGATGGCGGGCCACCTGGGACAGGCGGCCACACTGAATCGCTTAATGACCCGATTTTTTTGGCCAGGCATTCATGACAACGTGCGCAGGTGGTGCGCATCTTGTCCGGAATGTCAGTTGGTGAATCCACTGGCCTCCCCAAAAGCGCCCTTGCGCCCACTTCCATTAATGCAGGTCCCCTTCGAAAGAATTGCGATGGACCTCATCGGGCCATTAGAGCGATCCGCACGCGGCCATCGTTTTGCGCTAGTTATCGTGGACTACGCAACACGATATCCGGAAGCAGTGGCCCTCCGCAACATCTCAGCGAAGAGTGTTGCAGACGCACTGTTTCGACTAATCTCCCGGGTGGGGATTCCGAAAGAGATCCTCACTGATCAAGGCACGGCGTTTATGTCACGTACATTAAGCGAACTATACGGGTTATTGGGCATTAAGTCCATTCGAACAAGCGTCTATCACCCACAAACGGACGGCTTGGTCGAACGGTTTAATCGCACACTTAAATCCATGATCCGTAAGTTCGTACAGGAAGACGCCAAAAATTGGGATAAGTGGTTAGAACCCCTTTTATTCGCCGTGCGGGAGGTTCCGCAAGCCTCCACGGGGTTTTCCCCCTTCGAGCTTCTCTACGGACGCCAGCCTCGGGGGGTGCTGGATGTCCTACGAGAGACTTGGGAGGAGGGACCTTCTTTGGCGAAAAACGAAATTCAGTATGTGCTGGACTTGCGAACAAAACTCCACACACTGGGGCGGCTATCCAGAGAGAATTTGTTGCAAGCCCAGGACCGCCAGAGCCGGTCGTATAACAGGGGTACTAAACTACGCAAATTCACACCGGGAGAGAAAGTGCTTGTATTACTCCCTACGTCAAGCTCCAAGTTAATGTCAAAGTGGCAGGGGCCGTTTGAGGTCGCACGACAAATTGGGGATCTTGATTATGAGGTGATACGGTCCGATAGGAACGGGGCTCGTCAAATATATCACCTCAATCTCCTTAAAAAATGGAATGAGGTGGAATCAGTGTTGTTGGCAACGGTGATCGGGGGAGAGGATGATCTCGGGCCAGAGGCGAGCATCAAAGCACAATCAGTCGCGCTGGCCCCTGGTGGAGATCACCTCTCACCGTACCAACTCGCTGATTTATCTAAATTACAGGCGGAGTTTGCCGACGTGTTCTCGCCCCTACCGGGACGTACCGACCTGATTCAGCACCATATCGAGACCGAGCCGGGCGTGGTAGTTCGTAGCCGGCCGTATAGATTGCCTGAACACAAGAAAAAAGTGGTTCAGGAAGAATTGGGTGCCATGCTTGATATGGGAGTAATAGAAGAGTCCAACAGTGACTGGGCGAGCCCGATAGTTTTGGTTCCTAAAACCGACGGCTCGGTCAGGTTCTGCGTGGACTATCGCAAGGTGAATGCTGTGTCGAAATTCGACGCCTATCCAATGCCGCAGGTTGACGAGTTGCTTGATCGGCTGGGCACGGCTCGATTTTATTCGACATTGGACTTAACGAAGGGCTATTGGCAGATCCCCTTGTCTCCATTGTCCAAAGAAAAAACAGCTTTCACCACGCCGTTTGGATTGCACCAATTTGTCACACTTCCATTCGGGTTGTTCGGGGCTCCCGCCACCTTTCAGCGACTCATGGACAGGATTTTGCGTCCGCATGCCGCATATGCTGCTGCTTATCTGGATGATATCGTGATTTACAGTCACGATTGGCAGTGGCATATGCGGCATGTCAGGGCGGTCCTGAGGTCGCTGAGAGGAGCGGGGCTCACGGCCAACCCGAAGAAGTGTGCAATTGGGCGGGTGGAAGTAAGGTATCTGGGCTTCCACTTGGGCCATGGACAGGTGCGTCCCCAAATTGACAAGACCGCAGCAATTGCGACCTGCCCGAGGCCCAAGACCAAAAAGGAGGTGAGGCAGTTCCTAGGGCTGGCGGGATATTATAGGCGGTTTATACCCAATTATTCGGACCTCACCAGCCCTCTGACTGACCTCACTAGAAAGGGGCTACCAGATACGGTCCAGTGGACGGAGCCGTGCCAGCAGGCCTTCACCCAGGTTAAGGCTGCTCTGTGTGGCGGGCCGCTTTTACACTCCCCTGACTTCTCTCTCCCTTTTGTGTTGCAGACTGACGCGTCGGACAGAGGGTTGGGCGCAGAGACGGCTCCCCGGCCTGAGTCGGGCGGTGGGGGTATGTGGCAAGGGGGGCGTGGTTCAGCGAGGTCTGCAGCGGGAGAGAGAGCCGCGGGACGAGCGGTAAGTGAGTGGGTTGGACGCAGATTGATAACACCTGTTTCTGATTCCAGTAATGGGTGTGGAGAGAGCTTAAAACGCTGGCAGAATCGGAAGCATGAGAGAGAGAGACGGCCAACTTGTCCAAGCCGACCCCTTGTCCTCTTCCTTCCTTATCTACGAACTCTTTACAACTTTTTTTCAGCAAACGGAATCCAATAGAAAAATCCTACAGTTTTTTTGTTGAGGCAACCTGAGTGATGCTAACTTCCAGGTTGGCATACAAAAACACATTATCCCGGCAGCACTCTACAACACCGATTTCAGATGCATCTAGTACAAAAAAACAAGCCCAAGTCACTTATAATCCCTTGCATTAAAATGTGCACGTGATGTGTCTCCAAAACAGCTGTTTTAGATGTAATTAACTAATGTAATGTAGTTGACTTACACAAACTCCAGCTGTATGGCATATTCTTTAGAAATGAACGGGATCTCTTCAGGGTCCAGTCTTTTAGCCAGCTGTAACGCACTGTCCCAATGCTGCAGGTCTCTTCTCATCTACACACACAACAGCAACACAGCTACATTAGTCAGTAGGACTTGGGATGTCTAAATGTGTATATACTCAGATGCATACATGTGAACGCTCATTCATGTGTGTGCATGCCTATTTTACCTCCAGGGCTGCCATGGGATACGAAGATGTCAGATACAGGTCCTGAGCTCGGTTGTAGTCATTGCAGAACATGGCCAAATGGCCAGCCAGCAAATTTTGATCCTCTATTCCCTGCAGACACAGTCAAGGAACAACACTTCAGTGTGTAAAAGAGTTATTTTAAGAGTTATAAGAGAATATTTTCGGTACTCGGACAGACAATGTCTTTGTTCCAAAAGCTTTTGGAACAAAGACATTGTCTGCCTGGAGTACAGGAGCACTTTTATATGACATTCAGTATAGCATTCTAAATGGGGTGTTTTATAAGGTTCTTTTTTAGTTAGGATATTGCCATAGAAGGAAGAGGACTATTTAATAGTCTGCTTCCTTCTATGGCAATATCCTAACTAAAAAAGAACCTTATAAAACACCCCATTTATAATGCTATACTTTATGTCATATAAAAGTGCTCCTTATGCAATACGCACAGGATACTCAACATTGATTTCAATACAGGCAACACAATTTATATATATATATATATATATATATATATATATATATATATATATATATATATATATATATATATATATATATATATAGCATACACACATTTTATGTCAATTACATTTTTGGTAAATGGTAAAATAAGGTCCCATTAGTTAATGTATTGTATAACATTAACAATGAGCAATACATTTACTACTGAATTTAAAATTAGTTTAAAAAAAAGCAATAATTGTAACAAATTAAACTTTGTTTTAAAGTTACCCTTTTTTATTATATTTTTTTAATAATTTATTATTAAAATTATTATCAATACTTCTCAGTATTGAATGAATTATGTTATCATTTTAAAATATTTATAATCAACATATTTTTTGCACTGTATTTTTTCTTATTGGTTGTCACAGTGCAATACTGCATTATTTTCTCCATGGAATACATGCTATGCTTTTATTTTAAATGGCAATGTAATGAGAAGCTTTAAGAATCAGTGCAAATATGATGAAGTCACGATTTAACAGAAGTAGCAAAAGCGCTTTTCTTCCATACTATGACATACACATCAGACAGAGTAATACAGATTATTGAAAAAAAGTAGGATGGGAACTTGATTGGATAGAGGTAAATCTTAAATACAAGCGTGCAACTTTAAACTGCTCCCTACTGAGACAGTAACTATGTTTTGGAGCAGAGCTAGTGACATGGTCACACCTTGATGTCCTCCAGGGACATGACCATGCCGACGTTTCCCATCATACGGTACACTCTAATGGCCAGTTCCACCTCAATGTGGTGCAGACATGCCCTGCCCAGCTCACCCCACGCCTCGGTTCTGTTGAGAGCTTTACAGGTATTCCACGCGTCAGAAAACCTGCACACAAACATTTGACAGGGTTTAGAACATTGCTAAAGAAATCAAGTGAACCTGGATGCAAACACTGATCCTTTATACACGTAACAAGCATGCTTTTAGAATCATTTAGTTTGTATTTGTTTATATGCTCAATAAACTACCAAATCAAACCAATGAAGCATGACAGTACCTTTTCAGCATGATGGCCTGTTGCAGTAACGACTGGAGTTTGTCTTTGCTGGTGTCACTTTGGGGGATGTTGAGGAATGAATGTGTGTTTAAAACCACACTGTTAATCTTCCCACTTTGGGTTTGACATGTCAGCTCCCCGTTATACAACAGCAAGGGCTTATGGGAAAATGGCAACTTGGTGCCACCAACTAGAATCACTTTAGAACCTAGAGAAAAACACGATACAAATGAAAATTCAGTAGTCGTCAAGTCTGTTCTCAACATATGCGTTTAAATTATTCTTTAATTCCACAGAATGAAAACAATGTGATGAACAAAATATTATGATAATAATATGAAAATATTTGTGATTAACAAAATATTAAGTATAACTGTCAAGACAGCAATGAGTGCATTTTATTTCTTGTCAGCTGTGTATGTGTGAATCAACAATCATCTTTCTAACATTTCTTGCAATTCATTTTTTTTAAACTATTTTCCAGATTTGCACATGCCTTAAAGTTCTGAGGCTTATCTCTCCGAGGCACTGTCCATGATTCCACAAAAAAAGCCTAATACAACCATTAAAGTACTTGTAATCATCACATGAAATTGGAACCAACAATACAATTGGCATACCTATTCATGATAAACACATTCTGCTTTTTAGTTTTACCTTGTATGGTGTCTTTGTGGAAGGCATATGTATACACTTTGTCCTCCTCAAATGCCACAAACACACCCTTATTGCTGATCCAGTTTTCCCACAATACCCCTTTAATGGCAGGAGAGAAGTCTGGGATCTCAAAGACTGAATCATTCACCTACAGGACAAAACAGATGTCACTTTGTTTAAAGTTTGTCATTAGCCTCTCAGCAGTGTCATATTGTTACTGCTGCTCATTAAAGAGATAGACATAATTTACTCACACTCATGTCATTCCAAACCTACTTGACTTTCTTTCTTCTTTGGAACACAAAATAAGATATTCTGAAAAATGTGTGCTAAAAGTCTCGGCTCTTGAATACCTGCTTTCTGAATTCTTAGAAATATACCTTCTTTTGTGCTCCACAAAAGAAAGAAAGTAATTCTGGTTTGTAAAAAAAAAAAAAAATGTTTATTTTTTGCATGAGTTACTCTTATAAACATGTTAGTATGTACCGGACAGTATAGGAAGCCATCACTTTTTTCGTCAATAAAAACGAGACGTGTTCCATTGGGGTCGGGAAAGACTTTGCGTATACCCACTGTATGGCGATATTCATTCACACTCTGCCAGTCCTCAAAATAGAAACACTGAATCAACCCGGTCTATAGAATTAAAGAGAGACAAAAACATGGGCAGAAAGAACACAAAGAATGATACATTTATGATACATAAGGTACAAAAAGCCATGTTATATCAGGAATATGAGTCACACTAGAGAGTTCACATTAATCATGCTTGAGTGCCTTATTGCTTTTATCAAACTACAAAATATTAAGGGCATAAACTTTCATTAAAATGTTATGTTAATAAGCATCCTGCTGCTAGAAGATATATTATATCCTATATAAATTATAAAACTATATTATTTAATAGATTGAATCTTCACTTGCCTCACGATTAGGAAACTATTCAGAAGGTAATGATTCGATTATAAAATGATTCTCGATGCATCTTTTGCTAATTTTTATGTTAATAAGGTAGCACTGTATTTTACAGTATGTGCACTTAAATGTACTTACAGTGTACTAAGGTTTAGGGGTAGGTTCAGGGTGAGTACCTAGTTATTACCCATTATAATTAAATGGTACATAGTATGTAGATGCGGAACAGGACTGTAAAATAAAGTGCTACCAATAATAATTACAATATTTATAAATCACAATATAGTTATTTATGTTATTTTATCTTTGAGATAAATAAGATCAAAAAACATTAGAACAAAAATAATTAAATCTATTTAACAGATGCATTTAAGAAAGAAATGATACAGAAATTGAATAATCAAATGTACAAATAATCACTGTCTTTAACGCATTGAAAGGGGGATTCTGAAATCCACCGCCACTTCAATATACCTATATATATCCTAATTAAGTTCATAATCAAAGCCTTAATCAATATTTATCTTCCTATATTGTTATAATGAATCTTTCCAGTTATGATTTCGCCTAAGAGAACCACTGATTGTTTCTTGTTTTCTAAAGTGCGTATTTGGTCTGTGAGGCGTGACAGAGGGTCTGGCCTTGAGATGTGTGATGTGTCACTAATCACTTGATAGCAACAAGGTGTCCTGTGCTTGGATTGTGAAGGTATCACACACCCCTAACATGCTAGGACTGCAGAAACAGTGTTTACTCACTTAGTTTGGCTTTCAGATATGAAATACAAAATATGTGAAAGAAATGAAAGACATATGTCTTTCACTTAATGTATTATATTTTATTCATTTTATTTTTCCTTTTACTGAAACACTAAAGAGTCAAGATGAATATTGCCTGTACTACTGTCTGTATCTCTCATTGAGAGAAAGCACATGTTATATCAGCATGTTTTGGAGAAATGTTTTGGAGAAATGCTTTGTTTCTAATTAGTTAAGATGTTCTCAACCTTGGAGGAAACTGGTATTCTCTAGAGTTTTTGTGTATGTGTGTGTACCAGATCTGTGCAGGCCTAATGATGGAGATGGACATTTCTGCAGACGGCACCAGATTTGAAGACGCTTTTCTGTGGCCTATGAGGTCACTGTGATGTAATTCTAGTAATGGGGCAACAACTAGTCTACCTAGTTTGGCGATGTGTGTTCCTATCTGTCTATGTGTGGAAAGTTGCTTGCATTGCATGTTTTTAGAACCAATCAGAATCATGTACATTGCAGTAAAGACGTGGATAGACCTTGAAAACAGTATAACTGTTGGGACAATTGTATGTACTATACTTGTACTTGGTCTTCATTTTTCACTACTGTTCTTGGGTCATAACATAAGCTGTTAACCCCTAACAGTTTTAATTACAAATACTGTACAATTATTATTATTAAAGCTACAAAAGCTATTCAGTCAAGAACAGTGAGTGATTCCCTTTTCTTTTGCTGTTGAATTAAAATTATAATGGCCGGCGTGACTATGGTTTAAAGACAGAGTGGCAGCATTGGTTTTCAGCGTGAATGCCGCAAAAAACACACAAAACACATTTAAAACGGGAAAGAGGCATCAATGCGTACCCTCTATTAAGACCTAATGCAGATATCTAATATAACATTAAAAATGAGATTTTTTCACCAACTGCTTTACGTTCACTTCAGACATAACTGACTATGTTTATGTAAACACTCACCAAGACAGATATTTATTGAATCCTTTTGTGTATGTGACCGTTCAAGCGCAATTCAGAGAAATTAATTCAGGATCGCATGATGTCTCTGCGTGCACTTTGGGTGTGTCAGTCAACATGAGTAATGCACCGAGATAATTTTAGTGGCTTATCGTGCTTAACTCTTTTTAACTAGCATTTTAATTAAATTAGAATGTTTTAATAATAATAATAATAATAACAACAATAACAATCATTTTAATTCATCCTGCAGCTGTTCCTCGTCATTTACAAATGTTTTGAAAGCTCTCCCGTGTCCTCATGGCATAGTGATGCATCCTTCAAAAGTGCACTGCAGTAGATCATCCAGATTAGTATGTCATATTTTGTTTAATGTTTTATGAATACTGCATATTTGGACATTAACTACTATTCATACTACTCATTTAATGTACTGCATTTTGCATAGCATATCGTAAAGAATTACACAATGTAAGTGTTTTAGCACAAACCAAACAGCATCCAGGACCATAACTATCAATTTAATAAAATATGGTAAGGAAGAAAAAAATGTGTATTTGTGAAAGACTTACATCAGTCCCATAATACAGAAACTCAGAGGTGAGAGCATGACTAAGAATGCGGTATTTCTGATCAGATTCTGGAAACAGTTTCGTCTGTCTGTCCTCCTGAACAACCTGCTCATCTCCATCAATCTTTGCACACACATTCAAAGAAAAAAGTGTTTAGAAAATGCTGACAGATATAAATTCAGAATTTTTACATATTACAAGGCAATTTTCTTACCACATGCAACTGGACTTTCCCCTCAAACAGGGCAGCAGCATAGTCACAGTTAAGGCACATACTGGCCACTGTCCCTAAATACTCAGTGTCTTTTACACGCTCCACGCCTGAAACACACACATGCACAGTTAAAGGATTAGTTCACTTCAAAATGAAAAATGAAAATTTCCTGATAATGTAATTACCCCCATCTCATCCAAGATATTCATGTCTTTCTTTCTTCACTCAAAAAGAAATTATATTTTTTTGAGGAAAACATTCCAGGATTTTTCTCCCCTTTTCAGTGGCAGCCAATGGGGTCAAGGTCCAAATCAATGCAGCTTCAAAGGGCTTTGAATGGCTTCATAGGGCTCTGCATGATCCCAGCTAAGGAATAGGGTTTCATCTAGCAAAGCCATCAGTCATTTTCTAAAACAAATAAAAAAAATTATACCTTTTAACATCAAATGCACGACTTCTGTTTTTGCATGACATATGACACATCACGTCTGAAAGGTTGCAGCCGTGATGTGCGTGGAAGTACCGACCCAGTGTTAAAACGAACATGCAAAGACTAAATAAAACACCCTTTACAAAAATAAAGGTAAAACAATAATGTCGGACAATTTTAAAGTTGGAGGAGAACATGAGATGTAGTTTTCCGGAGCTGGGTCGGTACTTCCACCTACATCACGTGTGGCTAATACGACATGATGATGTCATACGCCGCGAAAAAGAAGAACACCAAAGTCACACATTTAAGGGTTAAAAAGTATATAAATGTTTATTTTCTTTAGAAAATTACAGATGGTTTCGCTAGATAAGACACTATTCCTCAGCTGGGATTGTGCAGAGCCATCTTAAGCCATTCGAAGCCCTTTGAAGCTGCATTGATTTGCACCGTCAACTCGTTTGTAGCCATTGAAAAAAATTATGTGGAGAAAAATCCTGGAATGTTTTCCTTAAAAAACGTAGTTTCTTTTCAAATAAAGAAAGTAAAACACTAATATCTTCGATGAGATGGGGGTGAGTAAATTATCAGGAAATTTTCATTTTGAAGTGAACTAATCCTTTAAAGAGGCAGGCACACTGTACTTTTCATTACATTGACTTCCATTCAAATGCATCAGACCGGAAACACAAGCTCATACAAAAAGTTTTACATTTCACTACGTTCCAAAGTTCAAGTTTGTTGAACTCTGACCTGCGAATTCTCATTACGTAAGGACGTGTGACCAGTAGAAGATCGATACGTTACAGTGTGACCACTTGGCTGAATTAAAAGAACAATATTTTTGCAGTAAAGACAAGTAGATTGTAAAATTTTATCACCATTTATTATATGTTGATTTCATGTTTATAAAAAAGACACTTCAGAGCGTGACGTCATATCAGCGTCCGAAGAAATTTCACGTATTTAAAAGTCGATTGTGACCACTGCTTTAGTGTAAAGAAAGTTACTGCTACAAATCAGAATATATCCTTTTTTCTCTAATGTGAATTTATACATTTTACTTACCACCATCTCCTGATGTATAAAACCACGCTCTGTTATTCATGCCCACAGCAACATGATATGGTCCCACAGCTATGAAACTAGGCTCCACCTCCACTGCCACAGCAACGGGGGACTCCTTAAATGAGATAAAATGACATTAAAAAAATATATTTTTATATAACTTTCTGACAAAACCCCAAAATGGTAGTGTAGTAGGTGGTTGCAAGGACATTTATATACATTTGTTAAGGTTATCTAAGTCGTATCAAGGATGTTGCTAGGTAGTTGCTAGGGTTAACTGGGAGGTTGCTAGATGGTTGCTTAGTCCAAATGAAAAGAACCGACCCTACATTTTTAGATATGGCTCAGGTCCTTCCTTCAACAAAAACCGAAGGGAATTTTGTTTCGTTGTGTACCAGGTAGAAGCTGCACGATTAATCCGTAAAAGAATGTGATCTCGATTCAAACACCCACACAATCTTATTCCTAAATGACAACGATTTGGCTATGTCTATCATGTTAAATAAATATATTTGTCATGGAATCATTTATTTAAATCAGCACTAGGTAACTTTTCAACCTTCATAATATATTTTTTAAGACTCTTGTAATGATAAATCGACTTACAATAGGTTGAATGACACGTCTGCCATAGCCTGATGGGGTCTGTATCGTTTTTAATCGTACTTTTAAACTTCGGGTTTCGGGTAGTAACCCGAGAAAAAAAAAGAACTACAAAATTCGACTGCTTTACGGCATATACGTCACTTCCACCAACACACACACACTTCCTTACATTCGGACGTGCGAGCCCAACTTTGTTCGTCGGATAATATAGTCATGTCCGAAGCAGCAGAGACAAATAAGAAAGAAAAGGTTTTGTTGGAGGAAAGCAATAAGAGGAAATGAAAAAGTGATGTGATTAAAGGCAGGACGAGAATCAACATGTGACCAGCGTTTGCTCGTCGGCGTGAGCTGAAGGAGGCGTGCCCGACCGATGCTGTCATGCTTGTTACGGTGAGCTACCACTCAAACATTGAACTGAAGTATCATATAGATTCTGTAAAACGGTAACCAATAGACTACTATAATGACGCTGGCTTGTAAACGTGAGCATCGTGATTATTTGGCGTTTGAAAAAAATAAAACCCATGAAATTATATTCATATGACATGCTGAAACATATGCCACTGACTGTAACGTTACCTGGGATGAAGACATTTCACACGCGACGCCAGAAGAACTCCTCTTGCAGTGTTCAGGGGAACTGTTAGTGCTGTACCGACCCGCGGGACGCTTTTATGAAGTTATTTGGCCCGCAACGCACCACTGTATTTATTTTTACAACCCGCCGCGCACCCGCGACCATTAAATAGACATACGGGGTCCGCGGGTTATGAGACAACCCGCACATTACTAGTTCAGGGCTATCAGGGTTGTCATGTCAACAAATGCATGCGCGATGGCATCCCGTGTTGTAGGATGACAGCTCTTACGACAGTAGTTGAGGACATTATTTTTTCCAAACTGTAGGGGGACCCCGAGAGCAAAAGTAGCCAAGTGCGGCTTTAAGATTAGTTTAAAAAAATGCTGATTCATCCAGTAACGAAACAAGTGAATGCTGCATCCCAATTAGAATACTAGCTATCCTAAATAGTATTCAAAATTAGAATTAGTGTGTCCCACATCGTAGTATGTTGAAATTAGTATTCCAAAGATTTGTGGATGATTTACTATTTCCGGTTACAATTTGAAGTGCAGATCCATGCACACTCTAACAACTAATAGTGCCCAGAACCTAGAGGGTGTTTGATGAGGATTTGATTAGAATTACAAAAAAACTAAACAAAACAAAACTTACAAACGCGGCAGGTGTGTGAGACCGATGGTTAAGTAGAGAGGGGTTTGACTCGCGATTAATTATTAGTATCCAACCTGACAAAAACAATATTTATTTAATGTTATATCCATTTTAATTTTATCTGCAACAGCATTGTGAACTCTTATAATGAAACTTTTGGTCATTAACATTTAATTGCATCTAGGGACGCACGCTATTTATCAGACAGATAAAATATCGGGCGATATGGGTAAAAAAATGAAGTCATTTTTATTGCTCTGATAAATAAAAGAAATTCGATAACTAGATCCGATGAAGTATGCTTACTGGTAAATCAGTCAACCAGTCTGATTTATCCATGAGTAGAGAGAGCTCAATCAGCTCTCTAGTTCAGTAGTCAGAACACTGATAAGGGAATCGGTTAATGGGTTGACTCACTGATCAGTGACTGGGCTACTGAACTAGCCCCCCGCACGCACACCAAGATTCCTCTGTTTTTTTAAGCCACTGTGTCGCGCAGATCGCGCTCATTACGTCATCATATGTGAACGTCTTTACCGGTCTGGAAGTTGTTCTCTGTGGCAGCGGAGGACAATGCTATTGCTATTTGCAAGGATGCCGAGAGGGTGGAAAAAGGAGTCAAGTTTTAATACAGATGTGACAGTGTGGAAATTTCCCGACCGGTTAATCAACGTGTGACAACACCAGTAATGCCTGTATCAACGACTGGGCTTTTAAATCACTAATTCTATCTAACCGCAAGTAACATGCACATGGCCGCTCGGGCATTAATAACAAAGCGGGCAAAGTGAGAGCTTTCAATGAATTCCTATTAAAGTTAAACTTCCATATGCATGGGCATGAACTGAAAACGTGCCAGTGTGTACACACCGTGAATGACAGTTCGTCTGTAAATGCGCACTCTGTGAGGCTGTGAATGGATGACAGTTCGTCAGTAAATGCGCGCTCTGTGAGGCCGTGAATGGATGACAGTTCATCAGTAAATGCGCGCTCTGTGAGGCCGTGAATGGATGACAGTTCGTCAGTAAATGCGTGCTCTGTGAGGCCGTGAATGGATGACACTTCGTCAGTAAATGCGCGCTCTGTGAGGCCGTGAATGGATGACAGTTCGTCAGTAAATGCGCGCTCTGTGAGGCCGTGAATGGATGACAGTTCGTCAGTAAATGCGTGCTCTGTGAGGCCGTGAATGGATGACACTTCGTCAGTAAATGCGCGCTCTGTGAGGCCGTGAATGGATGACACTTCGTCAGTAAATGCGCGCTCTGTGAGGCCGTGAATGGATGACAGTTCGTCAGTAAATGCGCGCTCTGTGAGGCCGTGAATGGATGACAGTTCGTCAGTAAATGCGTGCTCTGTGAGGCCGTGAATGGATGACAGTTCGTCAGTAAATGCGCGCTCTATGCGGCCGTGAATGGATGACAGTTCGTCAGTAAATGCGCGCTCTGTGAGGCCGTGAATGGATGACAGTTCGTCAGTAAATGCGCGCTCTGTGCGGCCGTGAATGGATGACAGTTCATCAGTAAATGCGCGCTCTGTGAGGCCGTGAATGGATGACAGTTCGTCAGTAAATGCGCGCTCTGTGAGGCCGTGAATGGATGACAGTTCGTCAGTAAATGCGCGCTCTGTGAGGCCGTGAATGGATGACAGTTCGTCAGTAAATGCGCGCTCTGTGAGGCCGTGAATGGATGACAGTTCGTCAGTAAATGCGCGCTCTGTGAGGCCGTGAATGGATGACAGTTCGTCAGTAAATGCGCGCTCTGTGAGGCCGTGAATGGATGACAGTTCGTCAGTAAATGCGCGCTCTGTGAGGCCGTGAATGGATGACAGTTCGTCAGTAAATGCAGGCTCTGTGAGGCCGTGAATGGATGACAGTTCGTCAGTAAATGCGCGCTCTGTGAGGCCGTGAATGGATGACAGTTCGTCAGTAAATGCAGGCTCTGTGAGGCCGTGAATGGATGACAGTTCGTCAGTAAATGCGCGCTCTGTGAGGCCGTGAATGGATGACAGTTCGTCAGTAAATGCGCGCTCTGTGAGGCCGTGAATGGATGACAGTTCGTCAGTAAATGCGCGCTCTGTGAGGCCGTGAATGGATGACAGTTCGTCAGTAAATGCAGGCTCTGTGAGGCCGTGAATGGATGACAGTTCGTCAGTAAATGCGTGCTCTGTGCACATTTTAGTTTCGGTTTTAAATTAACGCCAATTCGGGGTGCATTGCATAAATTGTGGATTAATTAGCCTACTATTCTTAATAAAAAACACAACAGCACAGTACAATGACAAACTCACTTAAATAGGCGCTTTTACAATAAGTTTTGAAACCAAATCTTCTTTTCTGTCAGCTCTTCGCTCATGATGAATAAACTCTGACTCCTGCTGCGGTGGTGCTCCGACACTTTTTCGGATCATGCTTTATTAAGCAGACACATTTAGTTTTTGTTTGTACTGTCTGTTCTCTAACTGAATTAAATTACTTTATTACATGAGAAGGACTTCATTATCGGTATCAGAATTGGCCATGAGAAAGACTTAATTATCGGTTAAAATTTTTCATATTGTGCATCCCTAATTGCATCATTATTCAAACGAGGAGAGTCTCCGCAGGAAAACACCCACGACTGCCAAATCAACAGGCTACTAACATTTAAACTAATCATTAAACTAAAGGAGTTATGGATGTGTGTTGCTGTGCACATAATTTCTTACACTGCAAGTTCCAAACTGAGAGATGAGGGTACTTTTGTGTCTTTGTGCACTTTAATATTTAAATTGGAAGATGCAGCACTGGCCCGATCAGGCAAGTGACAGCTCTGTCAACTAGCCCGAGTGTCTTTCACCCTTGCCCCAGGCCATCAGGCAGTCCTTATTGTCGAGCCCTGCATTGTAATGTTTGAAGCGGATGTCATAACAAATGTCAGTAGACTGGGAAGATTTTAAAACGAGCAGTTCATTCATAAGATCTTACATTTATACTGTTGAAATACAAACCGGAAGACAGAACACAACAAGCGCAGCATTGAAGATGGGTGGGCTATATAAGAACTATAAGTAGGCAAATTGGGACGCAGCAGAAGTCTTTATGAGTGAGTCAATCATTCCAAACTATTTCTTTAAATTGTTCACTCAGATTAATACAAAATATATATATTTAATCGATGGCAGCAATTAACATTTTATCAGAGCTTCTAGTAAATTAAATGTTTTTTTGTTTTGTTTGCTTGTATATTCAGAATCTTCATTTCTATTTTAAACCAAAAAATCGTGATGCTCAATTTATTGTGAATCGTGCAGATCTAGTACCAGTAAAAAGTGTATTTTTGACTGCTTAGAAAAGTAACAGCACACCTCTTTTCAACAAATTGCACAATTTGTGGTATTATACATGTTTGTACACGTTGTTTTTGCATTAAGAATTTTGAAAAAGGTAACATAGTTATATAGTGATGCTTTTTGAGCACATGTATTACGATGCAACACATTTTTGTATAAGTATATCTTGTATGTCTCCTCACCCCTTCCACCTGGTTAGCGACTGTAACCTCCAGCAGGGATGTAAGATATGCAATCCTAGTGCCGCTGCTGTCTCCCAATATGGGCAGCTTGGTGAGGAAGACATGCAAAGTGCCCTGCTGAGAAGACACAGCTAACAGCTGCCCATCATCAGTCCAACACATCTGATCAAGGCCTGAGAAAGACATGCACATTGAGTGTTCACTGAATATGCACACTTTGGAGAGAACATATGTTTTTTCACACATAAACAAATGCATCAATATGCATCAGAAATTATTTCATACCTTTGGTTTCCTCATCCAGCGTGACTATAGCATACATCTCCTTCAAATCAGTCAGGTCATGTATCTTAATACTCACAGAGAGATACAATAGTGTTAATCTTACAGCAAAGAAAGAAAATGTTCAATGAGACTGGTGAATGAGATAGTAGTGGAGTGTGTGTCTGAGAGCTGTAGGTGAAGTCAATCCTTTAGTTTAAGCCTATATATAATGATGAGTTTGTATCTGTAAATTGGTTTTGACAACTAACCAACTGTCAATCAACTTACTTGGAAAATATGCCATATGGCATTTATCCAAACATCTATAGTAATAAAGTCCCTTTAAGGCAAGAAATTTCAATCGGCGGCCATCTTTGAAACAATTTGCGGGCAGCTATTTCAATCATACAAGTGCAGCTTATCTATTTAAAGCTGCTGTCCGTAACTTTTTTTGTGTTTAAAGGGATACTTCACCGCTTTTTCATATTAAACTATGTTATTCCCTTAACTTAAACGAGTTGATACATACCTCTCTCGTCTCAGTGCGTGCACTTAATCTCTCTGACGCGCGGTGACGATCTGATAGCATTTAGCTTAGCCCACTAAGCCCAGTTCATTCACTAGGGAACCAAACAGAGATCAAGTTAAAAGCAACCAAACACCTCGACGTTTCCCCTATTTAAAAACAGTTACACCAATAGCTGAATGATCAAGTATGGTAACAAAATAAAACGTGGCGCGTTTCTAATCGGATTAAAAAGGAGAACTATATGTATGGCGGAATAGCACTTCTGAGAGTACTTCGGCTCGGCGCAGTAAAAAGTCCCGGCCGAAACATCTTCCCTCACATCTCCCTATTGACAGAAATGAGAGAGTGAGGGGGAGGTGTGAGGGAAGATGTTTCGGCCGGGACTTTTTACTGCGCCCGAGCCGAAGTACTCTCAGAAGTGCTAATCGACCATACATTATAGTTCTCCTTTTTAATCCGATTAGAGAAGTACCACGTTTTATTTTGTCACCATACTTGATCGTTCAACTATTCGTGTAACTGTATTTAAATAGGGGAAACGTGGAGGTGTTTGGTACTTCTAACTTGATCTCTGTTTGGTTCCATAGTGAATGAACTGGGCTTAGTGGGCTAAGCTAAATGCTATCAGATCGTCACCGCACGTCAGAGAGATTAAGAGCACGCACTGAGACGAGAGAGGTATGTATCAACTCGTTTTAGTTAAGGGAATAACATAGTTTAATATGAAAAAGCAATGAAGTAACCCTTTAAGATTTACAAAAATTATATAATGAGAATGTACAACATGAATACATTTTCCAAACCGTGTTTTTGTCTTACCCTGAATAATTATGGTACACTTATAATAAGTGTTTATATTGGGAATATTTCAGGCCAGATTGGTAGGTTCCGCTGTGGAGGAGCACAGTCCCTGTGTGACTCGCCCATAGACATGAACAGAGAGAAGTAGCTCCGGCTGCAATGTTCTTCCGCAAGATGCATGCAGTTCTGTTTATTAACCACTAGAGTGCAAAAAGTTACGGACTGCAGCTTTAAATAAGGAAAACAGCCAATTCTCCAAAGATGTTCACCAAACTTACAATTAAATTCAATTTTAATTCAACAATGAAATCTGACAAGAACTGTCTCATAATTTTAGTTTCTCAATGCTCAAATCATGAAAAAACACTGAATTTTTCCGGCTGGACCAGCCAAAGCACATGTGCAGCCATAAATGTGACTTCAAGATTGGCTCCTTTATTTAGAAGGTGGGACTTATCCCATTGTACTTTCTCTAATTCATAGTAATATGGGTGCACCGTCTTTGTATTTCTGAAGTTTTTGATCCTAGTAAAGACTTACCAGTTGTCCCCACAGGACGCAGCCTTGTTTAGTGACTGTGAGATGGTGATGCTAGTCAGGCTGTCTTTATGATTGTGGGCTTGAAACAACTCCTGGCCGATCTCACGGATATGTGTGGAAATGACCACAAAATAACCATGTGAAAATCCAATCATGATATAGCCATCCCCATACCTACAGATAAAGATGTGGTAAGTATATGAAAAACACAATAAGCAATTATGTTTTGAGTGATTTGTTTTCTCTTTGTGTTTTGGTTGCCTTTTTTAATCTTTAGAAAGGCACATTATATATAATTATAATTGTATTATTATTAGTACTAATTAAAATGGTAGTGAACTTTTGCACGGCAACCAAGACTTTTTTTTTGTTATTGCTTATTTAGCACCTTTTTCATTTATCCAAAATGACTACATTGATTGAAGGAACAGTCCTTCAATCTGCGGTTAAATGTCTTGTTTGTGCACAACGGTCAAAGAGTTAAAACAGACACTTACACATTTTTGTACATCTGTGGGTGTGAGTGCGGGTGTGTGTTTGTACCAGCGGTAGGAGATGATGTTGCCGTAGCGCTGCTGGAAGGCCAGTTCTATAGGGTTATCGGGATCATTAAGGTTAAAAAGAAACAGGGTCTTCTTACCCAAAGCCACACTCACCTGTAAGTTAAAGATCAACCAATCAATTTGTAGAAATATTTGCTCATTTACTTATGAAACAACGTAAAAAATAGAGAGCTGGAGGAAGTTTAGTTTCACTGTTTGTAAAGTAATGCCAGACTTATTTGGATCCATCAGGTTTAAAATAAAGAGAAAATAACCAAAAAAAGAAGCACCTTACATTAAGTAATTCATTTACAGCATAATCCCATATTGTGATTATTACAATTATAAAAAAATATCAATTTAACACATCCTTGCTAAATAAAAGTATTGAATTATTTTAATAAAATATATTTCAGTTCATTTTAAATAAATGGAGTTTTTCTTTTACTTTTTATTCATTCAAGAATACTGAGAAAAATATAAAAGGCTATACAAATATTAAGCAGTGCAGCAGTTTCCTACATTGATAAATCAGCAAATTAGAATGACTTCTGAAAAATCATTTGTGATCAGTCTTCTGTCACTGTAAACTGGAGTAATGGCTGATGACCTAACCTTTCATTGAAGTAAAAGTAGGGAAAGTCGGAGTAAAATCACATTATGAAATAAATGTTTTTCTCCAAAACGCATTGGCCACAATTATTGGTACCCCTAGAATATTTTTTAGGAGTAAAATATCTCCAAGTATATTCCAATTAATATTTACATTTTCTAGCTCACCAGGGTGAGTAGGAACATGAAATTGTCCAGCTATGACTTCTTGTTTCACAGGAGTATAAACATGAGGAAACACCAAGGCCAAATTCCCTTAATCATTCATCACAATGAGTAAAACCACAAAATCTAGTTCTGATGTGCAGCAAAAGATTGTTGAGCTTCACAAAATAGAAAAAGTTTGTAGGAAAATAGCTAAAGCATTGAAAATCCCCATTTCCACCATAAGGGCAATAATTACAGGGTTCCTACACATTTTCCTTTTTTTTTAAATTCCATACATTTCCAGAATCAAATGTACAAACCTCTCTGTAGATTTTCAGACCATATTTAACATAAATTGTTCATTCTAGGGATGCACAATGTATTGTTCACCATATCGGTATTGGCCAATATATGTTCATTTTTAATGTTATTGAAAAATATATTAAAGCCAATAAATAATCCACTTCCTTTAGCGGAGACACTTTAGATGCGCACTGTTCAACATGATGGTTTGAAATATGATTGGAATCACTCCAAAAAAGAGAAAAAAACGTGCAACTGTCAAATAGACTACATAAAATGATAATAAAAACATTATATTTGTGTGCTTGGGACACAGCTTTTAATATTGAGACTTTTGGGTGCGTTCACACTTGTAGTTCGGTTCGTTTGGTCCGGACCAAAAAACAAAAACAAACATAATAGTCCTGGTCCGCTTAGCATTCACACGGGCATTTTTAACAGCGAACCTAAATTTACCGAACCAAAGGCACAGGGAGACGGTCACAACCTGATTGGTCGGCTTATATGACGTAGGAGCTCGTTTACCGAACATTCAAAACAATGTTGTGTGCGGATTACACGAGCGGGCATTTTATGCGTGTACATATGGCATTATTTTTTACCAGAGAACTCATGAAGAGCTCATAAAATGTTCACAACATTCAAAACAACGCTGTGTGCTGGATTAAACGCGAACATTTTATGCGTGTAACACATATGGCATTATTTTTTACCAGAGAACTCATGAAGAGCTCATGAAATGTTCAAAACAACGCTGTGTGCTGGATTAAACGCGATCATTTTATGCGTGTACATATGGCATTATTTTTACCCGCTGAGAACTCATGAAGAGCTCATAAAATGTTCAAAACATTCAAAACAGCAGCAGGATGTCCTCCGTTGTGCAGAAAAGAGACGGGCGACTCTTATGCAAAAGAGACGGCCGTTCTGTCGTCTGTAGGCTATCTGCTAATAATGGGCAACACAGGAACTTTGATGAGAAGAGCCAGGTATGCTTTTTGTGTGTTTTTTCTAGCATTTTCGAAACATGCTCGTCTGACCAAATATTGATTAGGCACTTCCTCGTTGCTCCACGTTTGCCCTCTAACGTTAAAGTTTCTCATTTTGGATACACCGATCTTTCCGCGGCGTCAAATCAGCTGCATTATGCGTGGCATCTTGTGACATTGCGTCCTGTTTTTGGTTCATTTACATGTCTTTGGTCCGTGTTGCGTTCATATATCAATCGAACCGCACCAGAGTTCGTTTGGAAGCGGACCTAGACCCATCTTTTTAGCGGTCTCGGTCCGCTTGTTTGGTGCGCACCAGGGTTCAGATGGCAGCGTTCACATATGTTCAAATGAACCGCACTAACCGAGCAACCGCACCAGGGTTCGTTTTAATCGAACCAAACATGACAAGTGTGAACGCACCCTAAAAGACTGGTACTATACAAAAGAAAAGTGTTCAAAATGTGGCTTTTGTTTGGGCAGTACATCATATTTCAACACCTTAGGTCTGCTTTAACACATACTCTGTGGCAACCAAGCATCCACACAGCAAAATGGGCTGATGGTGCAGGTGGCTTAGTATGTATTGTCCTATTTGCCAAGTTTAATGGTTTCTCGTGCTCACATTAAAAAGTCTGCATATTTTTTTTGTTTTTTATTATAGAAAACTAAATAGGGTCAATAGTCTGGAATTGCAATATTTTTCCATATTCTGCTTTATTTGGCCATACTTTTCCAAACTGCGTAGGAACCCTGTAATTAAGAGGTTCCAATCAACTAAAGATGTTACAAATCTGACTGAAAGAGGACATGTGTCTATATTGTCTTAATGCAAGGCCAAAAGGAGTTGTTAGACACCACTGGACATTTAAAATGGAACATGGTTCTATGGTCAGATTATACCATAAAAAGAGATTTTGGCAGCAAACCCACCAGATGGGTTTGAACTTTGGTGCAAACAGGGATAAAAAAGTACACCATGTCCAGAGTTAAAAAATACAGCTGGATTTCTTATATTTTGGGCTTATTTTTTAGCTGGAGGCCCAGGACATCTTATTTAGATACATGGTATCATGCATTCTAGCAAATACCATCAGATAAAAAACCTGACGGCCTCAGCTAGAAATCTTATAATGGGCCGTGGTTGGATCTTCCATTAGGTCTGTTCTCTTCAGGCATTAGAAGAAGACTCAGAGCTGTTATCCTGACAAAAGGAGTTTGCAAAATGTATTTAATAAAAGGGGGCCAATAATTATGGCCAATGTGTTTTAGGGAAAAACATTTATTTTATAATGTGATTTACCCCCCACTTTCAATTATTTTACTTCAATGTAAGGTTAGATTTTTTTTTTTTTTAAATAAAAGATCAGAAGGATAAACAATGCAGATTTATTTTTACAGCCATATTTGATCATATTTACCAGGGTGCCACTAATTCTGACCACAACTATATATTTCATAGTTAATATTAATAATTAATATGAATTTTACTGTGGTATAAAATTACTCATAATACAAGATTATGCTCATACGTTCACCTCTACCCATAAGTACAATCAGTGTAAAATTCAAGTAAAATGAGCATGTCAACATACAGTGCTTTCTCCTGGAGATGACCTCTCATCTGTTTTCATCACTGAGAACTGAACATCTGCAGGATCTGCTCTCACAGAGGTCTGAAGGCAAGAAAGAGAGTGGAAAACAACATTTTAAACTATTAAATCTATACATACAACAATACAGGACCTCGCTCTGACAGATCCTCACGTGCCTGTCGAATGGTGTCTCCCTCGTGGTTGCTGACGGTTATGCTGCGGTCTTCACTGCCTAACGCCAGGAGGTTGTGAGAGCTCCAACAGCCACATGTGATTTTCTTTGTGTGCTTACCTACATATACACACAATATGCATGTAAAAATAATAATAATTATTTGCCCAAAATAATAGTAGAAATAATAATAGTAGAATAGAGCGAAAGATAGACTTTTAAAAGTTTTGAAGTAAAAAAAAAAAAAAAAATATATATATATATATATATATATATATATATATATATATATATATATATATATATATATATATATTAGCACTTTGAGATTTTGTTTAATATAAAGTGCATTATAAATAAATTTATTATATATATATATATATATATATATATATATATATATATATATATATATATATATTTGATAATAATTTACAGAGTGTATTCCATATAGAAAATTATTTTGTGTGTCAGCCCAAAATACATGTGAAGCATATTAAAAATTGTATGGTGAAAGTTGCATATTTTTAACAATAGAATGTATTTTTTTGTACGTATGCAACATTTTCTGTTCCTTTGGAAATGTTTTGTCTGTTTCACATACATATACAGTATACTGAGAAATAAATATATGATGAGAGCTATTCACACTTTTTTTAATAAATATATTTTACCCAGAACAGGAATCTTGCGTGAGGTTTGCTGGTTGTAGATGAGAAGGTTTCCTTTAGATGTGCCAACAGCCAACAGAGGCCCAGTTTTGGACCAGAGTAGGAAGGACATCTGGTCTCTATATCAACCCAAAAATGGTACCCGAAAAATAATCTCAAAAACAAATCTGATTTATTTATTCAATAACACATTTCCTCTCTCATCCCATCACTCACCTCATGCCACTGTCTAGCTGAGAGGTTTTGTTAACATTTGCATCCCACAAGTGAATGGAACTGGACTTTTCAGCAATCACAGCCAAGATATCACCATCTTTATCCCAGTCAAGAGATACACAATTCCTGCACAAAAACACGCAAATATGAGCAACTGCAAAAAGAGAACAGCTATTCAGTTATAAAGAAACACGATTACATACCATCTTTAAATATTTTTAACTATATATGAGACAGAACATGCCTGAATGCTCACTTACCCTGGGAGATTTAACTCATTGACCTTCTGTCCATGCCGATCAAAGATTTTTACAAAATTGTCAGGGCTGTGGATATATAAAATATTTCACTCAAACATTGCCAAGAAAAATGAACACTTCTTACCTATATAAATTAGTATAGTTACTCACCCTGCAACTGCAAGATAGTTTCCTACAGTTTTCTGCCATTTGTATTGCAAACATGATCCAGACCAGGACTTTTCTGACAGCGTGAAAACACGCTGACGAGCAACAAAACAAGTCTCAAATCATTGCAATGCATTAATAAACTGAAGCCATAGAATATCAGGGTAAAAAAATTACAACAAATCAAAAAACTATCAACAAAGATAATGTAACAACTGCCCAGTCCTTTTGAATAACATTTAAATTATTAGCAGACACAAAAAGGTTGAGATAATCCGTATTTCGCGGTTCGTTCACGTTTATTTGCATGCGTTTATTTTCACTGGTAAAAGACAAACTGCTGTTGAGCTAACTAGCCATCGTGCTAATGCTATACGTGAGGCTTTTAAGATCACCTTCGCGAAAGTACATGAGCACAAATAGCGATAATCGGTTTAAATGCAATAGGACATTACGTGATTTTAAATATTAAAATATATATACATGCCTTCATTTTTGTTTGCTGAAAACGTTATACTTCCCAGGGTGCTTCACTCCGACGCGTCTAGATCTCTCTTAGCAACCTCTTAGCAACAGCCAATCAGCTTGATTCAGCAAAGGGTAAACACGATTTACCAAACAGCAGAATAATAAATAGTAGAATAAATCATAAAAAATACATAAATACGGTAATAACGAGTACACCAGAGTTCACAGAGATTATAGCAAATAATATTCTTTGTCTGTCTAAATTACGTGAAGCAAAATATAAATAGTTGACAAAACATTAGGATAAAGCAGCATTTCCTGTTCTTGATATTCTATTATTTTATATAATTTTACTAAAATCATTATGATTGAAATATTTATTTATTTAATTTATATACTATGCTTTGGTTTAAAATAAAAAAGCAGATATCTGCAAGAATAAATTATATATATATATATATATATATATATATATATATATTTTAATGAATGATCCACGCACAAACATTAAAAAGCTTACCAAATCTAAACTTTAGACCTTTAAGACAGTTAACTTTATTTCTCCATGTTGTCAGAATTTTTTTTTTTTTTAAACAGTCTGGATAAAACCCCTCTAATGCCCCGGACAGATTTTAAAAGCTGTCTGTCTCCCCCGTGTGGAAGTAAGCGGAAACTGTACTAAAAGTAAATTAAAGAAAGTGCACGAGATGCTATTTGGAATATTCTCAATTCATGCTGGTTAACATGATCATCAGGTTTTGAACGTATTGAATATAAATCCCAAAAATAACTATGATTAGTGTATACACATATTTAGTGCAACAAACAATAGACACAAGACTTTTAGTATGTTAATTACTAACAGATACATTTCTTCAGAGAAAAATGTCAGATTTATCTGTATAGAGAAGCCTTCATGCGCAGCATTAGCAGAACTGTGCGCTCTTCTTTATTTGTGTATTTTTATTGCTTATTATGACTGATCATATGTTGTTTTACAGTACATATTGTAAATTTCATATTTATTATGACTCTCAGCTCTGTTGACTCAAAAATCAATTTTATAACAGTAAAAACTCCATGCAATTTAAATAGCAAATATTCATTGGTATTTAAAGAATATATCAAACTTTATTCTTATATCAAACTTTATACATACAGGTGCTGTATTAAACATTAAAGCACTGAATGAAAGTTGTCCCTACATTTAAGCATCTGACACGTCTCTTAATTTGACAAATAAATCTAATCCACTTCATCTACAATAAAGACATCAAACACTGGTAATCCACTCTGATGGCACAAATGATAATATCAGTGATTAGCACACACGAAATCATGTGACAGGTAGATGGACACCTTAAAAAAAGTCACTAGCATGACTTTTTTTTTTTAAATAAGTAAACCTCTCAAAGACTTTCTTTTTGTTTACTTTAATGTTTTACTAAGGCATCATAAGAGAAACAGAACACTGTTGTCTACCAATGTGTGATAAATCTGCTCCATACAGTCATTAGTTGCCACACTTTCTCTACTGATATCAATGGATAGTAGATTGCGAATTTCAGACACATTGAGTACATTTCAAACAACCAGGTCTGGAGGAAATCCACATAATACAATCCAAAGTATCAAATCATTTAATAACATTACCTTTTTACAAACAAGACAAAAAGACGAAACAGTAAAACAAAAAGTTATCATGAGAAAAGTGAAATAAAGAGGGCTTGTTATAAAGGTACAGTGAACTGAAAGGTATAATTATTACATACTACATCATAATAAATGCACAGATAAACATTCTCTAAAGCCTTTTCTTGCTTCTCAGTTTTTGTACAAGAGGGGATTCCACATTCCACTGCCTGGGTACTGGTTTTCTAAAGAGTGGAATAAAAATTAAATGTTAACAATATAACTTCATGCTCCATTCAATACTTCTAAGATACAGTATTGTTCAAAATAATAGCAGTACAATGTGACTAACCAGAATAATCAAGGTTTTTAGTATATTTTTTATTGCTACGTGGCAAACAAGTTACCAGTAGGTTCAGTAGATTCTCAGAAAACAAACAAGACCCAGCATTCATGATATGCACGCTCTTAAGGTTGTGCAATCGGGCAATTAGTTGAATTAGTTGAAAGGGGTGTGTACAAAAAAATAGCAGTGTCTACCTTTGACTGTACAAACTCAAAAGTATTTTGTACAAACATTTATTTTCTTTCTGGGATTTAGCAATCCTGTGAATCACTAAATTAATTTTGTTGGTTTGGAACCAAGACTTTGCCCGTTTACTAGTGTGTTTTGGGTCATTGTCTTGTTGAAACAACCGTTTCAAGGGCATGTCCTCTTCAGCATAGGGCAACATGACCTCTTCAAGTATTTTAACATATGCAAACTGATCCATGATCCCTGGTATGCGATAAATAGGCCCAACACCATAGTAGGAGAAACATGCCCATATCATGATGCTTGCACCTCCATGCTTCACTGTCTTCACTGTGTACTGTGGCTTGAATTCAGAGTTTGGGGGTCGTCTCACAAACTGCCTGTGGCCCTTGGACCCAAAAAGAACAATTTTACTCTCATCAGTCCACAAAATGTTCCTCCATTTCTCTTTAGGCCAGTTGATGTGTTCTTTGGCAAATTGTAACCTCTTCTGCACATGCCTTTTTTTTAACAGAGGGACTTTGCGGGGGATTCTTGAAAATAGATTAGCTTCACACAGACGTCTTCTAACTGTCACAGTACTTACAGGTAACTCCAGACTGTCTTTGATCATCCTGGAGGTGATCATTGGCTGAGCCTTTGCCATTCTGGTTATTCTTCTATCCATTTTGATGGTTGTCTTCCGTTTTCTTCCACGTCTCTCTGGTTTTGCTCTCCATTTTAAGGCATTGGAGATCATTTTAGCTGAACAGCCTATCATTTTTTGCACCTCTTTATAGGTTTTCCCCTCTCTAATCAACTTTTTAATCAAAGTACGCTGTTCTTCTGAACAATGTCTTGAACGACCCATTTTCCTCAGCTTTCAAATGCATGTTCAACAAGTGTTGGCTTCATCCTTAAATAGGGGCCACCTGATTCACACCTGTTTCTTCACAAAATTGATGACCTCAGTGATTGAATGCCACACTGCTATTTTTTTGAACACACCCCTTTCATCTAATTCAACTAATTGCCCAATTGCACAGCCTTAAGAGCGTGCATATCATGAATGCTGGGTCTCATTTGTTTTCTGAGAATCTACTGGTAACTTGTTTGCCACGTAGCAATAAAAAAATATATACGAAAAACCTTGATTATTCTGGTTAGTCACATTGTACTGCTATTATTTTGAACAATACTGTATTTGCTTATGGGTGTTGAAGTTTGAAGGTATAATACATAACTTTCCTTTGTTCCAAATGAACAGCATTTAAATTATGAGTCAATACATCATATGACTTTTCCAAAACATGTTTTGTCTTACCCCGATTCACTATGGTAAGCCTATTGAAAGTATTTCTATTTTAGACACGTCAGGATTGTTTTTATGGGAAAGTTCGTACATACATCACTTGACACCAACACCTTGGATGCACTGGGGGTAAGCAGATAAACATCACATTTTCATTTTTGGGTCAAATATCCCTTTAAGGGGACCTATTATGCAAAATTGACTTTTATAAGGTGATTCACTGAACATAGACGTGGGTCTGCAGCGTGAGAGAACAACCAGCCTATAAATGTTAAAAATCCACATACTCATTTTTCACACTCAATCCCATAAATCAAAAGCACTGTCTTTAAAGACGCTGATTCAATTGCAAATGAATGGTTTATGAAGTCGCCCACATGAATGTGACGAGCTCGTAATCATGACTTTAGAAGTGGGAATTATAAAATTTGTAAAAGCATGTGAAGTTAAGACAACAAATCTCACCATCTCCGTAATTCATAAACGAGTCCGATGACTGAACATATAAGACTGAGATGTAAGGCTGAAATTTTCAGTGCATGAGATTGTCCAGTTTTAATGTTGCTAGCATATTGGAGCATGAGCTTTTGAAGCCCTGTTCTCTTGTGAAAAGGGGGCCAGGAGCACCAGCTCATTTACATTTAAAGGGACCCGTTTTTGCTCAGCATGATATCCTTTCCATCTAAACTAGTTATGTTTCTTAAACCTAGTAGGTGACTGATTTATGAGCAGCAGGATAATCATATATTCATCCGCAGTCCGCACAATCACGCAGAGCCAAAGTACAACCAACATTTTTACAGACATCTCTGCTGATGTCTAGATGAGGCGCGTGTTGCATTACTCATTTTAAAGTCACTTTAGATAAAAGCATGTGTTAAATTAATAAATGTAAATTCATCTCAACTCTCAGTGCATGATTAAATGTATGAACTTACTGTTGTTCTGGTGACATCAGATGTAGAACACACTCTTCTTCCAACACATCTTTGCTACCTGTAACTAGGTATACATTTCAACATATTGACAACCTTCCAAATGCCTTGAATGATTTAAAACATTTGAACACCACAGGTTATAGCTCTGACACCCAGACTAAATGTGAATGACAATTTGCAAAACCATACCTCTTCTAGATTCATTGCAGATGGCACTGACTTGCTCTCCAAATGTCACTTCATTGATGCTCGCTTTAAAGAATCAGAAGAGAGCTCAATTGAATGGCAGCTCCCCTAAGAATGGACTTTTGTAATTATGGGAGATGTCCAAATGAATTACTCTTACCTTGTGGAGTACTAATGGCTCTCCCTATCTGTTTTCCTCGTCCTGTCGAGAGAGAGAGAGAGAGAGAGAGAGAGAGAAAGAGAGAGAGAGAGAGAGAGAGAGAGAGAGAGAGAGAGAGAGAGAGAGCAAGAGAGATTTTATTTTATTCTATACATATGTAAAATATATTATAGAGATTCAAATATATAATCTAAAATTCCCTTTAAGTTTTATGATTAATTTTTGTATTACAGATTTATCCATACATAATAATAATAATCATAATCATAATAATTCACACCAGAAATGGCTGATCTGTGTTGTTCTGTTTCAGCAATATCATTGTTAGTTGCTAACAAAACAAAAGGCTGTTTTTGGTTTACCTGTTGAAAACACTGTAGGGGACGAATTGCTCCTGACTGGAGTAAGCATGCCTGCATATGTTCGGCGCCTGAGAGAAAGAACAATTATTCATCATAACACTTGCCTTTTTTATTGATACAGTGTACTGTGGATGATATTATTATATTGATATTGGTGATGTCTAACAAAAAAAAAAAAAAAGAAGTGTTATCTGTTGTTCTTGATGTGGCTCAGTTTTACCTCAGAGCATCAGCCGATTTAGGGGTTTGTGTGGGTCCTTTATTAGCATGAGGATGTTGAGGGGTGGCAAAACCTCCCCTTTGTGTCTGCCTCCCAACATTTGCTGCCCGAGCAGGAGAAGCCATGTTATTACCCTAAAGAAGAATGGGTAAGGCAGAGAAACAGAGGAAAGAAAAAGATAAAGATCAAAAACCAGCTGTAAAGGCTGTGTTGTCAAATGTATGCTACGTTTCGATGCATATGTACGTTTGACTCACGTTTTGTCGGGGTGACATTGTGAAGTTGGCCAATTCTTTTTCCATTTGTTGTTGCTCTTGTTGTTGCTTTTCCTTTTCAAACTGCTTCAGGTTATACTCCACCTCTGCAGCCAACTGCTCATCAGCAGCAAACAGCTCCTTCACTTCTGAACGATAGTCCTGCATGGTCACCTTTAATAAACACATAAACAGAAGGCTTGTGGGAAAATAAAAATACTTTGTTTTGTGGCAAAAAAGGTGTTTGGCATCTGAAATGAAGAACTGAGTCAAAAACACAATCTAATAGTGATGGTATTAATAACACAGAACATCAATGATCCATTACCTCATATTCTCTCTGGATTTAAAAATTGTCTGTTTTTTTTTTTAAAGTACGGGTAAATTTATATAATTTAGGCCTGGTTTCACAAACAGCCAGAATTAGGGTTTAGGTCAATTAGGGCATTTAAAGGATTAGTTCACTTTAAAATTATCACAAGATTTACTCACCCAGAAGCCATCATAGGAGTACCTAGGGACTTTCTTCTTTCAGGTGAACACAATCATAGTTATATTAATAAAAAGGGATAAATAAATATATTAATAAAAATACTGACGCTTCCAAATTTTAAGCTCAAAAAAGAGCATTCATCCATTATAAAAGTAATCCACACAGCTCTAGGGGCCTTCTGAAGCAAATTGATGGGTTTTCGTAAGAAAAATATCCATATTTAAACGTTATAAAATCATATATCTAGCGACCACTTTCCATATTCAACTTACGAAAAAAGCTTGACTTGCGCAACATTTGACGTTGGATGTAGTGTAACCGTTTTGAGCTGCAAGAGGCGTTACCCTTGCTTTGTAAGTTGAGTACAGAAGGCAGCCTGGCGGAAGCTAGATATTTTACATTATAAACTTTTAAATATGGATATTTTTTCTTACAAAAAAAACCCAATAAATTTGCTTCAGAAGGCCTTTATTAACCCCCCTGGAGCCGTGTGGTGTACATTTATTGTGGATGGATGCACTTTTTTTGAGCTTAAAAATCATGGGCCTCATTCACTGCTATTATAAAGCTTGGAAGCGTCAGGATTGTATTCATCAGAAAGAGTAAAGTCGAACACACCTAGGATGGCTTAAGGGTGAGTAAATCATGAGGTAATTTTTATTTTAAAGTGAACTAGTACTTTAACTAGCTTTTATTAATGTGCCTTAGAAAACATTACTGGTGTGAATCTTGAGACAAAACAATGGCACGACATATTTTAAGATATGTCAGTGCAAGTTGCTTTCAGTTAACACAGTTCAAACATGCATTTTAGACTGGGACTAGACTTAAGCCTTGTCTGTGAAACCAGGAGTTAATGTCTTAATTATTTTGTTTATTGTGTGCTTTCAATCTGTCAATAGATTAAAACATTGTTACATAAGTACTACAACTACCACAAGGATGAGTTCACATGTCCGATGAATCTGTGTAAAGTAATGGACCCTTTTCACAGAATATATTGTTATATTACCTTTAGCTTTAAATTAACTAGTTAATGTTACTGCATGGTTGTTTCTAATACAATGTCGGAGGGAGTGGCAGGCTGCCAGCAAATTTGACATCTTTCACTTTTCTGACCACCATAATCAATCTCTCTATAATTTTTCCACCATCATGAACTATCTTCTGCTATTGGATCAAATTGTAACAAAAAAACAACAAAAAAAACCCCAGAGGTTTACCTAATTACAATGAGTTTTTAATATAAACTTTTGACTGAACTTGTGCAATTTTCACCTTGATAAAATCTAGATAATGTATACATTAATTGTAACAGAAACTGTGTAAAAAATGTAGTAGTTTTTATATACATATGTGTATGTAGAAAAATTATTATTAACTAATTTATTTAAAGAAGTAGGTGGGGAGGCACATCCCTTATCTATCTATAATATCTAGCTATATATCTAATCATGTCTATATGCATCACCTGTAGGTACGCCATAAGGTGTTTCAGGACAGGTGAGTGCTGCTCTTCCAGCATGTTCTTCAGGCTGATGATGATAGGAATAACATTCTCCACAAAGTTTCTCTTTTGGACCTGCATATAAAACAGATGGCAAGTTCAAAAAAGATCTGATTATATATATATATAGGTTTGTTTTTTTTGTTTTTTGACAGCTTCCAGAATCAACACTCACAAAGTTCTCTCACCTGGGAGACCAACTTTTTCTGGGCCACCTGTATAACAGCTTTAGCCATGGCCATCTCATCCTCCTGAGGTTCCTCTCCTGCTGCTGGGCCGCTCATGGCTGTCAGTTTCATCTCCTTCATGGAGAGGATGTCAAATGTATCTGCAAGCAACTCCGAGCCCTGAGAGTCCAGAGGCAGCTCAGAGTCCACAAAACTGGCTGGAAAAGAAAGGCATCTGTAAGGGTCAAATCAATGTAAATCGGTGGATCAGGTGGGGCTAGCACTCTATTCTGAGCTAACAAAGACTTTGGAAAAAGCTTGTTTTCAATGTTCTTGACTTTTGAATATCATCTTTGAAAATAAATGCTTGGTATTTTCCTTAGAACTTCCAGTTAGATTAATACATTTTTTGCTTTTTCAGCCTCATCTTCACCCTTGAAATGCACCAACTTGCACTGTTTGAAAGTGCTTTCACTACATAAGAAACTACATTAAAAAAAAAAAAAAAAAAAAACAGCACGCAATCAATCACAAACGTCTCTCACCAAGAATGTCCTGGCAGATTTTGGTTGAGATATTGAAGCGTTGCTCATCTGTAAAGTTTTTCAATAGGAACCTGTAGATCCTGAAGCGTTTGCCTTGATTCTGCTGTCCTCTCAGTGAAAACCTGCATTTCTCACTGACAGAAAACAAACAAGCAAACACATTTTCAAAACTCATAGCATTCCACATCAGTAGATTAAATTAAACATTGTTTCTTGCAAACCACTGAAAAAAAGAAAACATATACAGCTTCATACGATGGATAATTTCAGAATGTACCTCTCCGTTTGAGTAAATTTATTGTATTTCTTGTGTTTCTCATAAGAGTTGAAGTGGAAAATGCACTCAATGAAATGCTGAGAAAACATGAGGGGACTCTTCTTAAGCAGGAGGTCAACCAAGCAGTACTCGCAGAGACTAAACAACAAAAACAAACAAAGTTAGATTAAATGGAAAAGGACACTGCAGCCTAATACATGTTTTGTTTTTGTTTTTTGTGAGGCCATATTTCTTACTCTGCAATGGCAGGATCTGGATCCACAAGAGCAAAAGCGAAGCGGAAAAACAGCGCACCTTTCCATTTTACATATTCCTCCTGTTGAAGAACAAAAAATAACAATTCAGAGATTTTCAAGATTCATATTTCAAGATTCTGACAAAGCTAGACAAAAAAAAGAGGTGCTTGGAGGGTCTGATCACAGGTTTGCGTCAGCACCTGCAGTAAGTTGGTGAGCATGATGAGGGTCTGTTCTCGGACAATGGGTTCTTTGTCTCTCAGACATGCTGAGATGTTTGGGATATATCGGCTCACTGTGTTGGTGTAACGCACGCAAAGGTCACACATCACCACCACCACGTTACTGCGCACAGCCAGCTCCGTGCCTACTTCCAGCTCCCGCGCAAACACAGGGAGATACTTCAACATCAGTTCCTCGTGCTGCAAACAAAGCTTACCTATGACATAGAGCGAACTATTATTTCACTTTCTGACAGCTGGGTAACATTCATATCAAAAAACTAAAAAAAGAAAAATTTGAAAAATGGTTCACACCTAATGTGATAACAGCATGAGCACGGACCACTGTTGGCATGGAATTGGGTTTGAACTGAGACAGAGGCTGACTAGCAGGCAGTTCTTGTCCTTCAGCAGGAACTGAAAGATAACACAGAATAAAAACAACTTAGTCTATGCTTACTATGCTTAATTATTTTCTGAAAAACTCTGGGATGTTTGAGATTTACTGAACTGACACCATACTAAGCAAAAAAATAAATTAAAAAACTTCATGGGCTTACCTAGCTGCTCTGAGGGAGTTAGAACAGACTGAACAAGAAGGAAAATTCTCTTCCCCACTTTAGATGGACAATGGAGAGAAGTGACACCAAGTGTATAAAGATATTTCACCTGAGATACAGAGGACAGAATATTTTTTTTATAATAGATCACTTTATTTAATGCTTTTAACAAGGTGTGGTCGCTGGGACCAGTCTTATTTTAAAGTTAAATGCAATTTAAAGTATGTTCCCTTTTATCAAGGTTCATGATCATTTAAAGTGTGGTTGGCAAATTTCAACAGCAATAGTTTTGTGATTTCTTTCACAATGTAATGCAGGTTTATTATAAAGTGGCTGTGACTGAAGGATTGAGTGGTTAAAAACTGTTAAATACTACATTAACCATAAAGCTATGGGTCTGTTTACACCTGGTCATTTTGTGGTTTTTACTGATGAGACCATCCGATTTGTGAAAACCCTTCCATTTACACTCAGCTTCTATGAAGCCCATCCCTCAGAAAAACAGAATGGTCTTAGATTGGTTAGATGGCCAAATGTAGTTTCATGTATTTTTATTGGCTGAAGTGCAAAGCACAGGTTATCTGGAAATGCCACGCCCCTTACCATTACAGGCAGAAGACACATCTGGGACAGTGTTTATGTTAATAGCAAGGGTTTATGATGTCACCAACCTGGGAAGAAGCTCCAAACCGGCCGTTTTTGTAGGCAATAAACTACCATAACTTTAAAAGACATCTCAGTTTGCATTGAATTTTACTATGATACTGTTTATGCTCAAGCAGCAACATTACACACTAACTAAAGTTAAAAAAGTGAAATCGCATGCAACCACTCCTTTAAAAGGCATTTCAATGTTTAAGAGGGAAATGGCCTTTGGGAGGAAGCTGTTCTTGTGCCTAGATGTTCTAATGCCCATTGACCTAAAACATCTAGGCACAGGAACAGCTTCTTCCCAGCATCTTAAACAGTTTAAATTCGGCAGATTGCCTGTCTGCTTGTTGAAGAAATGATCAGCTACTCATCTGCGGCAGCAGAAAATAATGATTGACTAAATATGACTAAATAGATTGTTTTTGCTGCAAAAACTTCAATGTTATATGTGGGCCTCAATGAAAACAAGTGTGATTTAACCCCTTTAATAAAGGCTGTCTGTACCAGAAGGTCTTCGTTGATGTCCGTAGTTCCTTTCTCTTGTAGAATGACACCAGACAGATAAGTCTCACACACAGAGACCAGCTCTCCACAGAAACTATCCAGGAACCTCTGAACACACACACACACACACACACACACACACACACACACACACACACACACACACACACACACACACACACACACACGCACACACACACAAAGAATTAAAGTATAAATAAGAGACATCTAACAAAAGCTTCTTGGCAATAGTATGATCTTACCAATGTTTCCTGAGTGTTGTCTGATCTTCCAAACCTGACCAGAGTATCCACACAGGAGTTGATCACCTCCAAAGGCAGGCTGAAAGTCTTTAACCAGCCCATCAGATCATCTACACAGGTAAAATATGCACACAGTTGTAATGTATTTGAATCAAAATTCAAAGTGTGTTGTGAATGCGTAACTAACTGATTTACCAGTTAACGTGAACATCCAGTAGGTAATTAGATGAATTAGATGGTAATTAGATGGGTTTGGGGTAAGTGAGATTTTTTTAAATGTATTATTATTTATTTATTTTGTTTTTCAGCAAGGGTACAAGAAACTGACAGTAAAAACTGACAGTCGTCTCTTCCCCAAAGATTTAATAAACGAATGCCACCTCACCAGATCAAGTAAGACAAAACCACACCACCAGTCACCAATGGCGACAATTTTTAATTATTATCACAATTTGTACATAATTGTTGCATTTACAATAATTTCAGTCCTGGCTGACACACAACACTTACCTACTATTCTGGCCTTGGTGTCATCATTGAGATTAGAGGCAATGTCACCCATAACGCTCAAGATATGACAGGTCATTGTAACAGAAACAACCGGTGACCTGATAATTAAAACAAATACTAAATTTGAACTATTTAAAAACAAATATTTTAGAACAAAATCACATGCAAAGCACGCAAACACCATTTACACAATGTCCATCAGTTAAAATAATAATTTACTATAAAACTATGTACTCTTTGACCTCTTTGCCTTACAACTGTCTGCACGTTTACCATGAGGTTTGATGACAACAATTCACATGTCACTTCCTCAGCTGTTTTCTGACCTGATTGTATTCTCCCAGGTATCCAAAACTGTGGTGTAGTTCAGTTTAGGGGAGCAACTGGCAATTTTAGCTAACAGCAGCCAGGCAGCAGCGGCCCTCTCTCCCTCTGTGTGAGACAGCAAACTGTTCACAAAGGCAGGAGTGAACTTCTGCTGAGAAGCCCACACGCTGAAAGCCTTGCTGAAATACCGGCTACAGAAGAGAAAGATGTGGAGGAGGATAAAAATAAAACAATGAAAGCAAAGAAAGGGGGAGACAAGTTACACAGTGCTAGTCAAAGATGGTTAGGACAATGTATAACTAACCTTAGGTCTTGACACTTCTCACACATCAGTCCCAGTAAATCCCAGGCCAGCCTCTGAGAGGTGTCACCATCCAGGTATTTGCCTTGATTCTTAATGTGAGTGATGACGACCTGGTCCAGACACTCTAGAGCTTTCTCCTGCACAGAGCTCTCAGAGTCCATGATAGCCGGTAACACTCCTCTCAACCAGGCCTCCTGCACCTCTTTATTTTCAGGCAGAGCCTGGACACATGATTGAATAAAGAGGGTTATAAGATGTTGGATAACTAAACTAGCACTTGTCTTAGCAGTGTTAAAGAGGTTAAAGGTCCATTAGCATGATAGCTAAGATAAAACGATAAAGATGGTTTTAATAATCATTTTAAATGTAAAAGAATAGCAGAATTGTTACCACAACTACCGGTATGAGTCCTTTTCAGACGAGTCATTTCACTCTGTGACCATCTTTTACATTTTTGGGCAGCCATTTTTAATCATGCAAGTACAGCTTCTGTCTCTTTGAATGGGGAAAATTCTCCAAAGCTGCTCATCAAGCTTGCGGTTAAAATTCATATTTGAAAATTGAATTTTTTATTTGGAAGGTGGAACTTATTTTGCCATATTGCACTTTCCCCAGTTCATAGTTATACGAGTGCACCGTCTTTCTATAAAGAAGATCTTTGATTATGATAATGTTTGGAATCAATTTCACAATGATTTTTTACATTCAATAACATGACACAACAATAAAAACATTAGCAGCCGATGAGAATCCTTGAACATTTAAAGTGGCAGACGACAAAACTGCAGTGCGTGCTTCTATTAACCAGAACTGTGCATTGGTGTGAAAGCTAATAGTTAGTTTTAATTAACTAACTTGGTGTTAATAGGACTTAAGAGATATGGCAAACTCTTATTGGTGAAGCCATCACCAATTTTCAGGTGTTAAAGAAAAGGATAATACTCATGATAATATTTTGTGGGTAAACAAATATGATTATTATATTTTTGTTAAGAGAAAGCTAAAATAGCAGCTGAAGATCAGTCCTGAGGAAAAAAATGTCACGTTTTAAAAACTCTAGTATAAGAAATTAAGCATGACCTCAGTTAACATTAAAATGCTGTTTTGACTAGCTAATAATTTTATTGGTCATCAAAACCGATAGAGAGAGCATTTTTCCAACTGTTTAATACAACAAAAATGTTGTAATGTGAGGGTTGGAAGGGGGTGCTTACAGCGAGGAGGTCCATAAGGCACTGCATGGCTTTCTTCTTCACTGAGACAGCAGGATCCCTGCAGCGCTCTGACAGAATACTCAGATTCTCCACACTGCATGTGATCACTCCATGCTTCAGCAGACTCATGACGGTCTATGCAAAAACATGAAAGACAAATGATCAGGTACAACTACTTGCTTTATACTGTTTTAGACAATGAAAATTGCACATGTGTGCCTTGCACACAACTCCACACAATTTAAAGTAAGATTTCTGTTTTCTTTTAAAGTTGTCTTATGCTCACCAAGGCTGCATTTATTTGATCAAAAATAGTAAAAACAGTAATATTATGAAATTACAATTATTATTACAATTTGTTTAAAGTTTTATTTATATTTAATAAACTTTATTATATTTTAATTAAAATAAATATTTATTATCTTTTTATTTCTGTGATAGCGATGTATTTTGAGATGTATTTTTTTGCATTTTTTTTAAGATTTTGGAGGTTGCTAGGCAACGTGGGGGAGAGGACGCTGGCATTGTCTGTTCGCCGCTTCTCCACCCACAAATCATGTTAATGTACTATTAGATTTAGATTTTATTTTATTTCCTTATGTTTGTGACTAGTCTAACAGTCAGAGCTACAATTGGGACTGTTGCTGATTGCTGGCAGCCACTGAGAGGATGTTGTTCGTTGTTTCGCCATTTTCCACCGCTTCTCTAATGTTTATGTTTGAATTGCTGCGGTTGGTTCTGGTTTGGAGGACATTTGATGTTTCTCGCCGCGGCTGCTCACTGGTGGTCTCCCTTGGGCTTAAGCTGCATGGTGGCTGAAGTTTGCACCGGGCTAGCGTCATCCGGGGCATCGTCATCGGCGTCCGGCATGATGTTGGGATGTTCTGCTTCTCGGCTGCGCCGCTGTTCTGTCCTGCATTGCGGCCGTGGAGCGGCTTGGACTTCTGCGCCGACCCCGGTGTGTCCACAGAAGTGCCCGGAAAAATGTTTTGCCTCCTGCATGGTGCTGCAGCGATCCCCATCTTTTGAATCGTCATGAAGACCCATCATCTGGTCTTCAGCTGTCGTGCCTCGGCAATGTCATCGGGACACACTGTCCCGATGACAGAAATCTGAAACATGGAGTGGACCACACTGTGCTGCGGAGCTAACAGACACGACTTCCACCATCAGCTGTTTTCTGTTCACCATCAGCTCTGTTTCTGTTCACCATCAGCTCTGTTTCTGTTCTGTTTTCTGTGTTGGTTGATTGTTTGTAGTATTCTATATTTTTACTTGTTATTCATTTTTTGTTGTCTCCCCCCGTTGCACTTTGAGATTCTTCGGAATGAAAAGTGCATTATAAATAAAATCTATTATTATTAAAGCATATTGAATTTTCAATGGCCATTACTCCAGTCTTCAATATCACATGATATTCAGTAATACACATTACATTGTTACAATACATATTCAGTAATACAATAACACATGATTATTTAGTAATAATTATATTATTTGAGGGCTATTTTATTTGGTGTTCAGTAAACATTGCTGTAAGTTTGTGGAAACAATGATACATTTTTGTTCAGGATCCTTTGAGTTTGATGAATAGAAAGTTCAAAAGAACCGCATTATTTAAAATAGAATTTATAACAATGTGCAATACAATGAAATACACTGTATTTACTGTAACTTTAATCAATGCATAATTTGTGTAAAAAATAATCTTATAGACTCCAAAGATTTAAAAGGTAATGTATATATGATCAGGCCCATATTACAGAAGTACAGCATTTTATTTATCTTTTGAAATTAAATTATTTTTTTACCATGCAAACATAATCTACAATAACAATGCAAAGCTCCCTCCCAGTCCAGGGAGGCTAAAATTTCACACACAAAAAAATATGGAGATTAAGCTACAAAAATGGGTTAAAAACAATATTTGAATGCGCAAGGCTACAGTTGCAGTGGCTTTGAAAAAAAAAAATGGCTTTCTCAAAAGAGTTCTTGTAGAAAACCATCTAACAACTAAAGTACAGCTAAAAAACTTCCAGATTATTGAATAAGATGACAGCTGGACGACTAAACGCCCACTGTGACCCAACCCTACAGTGAGCTACACCAGTACCTGAAGGTCAAAGATCTGGCAATCACAAACAGTAATAATTATTGGGTAATTCAGCAAAAAAAAGCCAGAGGGTGGAAAGTGGTCACATAGAGTAAAAAATTAAATAAGACCCATGTTCTGTTGCAAGAGAATTTAATATTAGAAGTATAATATAGGCAAAATGTGAAATGTTACAAAGTGTACAATGCATTTCCTACCTCCAGGGCACTTTTTCTAGCATTAGTTTTTGGATCACTGACATGCTTTTGAAATAGAGCCATTGTGTCCTCATCTAAAAGTAAATAAAGAAACAATAATAAAGAAAGTCCGTTATGTAAAAGTTTTCATTTAAAATGACACGGCCTATTTATGTTGAACTTACTCTGTAAGGAAGTATTCATACTGCTCCTGTGTGTTGTTGTCATGCTCTTGTGTTTTGTAAGCTCAATGGTTCTGAAGGTCAGGGCGGTTTTCTGAACCGTTTCTCTTCTCTTTAGAGTTTCTAAAAAAATATTACACAAAGTGAACCATTACTGACTATAAAAATACCTTTCCCTAATTTAATTTTAAATTCCAAAATACGATCTTACGCTCAGAACGGGCTGAATCCAGCATAGTCTGAGCACCTGCTGGAAAAAAGAATGAGCTTAATCAGCATTCAAATGTACTGCATGTTACAACTAAAGAATATACACTGCCTGACCAATAATAATAAAAAAAGATCGGATAATTATTGTAGTGGTTATTACATTTCTAGCATGCTATATGTTTGGCAATGGCAACAGTTATTTTAACCCTAATTAATGGAGTGTGGAGTTTTCATTTCTTTAACAACCATCTAGGAAGACACATAGTGGCCATATTCCAGGATGACAATGTCAAGATTCATCAGGCTCAAATTGTGAAACAATAGTCGGGAGGGAGCATGAAGAATCATTTTTACACATGGATCAGCACATCTGAGTCCAGACTGTAAATTCATGTCCTAAAGTAGACTTTACAGAGTGCTTGACTCTTGCATGGCATTTTCAATAAATTATCTTGACCAAAACTTGATGCATCTCTTGATGGAAATAAATGTTGTGGTGTTATTTCCATCAAGAAGTGCACTTTTTTTGGTCAAAATCTTGGATCCTGGAATTTAACCATTGTGTGTCTTCCTACATGGTTGTTTAAGAAATGAAAAGCTCCACACTCCATCAACTAGGGTTAGAAGAACTGTTACCAATCATATAACATGCTAGAAACATAATAATTACTGCAATAATGATCCAATAATTGACTCTTTAGCATTTGCCTATTTAAATCCTATCTGACCCCCTTTTTTTGGGCCGGGCAGTGTAATTCCCTCATATGAAAACATTTTAGCTGTACAGTTATTGTACTGTAATAAAATACATACTATTGGAGAACAGCTCATGCACACATTTTGTGGCATTCTGGGAACCCAGCTCCAGACACTGTGCCAGGCAGTGCAATGCGTGACCTCTGACTGTGGGAGAGATGTCATTACGATGATTGTAAACTATATTATGGACCAGGAACCTGTGAGACAGGAACACGGCCAGCTCAGGGTCCACTGTGTCGTCCACATCCCTCTCACTCTGCTTCAGAAGGACCATGGCAACATCAAGCGCAAACATTCTAAATGCCACCTGAAAAGACATTTTTTTTGTTATACAATAGAAACAGACCAGTGCATTGGAAAATATAAAATAATCTGTGCAAATGACAAGTTGTGCTTAAATAAAAAAATCAGTAAGGGGCTGTTATAGTCACACTGTTCACCTTGTTATTTTGGGAGAACTTATAGAGCCATCTAACAATGGCTGCGTAGTCCTGACATGGCATCTTAGCCATCAGCTTGCCAACAGCCTGTGCTCCGCTAGTTCGATATTCAGACTTCTCAACCATCTGAAACACACAGAGGGAGTTGCATGGAATTACAAAGATTTTTTATATATTTTTATAAATGGTGAAACCTCACAGACTAGTTCACCCAAATTGAGAGCTGTTGTTGTTCTGTACAACTCAAAAGGAAAATTATAAACAGTCTCTACTCTGGTCTAACGTAGTAATATTTGGTCACAGAGATTTGATTTGAGAGCTGCATATTGACATGCATAAATTATCTGATAGTGAATAATGATGTCTTATGTATATACTATATGTAAATACTATATGTAGATTCTTATGAAAATCTAATTTTGTGTTCCAAGAAAAAAAATAATAACATACTTTAGAAACAACATGAGGATTAGGGGCCCGTTCCTCGTACGTGGCTAACCCATTCAGCAGGATTTGATTGTTGACGATCTGGGGCCGGTTGCATAAACCACTTAGACTGGTCTTAAAAGTAAGTCATCTAATTTTTTTCTTTAAGACTGGTCATAACTTTTTAAAATCAGTTACATAAAATGGTAGATCGGTTCAATTTGAATTAGAAAAGTAAGACACATTTTGAAAGACATTACATTTTGACTAATTGCTAGTTGGATAAATTAGTGCTTAAGACACAGTCTTAACATAGTGGCTACGTTTCTCGGGATCATCTTATTTCATGTAAACAGGATTAGATTGCATCGAGGTGATACTTAAAATCTTTCCCAGCCACAAGAGTTCCTCACTGAACCAGGGGCAATTATAATCTTAAATAACAATAATAATAATATAGTTTATATGAAAATAATAATATAATGTTGTGTAAAATGTGCCTATAATGCTATAGAGACAGTCACTTGATGGAGAGATTTATTTGTGATGGAATAATTACTTTTTAGTTGTACTGGAGGTTTACACACGTTGTACAGTTAATCTGCGTCATGCACACTGATCTAATATCAGTGGTCGTGCATTAATTTGAGTGATGACGGATTTAATGGGATTCCTGGATGCTGCGCAAGAGATGCAGATAATTTGATCTTGACTGTTAAGAAAGTTGAATTAATACTGGCACATAAGAAATCTGTTTCAAATTGAATTAAAAATTGAATTACAACATTGAAATAAAAATGTATGGGTATACAAATCATGTTCATGAATCATGTTCATCAAAACTTTTTAACTTTTATGTTGGTTTAGTCGTTTCCTTATAAAGGTTCAGAAATTCGTTTAGTTTTTTCTTTGTCAAGTTTTTTGCCAGGTGTCTTTTTTAATTATATGATGTCATTACATTGTCTTGACGGACGCCAGCCAATCACTGCATTGCTGATTGTAGTTTCGAGTATAAATGCATCTGCCCTCTTCAGGGAACACTAGAATGAGCAGTAATTTTAGATACATTAATCCAGATATTTTTATCCAATCCGCAAAAACCAAATTAGCCAGATATCAGTTATCAGGATTAGAAGATCTGGGATATATCCAATCATCTCAGATGTATTAAGCGATGTACGAAGAACCTTAATGACCTTAAGAACCTTAACCTCAAGTACTAAGAGTTAATAATGACAAAACTGAAATTTTTCAAATTAAATGATTTATTTTTTAAATATTTCTTTAAAATCAAATATACCTGATGGCAGATGTGTTGCACAAGGATCCGTAGAAGTGGCAATGTGGCCTCCCTCTGCTCATCAACAATATGACTAGAACACATATACAGTAATTCAGATAGAAACAACTTACAGCATCAATGCTGAAGAAATAGAGGGGGACAAAGTAAATCCAACACTTTTCCTACATGAAATTCAGCTGGAGTGGAGTCACTAACCTAATGAAAAGGATGGCATGGTCTCTGGCACCACAGACAGCCTGAGATGGAGCAAGAAAACATGGCTTGGACCTCTCCTGTGCTTTCATCATTAGAATCACATACAGTAGCTTGCGGAATACTCTGCGACGACACTGTACAATACAACACACCATAATCAAGCAATACAATTATGCACTCAAAATAGTGTTGTTGTTTTTTTTGGAGTAACCCCACTCACCTCATCTCCTTCACCATGAATGGTCGAGCATAGTAGCCCCAGTCCATGATAGGACATCTCAGGCAGACTCTCTAATTGGTCAACATTTCTGTAAACACACATAAAACTCAGAAGGCTGCAAATCTTGATAAAAAGTCAATGTATTTGTGTGAATGACTCTTAAGAAGAAATGCATCAGTTTTGATATATTAACTAAAACAAAAACTATAATTTTTCTTTGTTTGTTTTAGCCTGGTCGTTCACACCTCAGCTTTGAAAAAGCCTAAAAAATGTGTGCGTAAAGCTGCGGAAAATTGGAAGAGTAGAGGGGAGAAAATAACCAATAAAACACAGACCTGACAAACGAATATTAAAACAAGAAAAAAAAATATCAAAAATAAATCATAAACATTAGATGAAAAGTTTAAATTTGAAAAGAAAAAAACACTACAATATTGTAAATGTTGCCATGGCATAAACTGAAATAAAAATATTTTTTAAATATAAATATATAATAAAATAGTATATAATACTAAAATAATGCTGTAATGCATTTCTTCATCTTTCTAATTTTGCATTTACCTTTCCTGAGAGAATGTCAGATCTCCAATGACTGGTTCAAAGTTGGTAAGTTCAGTAAAAAGCTGAAAGATTAAAATAATGTTAAAAAAAATAGTTGTTTTAATATGTTGCTTTCAATATCAACATGTAAAAATTTTCCACCATACTCAGATCTATACATTAAAGGGATAGTTCACCAAAAATGAAAATTCTGTCATTTAATCACCCTTATGTTGTTCCAAACCTGTATGAGTTTCTTTGTTCTGCTGAACACAAAAGAAGATATTTGGAAGAATGTTTGTAACAAAGCAGATAGAACAACCATTCATTACAGAAATTTTAATTTTTGGGAGAACTATCCCTTTAGCAATGCTTTTCTGTTGAGACCCATATGCTCTGAGAACATGTAATCTACTCTTCAAAAGAAGAAAACAAAAAATGACAGCTGTACCTAATCCCTAACACTACCAGAAGAAGAACAGAAATGCTGAGTGAGGCTGACACGCATTATTTACAGACCTGAACACAGCTGTCAGCACTCTGAGGCTTGTCTCGAAGCGAAATTTTCTCTAGGAGTTTTAGAAGTGTGCGAACCAGCAATACAATGCTCTCCCTTAGTTTCAGCAAATCCTGTGCAGAAAAGTACATCCCCTCTTCAGCATCATCTTCATCATCATCAATCTCCATCTGTTGGGAAACAAAACACAAAAATATGCACTACATGACCACTGTCATCACTATCATTGACAGATAGATTGAGTCTAAGACTTTGAAGGATGTGTCAGAGTGGGAAAACGCACTTTTAAAGATGATGACTGTAAATGTCACATATGCAACAAACAAAAATGTAAATACTATACCTCTTCTAATGCTTTCTTTGGCGGTTTGGACCGTTTTCCAGGTTTGGGGTCACCTTGGGAGCTTTTCACAGAATCCTTCTTGCGTTTCTTGCCAGAGTCTTGAGGCCAGCATTTTAGGGGCATGCTCAGACAGGTGTCAAAAAGGATCTGATGGTACACTTTATTTGCAACACTACCTGATGATGGACAAAAACATTAAATATAAACTAATGAGACATTTTGACAGTGTTATGTTAAAATGACATCACATCTGCTTTTATGTAAGGATTCTGATTGTGGGCGACATGTCTTTAACAACCTGAAATCTGTTTGTTTTTTTGCTCAATATTAATAATCTGTTGCAATCTGACCTGGTATTTTCAGTAGCAACAAGTACAGAGAGGCTGCCTGTAGACCATACAGTCTCTGTTCGAGACTGGGACTTTTGGATTTAGCACTAAGGATGAAGTAGGACAGGACAGCCACCAAAGTTTTTGCAGAGACACCATTCTCACCAAACACCACCCAGACATTCTATAGGGGAAAAAACATGGTCAAGAAATCATAAGAAGGTTACACCGCAGTGAATCACAAAACGGATTCACTGTTTGTGTAAGCACTTGGTGACGTAAAACAGAAAGAAATAACAGCAGCATCAAGTTATACCTGTGTATTGTCATCATCCTCATTAGAGAAGTTCAGAAGCTGCATATAAACGGTTTTAAAAACACTCGGGTGTTCATTTATCTCCTCCTCAATAACGGGGTCAAGAGGGTCTGTGTCGGTGAACTCGAAATCCCACACTCCATCCACCCAGGCTGAAACATTTCAACAAGTCAACAACATACGTAAGTTACACTGCGGTTAATAAAGCCTAACGTTAAACGTGAAGCAGGCAAACAAAGCTTCAAAATAGACAATGATCGTGCGAATTACTATGGCAGTTTGAACGGATAGTTAAACGTTAACGTTAGATTTTAAAAAAAGAGAGAAAGCGAGTTAGGATATGGAAGAACAAAATGTTTTGATAGAAAAAAAAAATATCTCGCATATAACAAATAATGACCCGAGACCAAAAAATATTCCCCGGGATGACAGCGTCAGTCGCAACTTAACATATTTCGAGGTAACGTTATAACAGAACAATTACACTCGGAAAGTCTTAAAAAATATTTCGCAACTGTTCATAATACATGCTCGTGATAAAAACGAAACTATACCTGTAGACACACTGCTTAATTTTAACAACTGCAGCGCACGTATCAAGTCCATCTTTCGTTCAAAACAACGCGCCAATTGCCGCTGTAGTGGGACATCACATATCCCGGCATGCACGGCGGCATACACGGTCGACCTCATGAATATTAATTAGAATTCTCTTTTGTTTTCATTTTATATTAAACCTAACCATAATAACAGTAAAATACTAGCATATATGGTACTCATTTCAACAAGATAATATAAAAACAATTCTATAAAAATACTAAATAACGTTTAATAATGATGAGGGGTGCCAACTTATTAATATTCATGATCCAAACTAGTTCCGTTTCGCGCTCGGTAAATCCAGCGCATGCGCATTGTGCAACGCTACGTTCTGTGACGTGAATACGCGCGTTCCTCAAAATACTGCTGAGCTGCTCGATAGAGGAAATGCTTCAAACGGTAATTTGTAAAAACAAAACAACAAAGGACTGTAAAACAAGAATACAAGTAAGCAACCAAAGGTATATGTGCACTCATTTCTTAAATGTATAATGTACCACTCATATATGTTTTATTAACTTGTAACTTAACGTTAACTTACTGCTCCATGTTACTTAATTTGTTGTAACTTTTCTGTCTTTCTATTGTTCAGTGTATTAGTAACACACTGTCTGTCATAAAACATTTACATAAGTAATAAACTCCAGTTACATTTTATATATCTGTTATACAGTGTTTCACTGTATTTAGCATTAGAACATGTCCGACTCCCTTGATAGTTAATAATTTCACTATTCATATTTCAGCTCGATAATGTCATTGTAGGAATCTGTTAAGATCTCCTGTATCAGAAACTTTCACTATGTACATTTGCTGATGGACTTGTATCTGCTCACAGGTGACTTCAGTTTTCCTGACCTTAATGTCCCCTGATAATCACATCACAGAGCATGCGTTAGATTTAATATACTCTGGTGTTTTGAGGCAAGGATGATGGTGGGAAAGTGGCAGGACAGGCTGAAGTCTGTGGAGCAGAGAGCCTCATCCTTTCAGTCTTCTCCTCTGTGCTGTCCATACAAGCCACGTCTGTCACGGCCATGGCAGCCCTCCTCTGTCTGGAGACTCTTCCCACGGCAGAACGCAGCTATCGCCTTCATTCAGCACATAAAACAGGTCTAGACATAAGCTGTTAGATATCTGTTTAAGTGAAGTGTATCAGCTGTTTTTAAAATTTTATTGTGTCTTTGTCAGGACGTGCACATATTTTCACTTGAGAGGGAAGGCAGTGATGCTGGACAGAGGATTTTCCTAGTGACCAGCTACAGTGAACTTTGGCACTATTACAGGTAACTGACAGATATATAATGATAAATCAGCATTAGGGAAGTCACTCATGGAAAGTAATTGCTACAGATTAGTTACTTTACACGTTACTGATTTCATTTCACTTCACTTCACTTTTAATACAATGCACATGCACATTTAAAGGCAATGAGAAATCTGTGTCTCTTCAGCACTCACAGACAGTCTCTGATGCACTGCTATGAGGTAATTCTGGAAGGGGCCGTCTGCAAACTCTACTTTGACTTAGAGTTTCACAAAGCCACCAATACACACCTAGACGGCAAGATGATGGTGGCAAAACTAATTCAGGTAAATAATCTATCATTCACATTTTTGATAGAAATATTTTATTTGTTAAGATTAGTTAGTGTTGTAGTCAAGACCACCTAAACCGAGACCAAGACCAGCGCGTGCCGAGACCAAGACAAAGACCAAGATCAGCATGTGCCGAGACCAAGACATGACCAAGACCCAGGCAGGGCGAGACCAAGACAAGACCAAGACCTGACCAGCACTCCTTAAATTCATCTAAAATATCCATATCTACCCTCTGAGAAATGACTTTAATGAATACATATAATTAGAATAGTAAGACACTAGGACTGTTTCCAATCAAATTGCTGACAATAAAATTAATGGCACAAAAGTTGCATCTGAATTGGTACAATTACTCCTGCATAAATAATGTTCAGATTAATTTAACATTTAAACATTACCGTTATTTACCAAGACAAGACAGAGTAAAAATGCAGTTGAGACCGAGACAAGACCAAGGTCTTCAAAAAATGGTCTTAAGACCGGTCTCAAGATCGAGACCGACCACTGTTAACTTGAACACAAAATTAACAATTTAATTTAGTTAAGTATTTTAAGTTTTTTTTTTCACTAACACTGACAAAGATTAATAAATATTGTACAAATATATGTATCACTATTAATGCATATTTGTTAATATACATTTACTAATGTTAACAAATATTATAAATTATTACAACTAAATATTTTTATTTAAAAAATGGATGCAACATTTTAAACATTTTTGATAAACTTTGATGAATCTTGAAAAAAAGTATAGCGTTTCCTCAAAAACATTAGGCAGTACAACTGTTTGATATAATAAGAAATGTTTCTTGAGCACCAAATCAGTGTATTATAATGATTTCTGAAGGATCATGCGACACTGAAGACTGGAGTAATGATGCTAAAAATTCACAGGAATAATAAACAAACAAACAAAAAAAAACAAAAAAAAAATTATATATATATATATCTCACAATATTATTGTTTTTATTGTATTTTTGATCAAATTAATGTGCCTTGGTGAGCTCAAAAGGCTAACCCTTTCTCAAAAACACACATAAAAATTGTTTTGGTGCTTTTGAAAACTTTTGAAAAGTGATGTGGCGATTTGTCTGTTGTGTTAAAGTTTAAAATTGACATTTAAAACTGGTTTTAATAACTAAACATGTCATTTCTTCAAAATTCAATAACAGTATGTGTGTGAGAAGCTAGACGAGGTTTATGGTCTACGCTGCTCTGCAAAAGAGGTCCTTGATCTAGACTCCAGCACCTCTGAGAAGTTTAGTCGCCATCTTATCTTCATGCTTCCTGGTGCTGCATTTCAAGACAACTCCCATGTAGGTGAGTCATTCTCTTGTCGTCATCATCATGTGCGTTAAATGACTCTGTTGAGTGATGATATTGGTGATTGATTCATTCATATATATATATATATATCACCAATATATGTATATGTATGTGTGTGTGCTTGTTTGCAGGGCGATTTATTCATGATATCTTGCATCCTGCTATAAACTGCCTTCAAAAAAGGTGAGAGATGACATATAGGAAGGGCTATGATTAAACTCATTATTTAGAACTGATTCCTTTTGTTTGCCCCTTTTGTTTTCTTTAAAACCCATCAACCTGTTTCTTACAGCGTCATTTTTATGTTATTGCAGTGTTAATACATCCTTCTGTTTCTGTTATAATAGAATATTGATTTGATTTGGTTTTAAGCAATCTAGAGGAACCAGGAGAAAACAAAGATGATATGGATGGTTCTCAGGCCAAGAGAAGAAAGCATGAAGAGATGGATCTTGGCTTTCTAATAGTCAAGAGCAATAATGGGCAGAAACAACTTTTTGTTGACCTGGGTAAGAATTTATAGTCAGTTCTTTAGTCTATAAAGTCTTGAATAAAGACTTTAGACTAAGCTTAAGCCTTGACTGGAACTGGCAATTAATTGCATCATATTTACAATTAAACGTAAATTTAGTAGAAACCTTAGTCAGGGTAGCGCCATATTTAATAACATTTTTGACAATGGATTTTACTGTTGTGAAAATGACCTGATCTAGGACCTTTATACAGTGAGTGACATTATTAAGACTGTGTCCTCATTATCATCTTTATTAAATTCAGTAGGGTGTCCAACCTAACTAAGGTCTATAGTTTAATTTTATTAAAAAAGCATTTAGTTGCTTAAAAGTGCTTGTTTTGACCAAATTAATTTATTTTAAAATATTATAATAAAAAATTAATTTGACATTATTACAAAGTGCACAGTGCTTAGCTGTGAGCACAGATCCCCCTAAAGGATGCCGGGTCCTCATGTCACACTTATAAGGTCTGTTTTTGACAGTTTGACAAGGACCATAACAAAACGCAAAACTAAAGACAAATCAGTTAGGAAGTATAAAGAGAGAGCAGTTGTCTGTGTCCACCACTTGCAAAATCATTCCCTTTTGAGGGGTTGTCTTGCTGTTTGCGCACCCTTTGTCACTTTCATTTGCACCAAAGCAGGTGAGACTGTTTTACAATAGCTTATGCCTCCTACCTGGATAGATTGATATCCCTTGAAGTTTAATTGACTTGGTGTTGTACTGTGATAATTAAGTGTCCCCTTAATTTTTGAACAGTGTATTATCACCAAGTACAGTTTTTCAGAAAATATATTTTTAATATTTGAAGTAAACTACATGTGTATATTCAATACATATTAGTCACACTTCTTTTTTACGGGAGTTAATTAAGGTAAAGTACAAGCATGATGTTAAAACCATTCCCTCTTTTAAAGGTGTCTACACCAAGAACAGGAACTTTCGTCTCTACAAATCCTCCAAACTGGGAAAGAATGCAGCCTTCAGTGTGGCAGAAGACAACAAGTTTGTCCCAATGCCTTCCAACCACACCACAAAAGAAGAACGCATATTTCTAGCTTCTTTAATCACCAATATCAGGTTATTTATATATTTCTATTTTTGTAAACATGTTCACACTATGGTGGAGCTAGATTATTGGGATTTTTATTTTTATGTCTACATTTTGATTCTTATTTTTGTGCTTTTACTAACGCACATTTCTGTTTTATACCAGTTTCACAGGACAGAGGATTTTGACGTATGATCTGCCACAGAAGAATACAGCAGGATCTCTGTGTTCAACCCTGCAGAGAGAGTCACACAGCTCTGGTGAGAAATACAAATTAACATCACCGAGCTTTCAGTGAATTATTTAGAATGAATCATCTCAGGTCAGTGCTGCAGTATGGTTTGCTTCAAATGTGCATTTAATACAGTATAATGTGCATTTATATACGCTATGTAAATCCAGCCAATTTTCGCAGAATAAACCCCGACAAGGTCTTGCATCAGCCTGAAGGGGGTTATTATCCCTTACATAACCCCCTTGTATCACAGCTACTTGCCACATAAGTAAATAATTAGACACAAAATATTGACTGGACTTTAAATATTTTATTAGCTCTATGAACGGAAAGCTTCCGCAAAGAAAGCAGTTGCTAGTGTGGCACATTCAAACTAGACGGACATTTAAGGGATACTGTACAGTCATACCACTTATTACAAGGCATTTCACCACATAAATAATTATGGGTATAAGAGATTTGAGATTAAACTGTTTTAAAATCTTACCTGTTTGATTTCTTATAATCCACAAAGCAATCGTTGCAAAATGGCAGCAGCTGCGTTTGTATGAAACGAGCGAGCAAGTCCACAGTACACAGATGACATATTTAAATAATTGTACACAAAATATTTATTTGAGTTTTCAATTTTTATTAGCTCACCAAACTCAAATCTTCCACGGAGAACAAACGTTACTAAGCGATACTATGTCGCTGACTTTAGATAAACGGATGAGCTTGTTATAATTTTTTTGTTTTGTTTAACATACCGCTGGATGAGCCATTGACCAATCAGAATTAAGTATTCAACAGAGCCGTGTAGTAAATTAAATTAACATTCACCAGCCTGGTGGCTGTTGGGAGAAAAAAAGTTCTTGAATGCCATGCTTTACTGTTCACACCATACAGTAGACAGTTCATTACAGCTAAAGACTTCTTCATCCTCTCAATATAGATCTGCTAGGTGTACAGAAGCCGTCTCCTTTTAAAGAGGTGGATGAATTCGTACTGACACTTGTGTGCAAGGATGGCATTCAAGGAAGTAAGTAGGATAAAAAAAATATCAGTATACCATTTTGTTCAAATTAAATATCTGCCATTGTCTACTCACCCTCATGTTGCTCAAAGCTTTTTTTTTTCAGTTGAATGCTTTGTTAACTGAATGTCACATTTAACCCAAACAGGTATCCGGCGATGGAACTACTTTGCGTCTGAACAGCTGCTGGTTTATGACATTGAGAAATTCCGCTGGTGCCACAATGTGAAGCGCTTCCACAAGAGCAACAACATCATGTGATTCTCTATCACTGAGACTAGAATTGCTTTGCATTCTCTGTTTTATGGTTTGCAACAAATTATAAATACTCTTTATTCTTTTTTTCTGTTAGAATTGTGGTGGATCTCAAAGAAGAAGTGTGGTATCAGAGATGCCATGACCCCGAGTGCAGGAGACAGAACTATAGATCCTCCAGTACGCTCCATAGTGAACTAAATAGATGATATTGCTCCCAGATAGGCATCTATTAAGATGCAATGTTGTTATTGTTAACTAAAATTATTAAAAATTATTTTAGGTCATAATTAAAAGATATATTCATATATATTTAGGAAGATATCTTCATCAGATATAAATATTTGATGAAGAAATTAAAGGGATAGTTCACACAAAAGTTAAAATGTACCCATCATTTACTCACCCTCAAGCCGACCTAGTTGTGTGACATATATCACAGTTCAAAACGCTAACGCTACATCTGATGTTGCGCTTTTTTAAACCGTGCTTAATATGGATATTTTTCTTACACAAAACTATTGTTTCGTGTCAGAAGTCCTTTATTAACCCCCCGGAGTTGTGTGATTTGTTTTTTTAGGATGGATGAATACAAAAATTAGTATTATTTTAATATAACTGATTGTATTCGTCTGAACGAAGAATGTCATATACACCTAGGATGGCTTGAGGGTGAGTAAAATATGTGAGTAATTTTCATTTTTGGGTGAACTATTCCTTTAAAAATGTTGCATTGGCAAGTAACTGTTACTAACTGCTGAAATAAAAATAAGTTAAAAAAAATAAAGAAAAATGTAAAAACTAATACAATGAAACTATAAATATAAAAGCTAATTTAAAATGTGCAATAAATGTTATGATAGTATATAAATAATACTAAAACAAGACTGTTAAGATGTGGCTAGATATAAAAAGTTTGTAGGGGAATGATATTGTGTATATAAATGGGTTTGTTTGTAACATGGTGGCATTTTTATGTTCAGGCTTTCCACTCCCTCAAGAGGTCTGCATGAGCCACCTACTGATGGAGGTCAGTCAGGATTCATCTTATCTGGAGACACCTGTCATTTACATAACATACATTAGGCTGAGTATATGTTTGTGAGTTGACTTGTACACATTTCTTTATCTTAAGGATGAAGAGGATCAGGCCTATTTGACGGATGAACTGGGGAACATTGAGCTTGCCAAGAGCTCTGTACCCATGACTGCTTCAGCAGAGTCGTCCTCGGTTCCCCAGTCTGAGAACACTGAAGATTGGGGAGAGTGGCCTGATGACCCTGCTTATCTAGAAGCTTTACAGGAAGTAGAAAGGGCCACTGAAGAGGTACCTGATGAGCTTTTGCTCCAGGCAGTGACTGAGTGTGAATGATGCCAGTATAACCTCAAAGACACCATTAATAACTTACTAGTGCAATACATTTCTGTCTATCTTTCTTTTGTTTTCTTCTATACGTCAATTTGTAAAATATGTGCTTAAACACTGTTTCCTTACTAACTGTTTAATACAAAACACATTTTTTCCATTATAATTTTAGATGACTTGGACTATTACAGTATTACAACAACAGGTTTTATTTACAGAGATAGATGTATGTCAATATGTTAGAGAAAGAGAAATACATCTTAAAGGGATGATTCACACATAAATGAAATTCTGTCATTAATTACTCACCCTTGTGTCGCTCTGTAAGAACTTCCTTTATCTTCGGAACAGAAATGAACATCTTTTTGATTAAATATCTTCATTTGTGTTCCGAAGATGAACATGGGGGTGAGTAAGTCATGACAACATTTACATTTTTGGGTCAACTGTCCCTTTAATCTGAGCATAAATTATTTTTCATAGTGCTGAGAAATAATGCAAATTCTTAAGAACAATGTAATACATTTTATAAAATTATAAATACACAACATATTGGTTGAAATTGTGATACAAGACCATCTGAATGAGATAGCCTTTGACCCCTTTTTCAATTATATTTGATTTCATTTGATGGCCTGTAAAAGATTTTAAGCCACTACAAAAAATTATTTAAAGTTTTGATTTAACTGTAAAATGTGATTGTTGATCTCAACCTGGCCTCTCTAACTTTGTCTCCAAAACATCTCACATGTGCTGTCCCTCTGATGTACTCATTCCTGATCCTATCCATCCTTGTCACTCCCAAAGACAACCTCAACATCTTCAGCTCTGTCCTGTACACCTTTCCTTTCATTCTTGCTGGTACACTTTTATCACACAACAGACCAGGCTCTTTTCCACACTCCCCACTGCTCTGGACTGTTGACCCTAAGTATTTAAAATCCTGCACCTTCTTTACCTCTTCTCCCTGTAACCTCACTGTTCCACTTGGTTCCCTCTCATTCACACACATGTATTCTGTCTTGCTGCGACTAACCTTCATTCCTCTTCTCTCCAGAGCAAGCCTCCACATGTTTAGACTTTCCTCCACCTGCTCCCTGCTCTCACTACAGATCACAATGTCATCCGCAAACATCATAGTCCATGGAGATTCCTGTCTGAACTCATCTGTCAGCCTGTCCATCACCACCGCAAACAAGAAGGGGCTCAGAGCCAATCCTTGATGCAGTCCCACGTTCACTATGAAGTCCTCTGTCTCGCCTACGGCACACCTCACCACTTTCCTAATGCTCTCATACATATCCTGTACTACTCTAACATACTTCTCCGCCCCTCCAGACCTCCTCATACAATACACAGCTCCTCTCTTGGCACTGTCATATGCTTTCTCTAAATCTACAAAGACACAGTCAGCTCTTTCTGACCCTCTCTGTACTTCTCCATTAATATTCTTAAAGCAAATAATGCATCTGTAGTGCTCTTTCTTGGCATGAAACCATACTGCTGCTCACAAATGTCCACTTCTCCCCTTGCTTCCACTACTCTTTCCCACAACTTCATTGTATGGCTCATCAGCTTAATACCTCTGTAGTTTCCACAACTCTGCACATCTCCCTTGTTCTTAAAAATCGGCACCAAAACACTTCTCCATTCCTCAGGCATCCTCTCACTCTTTAAAACCTTGTTGAACAACCTAGTTAAAAACGCTACTGCCATTTCTCCTAGACACTTCCATACCTCCTCTGGTAAGTCATCTGGATCAACTGCATTTCCTCTCTTCATCCTCTTCAAAGCTCCACTTATTTTACCCTTGCTAATACTTTCTACTTCCTGGTCAACAATATTTGCCTCTACAACTCTTCTCTCCCTGTCATTTTCCTCATTCATCAGTTCCTCAAAGTACTCCTTCCATCTTTCCAACTAGCACCTTTCTACCTGCCCCTGATCACTTTGGCTGTAGCAGTCCAGTCATCTGGAAACCCTTCTTGACCACCTAAAGCTTGTCTTAACTCCTCCCTGAAAACCACAAAGCACTCTTCCTTTTCCATCTTCCACCACTTTGTCTTCTGCTCTGCCTTTACTCTCTTCATCTTCCTCACCACCAGAGTCATCTTACACATCACCATCCTATGCTGTCTAGCTACACTCTCACGTACCACTACTTTACAATTGCTAATTTCCATCAGATTACAGCGTCTACATAAGATATAGTCCACTTGTGTGCTCCTGCCACCACTCTTATATGTCACCCTGTGTTCCTGCCTCTTCTGAAAGTACGCGTTCACCACAGCCATCTCCATACTTTTAGCAAAGTCTACCAACCTCTGTCCTTCTCGGTTCCTTTCCTGAAGACCAAGCCTGCCCATCACTTCCTCGTCCCCAATATTCCCTTCCCCAACATGTCCATTCAAATCTGCCCCTATCACTACCCTCTCACCTCTGGGAACAGTCTGCATCACTTCCTCCAACCCGCTCCAGAATCTTTCACATCTTGCTTACAACCTACTTGTGGAGCATAGGCACTAACAATATTCAACATCACACCTTCAATATCCAGCTTTAGACTCATCAACCTATCTGACACTCTCTTTACCTTCAGAACATTCTTCACAAACTCCTCCTTCAGGATCAATCCAACTCCATTTTTCGACCTGTCCACACCATTATAAAACAGTTTAAACCCTGCTCCAGTGCTTCTAGCCTTGCTCCCTTTTCACCTGGTCTCCTGGACACAGAGAATGTCAACTTTCCTCCTCTGCATCATATCTACCAGTTCTCTTCCTTTACCTGTCATTGTACCAACATTCAAAGTACCTACTTTCAGTCCCAAACTCCTGCCTTTCCTCTTCTCTCTCCACCTACGGACACGCCTTCCCCATCTAAAACACTTTCTTCCTCTCCTTCTTTGACTAACAGTAGCCAAATTTCCACCAGTGCCCTGTAAGTCAACGGCACTGATGGCGGTCGTTGTTAACCCAGGACCCATGTTCATATTCGTGATTCGCATAATGAATTTGGCAAAAAAAAATCGTCGGATGCCCTTCCTGACACAACACTCTCTATTTATCCGGGCTTGGGACCGGCATTAAAGGTAAACTGGCGTGTGACCTCATGTGGCCTTTTAAACCACAAATGAAGAAAATGCTGTTTATTCCAAAAAATATATATATATGTAAAAAGTAAAATAAATGTAAAAATGATTGTGACAATTAAAATAGAAACATTTAATAAAATGTTTTAACAATGATTAAAATATTTAATGGTGTGAAATAAAAACAATAAATTCTGCTTTTGGTTAATTTTATGATTTATAGAATCATTTTGAGGATAAGGATTTTGAGGCAAATTCTTGTAAGTAAAACAAATCATTACATTAATTTGATTAATTTATTCAGTCAGATACATCAATATCACATACTGGGTAATCTACAGAAGTTAAATACAGTTTACAGAAGTGTCCGTTTTCCTCTTGCTCTGATATTCCACGAGAGGGCAGTATTTGTCTGCTTCTGAAAAGACATTCAGGACAGGGCTGAAAATGCTTTGTTGCTGTATGAATTTAAATAAGAGAACCAGAACAGGTCTTCCCCAGAAGCTTGATTCTTCTGAAGGAAGCATAAGGTTTTTTTTCTTCACTTGCTCTGTTAAGCTTCTTTAGAACTATATACATTACAGGAAGTCTACATACAAACAAATTGAACTTAATTTTAAATTAGTAGGATGGAGGAATTTTCTACCAACAGCTTTTAATTTCTGATACACTGTTTCGTGAAAATGATACATATCATAATAAGGAAAAATGGTAACACTGTACAACTGGGTCCAATTACTTAATCCAATAACTAAAATTAACCAGCAATGGGCAATTCATTTGTTACATTGTTAATTAAAGGTAGGATAGGCAATTTCAGAGAGGCTAGCAATAGCAAGCTAGCTTTGAAAGCATGAGATCCCACCCTCCTTTCACTATCCAAAGCCACTTTTTCTTCAGAACACATGCAGAGTCTGCAAAGCATCTCGAGATGAGACGGCGTTAAATTATATAATGTCTCAAAGCACATAACATAATAATAATATTAATAATAAACATAAACAACATAAAGAGCTCTTATTTGTACCACCTGACTGCTGCAGATTCATATCGGCATTGATCATGTTAACATAGAAAATCTAAGTCTGACCTGAACAACATCACGGGTTTCCATCTTGTAATTACGGTTACGAAATGGCGTGAACACAGCAGCTTGTTGTCTTGGTTCAGGAGGAACTGTTTGTGACTGTGGCTGGGTCCAAAATTACATAATCTCTTGAGTAGGTACTTAATTAAATAAGTAATTACTTCACGACTGCTAAAAATACGTTCTATATAGTATGAGTGTGTATGAATGCAATCTGGACATATTACAATAACCTCATGGGATATTAAAGTGTCCATCGTATGCACACTTCAGAATATCACAGGAAGTAGTAGGTCATCTGGGTACTTTTTTGCCTACTCTTTTATGAATACTTTGAATCGGAATTACTTCTTGTATTAGTAGGCTAAATGAAATTAGCCCAGGGCTGGACTGGTAATCTGGCATAACAGGCCTTTTCCCGTCGGGCAGACGCACTTTGGTATAAATAACCGATAGGTTATTTATATTACTTATTTTTTGCCCCTGACTGGCCCATCATGCAGCGACAACGGCACATTGGTTTGTTTTCTTAATTTACAGGCCAACGCGAGAGACCTCCCCTCCATATTAGGTGCTTTATTCTACTTTTTAATTCATTAATTAATTTTTAATTGAGCGCATGGAAATGCAAAAGGTGAATATCCGCAAAGTGCAGCCGCTGACAAACGTATGCTGCGTTTCTGCTGCTCTCTATGAATGGCACTTTAACTCCGAATTTTGTTTACGATCGTATGATATGGGAACATCCCAGGTTACAGCTGCGAGCATGTATTCATGACGAGGTAAAGTGGAAAACGGCATACACAACTACAATATTTTCACTTTATCACAACCACAGTTTACCTTGCAGAGCTAACACTGTGGAAATATGGCGTTTTGGAAGAAACGTAGGCTATTTATTAAAAATGTTGCTATTATTACTTAAATTAATATTGCAGGATATAAATCTTTTATAGAGACTATTTTTGTATTTTATACAGCTGTTTACATTTTTTAAATTACAAATATAATAGTTTATTTCATAGGTTTTATGTATTTTAGAAACCATATACCCATGGTAATGAGGAGCATTGTTTTACCTGTGACTATCTTACATTTAAATTTAACATTTATTTTCTCTTTAAATGTTTCATGAACTTTTTAATAGATCTAATACAATTTGGCTAAATGTTATTTCAATGAGAACCTCATGAAAGATATATATGTGTCTTAAATAAATTAGATGTTAACTCATGAAAAATGTGTTGAAAAAAATTCACCCTAATTTCATTCCAACCTATTTATTCACCCTAATGTCATTCCAAACCCTAATTTATTTATTTATGTGTAACATACATTTTTTTGTTCATACTATATTCAAATTGTATAGCCTAACCAAAATGGGTTGGTTGCCAACAATCTTCAAAATATCTTTTGTGTTTCACGGAAGTCATACAGGTTTAGAACGACACAAAAGTGAGTCCTTCTACTTACTCTTCTACTCACTCTTGAGATCACAGCATTTAAAAGCAGTACATTTACTTTACTGCAGCTCAAAAACATCAGTGCTTTACTGTCAAGTGCATTTCTGCGTGACAAAAGTGCAATATTAAGGTTGTTATCTTCATTTGCCGTAAATTCAATAATATCTATCATTATTTGTCCCTGTCCTAGTTTTATTTATTTACTCAAAGGCTCTTAAAGGGGTACTTCAGCGCTGGGAAGATGAATCTGTATTTAAACTGGGTCATCAATGCAGTAGAAATGTGAAATTATTTTTGAATTTGGTGTCTTCTAGACTGAGAAAACACAGAAAATGTATTTTTGTCCCATGGGGATGAAAGACTACAATTCCCAGAATGCTTCGCTGCCCTGTGAGGCCATTCCCAACGCCAACAACTTCATTACTGTGACTGAGTTAGAGAAGACACTACAATTAAAAACTGAACGTGTCTGTTCAATATAATGAGTGAGTCACCGCGCGAGTCTCACAGCACTGAGCACTAACTGCACGAGTGATGAGAGCTGAGGTAATCGCGACTACACTCGCGGCATACATTCACAACGCGAGTTCAGTCTGGCGCGTTTCAGTTCATGCCTTTGCAAGCTTAACTTTCATAGAAATGAATTTGAGAAGTTAAAAGACTTACATTGCTCATCATTGCTCCGTTTAAATGATCCTGTAGCTGCAAGCTGAGCTCTCCCTGCAAGCTGAGTGTAATCTCCCATCCCCCAATGCCGGATTCAAAACATGCGGAAATGGCTCCCTCTACTGGCTGTAGTCTTTAGCCTCTGGGCAAACATTCCTCCTATGATGCAAAAATCGTCATTTTGCATCATAGAAGGAATTTTTCCAGAAATAAAATGCATAAATCTCTCGTCTCAGGGAGATATGAGAGGGGAAAGCACAATAATTTGAATATTCTCCAGGGTTTCTACTGATACAAAGCCATATGCTAATCGCTGAAGTAACCCTTTAAGGCCCTAACTCCAGCAAACACATTCATGGGGAACTCATGGGCCAGATGGGCTGAGTTTGCCAGGGAAGAATCTTCCAGTCCTGAATTAGCCTACATATATTAAAATTAACATTCGTATAAGTTAGTTTGTTAACTAATGTAGTTAAATAAAATTGTAGTTACCAGAAAGAAAAGAAAAAATTTCATGATAAATTAAATCAGTAGTCAGTAAATTAATACCTATTACTCATTTTATTTTTTCCTAATCATTCATTTTCAATGTCAAGATTATGATGATATCTGTTAAGCATTTATTTTATTTATATTAATATTGTCACTGGAAGTTTGTTTCTTATATTGAAATACAGAACTTATGGGATACTTTCCCATAAATACAATATTGTTATTAATGAGTTAATAACAATAATTTATAAATGTTTTTAAAGGGTTAGTTCATCCAAAAATTATTTCATTAATTACTCACCCTCATGCTGTTGGACACCTGTAACACCTTCGTTCATCTTCGGAACACGAAGATATTTTTGTTGAAAGCTGATGGCTGAGAAAGGCTTCAGAAAGGCCTCCATTGGGATTCAGTACATTCCCACTGATCCACTCATAAGACCCATAAAGGCACTAAAAACATCGATACAAAGTCCATCTCACTACAGTGGCTGTACAATAATTTGACGAAGCAACGAGAATAGTTTTTGTGTGCAAAAAAAATCTAAATAATGACTTTATCCACTAAGTTTAATTTTTCTTTCCTTTGGAAGTCAATGGCTAACTGTCTGATTAACTTTTTTTTTTTTTTTCTTTTGCAAAACCTCTCCAGTTCAAAAAGACTAATTGTTGAAATTCAGCAAACCACATAAGCACTGTTTTATTTCACACACAAAAAAGGATGCTCATTGTATAAACATAATCGTCGTATATTTACACTAGTTAAAAACAGGCCTTAAAAGTCTGCATTCAGATGAAAAATTAAGGGTCTAAAATAATTTGTAAAGTCATCCATGCAGGTTTTATTATTATTTTATTTTTTTTAAATGTTTTTACCTCGTAATGTTTCATCAAAGTCTCATAACTCGACTTCTGACTTCTCTCAGGTGATAACTTCTCCAACCATTTAGTCTAATCTCTCCCCTTCAAGCTTGCGTTCATCTGCCTTCACTTTTGAGTGCAATGCCCACATCTCAAACTCCAGTCATCAACCAATGTACAAAACCCCTGCCCAACATTTTTTTATATTTTGATAATCCATTTCACACGTCACAATTCAGAAGATCTGTTGCTACTTCTGTTTCATTGGAACTTTAAAATTCAGGATTTAAAAAAAAAGTGAAAACAAAACTTATTTTGGAGCAAGAAACCTCGACTACTATTGTATGCGGACATATCTAAATTGTAAAAAATAAAATGACTCCTCTGATATAGTGATAAAGTTAACATGTAATATGCATGTGCATGATGTCAAAAAATTTTGTGAATTTGCATGTTTTGTTGTTTACATGCAGATGGTAAAGGCATCGTTTTCAAAACCTTGCACTTTGAAACCCGTTTTAAAAAGCTTGCGTTTTCAGACCCCCAAAACGCCATTGTCATGTAAATGAATGGCCAAAACACTTAAAAAGTTTTCCGTTTTCAGTTGAAAATGGTGTTGTGTAAATAAACCCTTATATAAGTAAAACAGATGTATTATCTGAAGAGGTCATATAGAATATCTAGTAGTTAATAGTCATAAATTAATATTTTAATTTGAAATCTGTATTGTTAAACTTTTGACATTACTGAACATTATAAATGAAGTAAAAGAGGCTCAGTTTTTATTTGCAATAAATATTGCTCATGGAGCATTCTCATTTTGTGTTTTAAAAAAGAAGGGCAGTGAATGTATACTTAAAGTCTTTTGAAGTAAAATAGAGAGGTGAAGAACAGTGATGTCATCTCAGGGTCAGATCCAGCTGAAAATAGGTGGGCGATGTCATGATGAGAGGACATCATAATTCATGGAAGGAGAGCAGTGATGTTACATCCCAAGAAGGCGACCCGGTTCACCTGATTCTACGCAGTGTGTCTCTCTGAATAACCCGAGAGCATGATGCACAACATGTGGTGCGATAGTATGAGTACACACACAAACGAGACTGGACCACCACCACACAGTTATAGTACATATCCCTGCAGGACTCATCTAAGGAGAGACACACAGAGAGAAACATCTTAAAGGTACAGTTCACCCAAAATGAAAGTTCTGTGATGATCATGCTATATGTTTTTTTCTCATCAAGAATGACATACTGCACATGTTTTTATATATATATATATATATATATATATATATATATATATATATATATATATATATATATATATATATATATATAATGTAAAATATAATTATTATTTTTTATAATACTAGATTAAGTACAAAGGCCATTTATTTAAACTAAATAAAGTGACAGCTGAGGAAAATCATACCAATCTGTGGCGTGCAGTTGTGTGTGTTACACTTCTCTTGATTTGCAGGTTCAAGGGCAGGATCACAGCCTTGGCTTGTGGTCAGATCATCTTGCAAACAACGGACTTCCCTCACTCGAAAGCCTCCGTCGCAAGAACGAGAACACTGAGGCAGTTAAAAACATTCTTGTTAAAAAAGTAGTTTGAAACGGCTTTGGTTGAAGTTGCACCGTGTGTGTGAGGAACTAACCGAGCTCCACTCTGTCATGTACCACTGTGCACCACAACTCTTCAAATAGCAGGTCTGTCCACTCGGAGGACGGGGCAGGTGAGAGCAGCGGTCATCTGAGGTGAATTCTAATTGGCCATTGTTTTGGATAACACAGACCACACCTCGACTCTGGGTACCATTGCCACATTCAGATGAACACTATGACCAACACACACACACAAATAAGCAAACAGGGTATGAGTATTAGTGAATCCAAAACATACCGCGTTACAAATGCAGCTCAAGTCTTATGAGCAACCTCTTTAAGGAAATCAGTTCAAAATCTGTTATTTTATTATCCAATTAAAATATTATAGTATTTATTAATCTCCATTTTTGAGCATAGATGTGAAAAGGCTTGAATAAACTTAATAAAAGTGAAAGTGAATGAAAGTTTAAGTTGAATGTAAATACAATTTATTACACTAAACCTATTTTAAAATGTTATACACTCAGCTAAAGGATTATTAGGAACACCATACTAATACTGTGTTTGACCCCCTTTTGCCTTCAGAACTGACTTAATTCTACGTGGCATTGATTCAACAAGGTACTGAAAGCATTCTTTAGAAATGTTGACCTATATTGATAGGATAGCATTGGGCAGTTGATGGAGATTTGTGGGATGCATTCATGGCACGAAGCTCCCGTTCCAAAGATGATAATAATAATTTATAATTCATTACATTTATATAGCGCTTTTCTAGGCACTCAAAGCGCTTTACATAGAAGGGGAAATCTCCTCAACCACCACCAATGTTCAGCATCCACCTGGATGATGCGACGGCAGCTATATTGCGTCAGAACGCCCACCACACACCAGCTGATTGGTGGAGAGGAGACAGAGATATTCAGCCAATCAGGATATGGGGATTATTAGGAGGCAATGGGCAAATTTGGCCAGGATGCCGGGGTTACACCCCTACTCTTTATCGAAGGACATCCTGGGATTTTTAACGACCACAGAGAATCGGGACCTCAGTTTAACGTCTCATCCGAAAGACGGTGTTCTTTTGTCAGTATAGTGTCCCCATCACTATACTGGGGTGTTAGGCCCCACACAGACCACAGGGTGAGCACCCCCTGCTGGCCTCACTAACACCTCTACCAGCAGCTACCTGGTTTTCCCAGTTGGTCTCCCATCCAGGTACTGACCAGGCTCAGCCCTGCTTAGCTTCAGTGGGAAACCAGTCTTGGGCTACAGGGTGATACGGCTGCTGGCGTATATAAGACGCTCTATTGGGTTGAGATTTGGTGACTTTGGGGGTCATTTTAGTACAGTGAACTCATTGGTTGTGTCTCAATCAGCTCCCTTCAGTTGTCAGGACACTGATCAGGGAGTCAGCCCATTGACTTATGTCCTGATCAGTGCCCTGACTAGTGAACTAGGGAGCTGATTGAGACGCAGGGATTGTCATGTTCAAGAAACCAATTTGAAATTATTCGACCACACCCCTAAATGCACTGAAGCAACTGCCATGTGATTGGTTGATTATAATTGCATTAATGAGAAATGAAACAGGTGTTCCTAATAATCCTTTAGGTGAGTGTAATTTACTAAATAATTTGATCTCTAAAACTGCTTTAAAATCAAAGCCAAATATCTAACAAGAGTTTTGTTCCCAATTTAAAGTTGATATCACAAAAATTCAGATTTCTGTGAGCTTTTAATTAGGCACTATGCCAAAAATAGCCACTGAGTGAAACTCACACTCCATTTTTTTTTTTTTTTGATGCATTCTCCTGTAACAAATGAATAAATGTGTTACAATATCACTTCTATCACAGAACAGTGGTCAAATATGGAACCTTGAGTCTCAGACCTTTCCAACCATATGTGATTTGTCAAGATTATAAAATTAATTTGATAAAATAGTGCAGTACATTTTGTAAGATGTGAAACATGACACCGCCCACTAGGGGGAGGAGCTGCTAGAAGGATTTAAAGTACCATTTCCATGGTAATGCAATGTCTGATTTTAAAATAGTTTTCACAGTATGAATTTTGAGTGTTTTAGCTCTTGAATGATACCTAATTTATAATGATTTCTAAAATATTTGACAGGAAAAAAGTAAATTAAAAAACTTGCATGAGCACGGGACACTGACAGTTAACAGGTTAAAGGTGCAGTGTGTAAATTTTAGCAGCATCTATTGGTGAGGTTGTGGATTGCAACCACCCACAACTCGCCCCTTTCGAAGCAAATAGAGAAGCTTTGGTGGCTGACACAGGACTAAGATGTCATCGTCTGAGAGAGCAGAGAGTAGCTAGTGCTCTGTAGAGCAGTTTGTCCGTTTAGGGCTACTGTAGAAACATGACGCCGCAAAATGGTGACCACTGTAAGGGGATCCACAGTGTATGTAGATATAAATTACTCATTGTAAGGTAATAAAAACATAACGGTTCATTATGTAAGGTCTTAATACACCACTGAAAACATAGTTATGTATATTATATTGCATTTCTGTCAATAGATCCTCATAAATACTACACACTGCAGCTTTAAATTAATTTTTATTTTTAATTTCCATTTTAATTTTTGTACTTTTGTTGTGTGCTTTTATAATTCGTATTACTTTTTTGTTTCTATATACCTTTACTTTTATTTCCTTTTTTAGCTTTAGTTGTTTTAGTACTTCAACTAATCTTTCTGCATGTGTGTGTTTGTGGGCTGTGTCCGTGCACCTGTCCCCAGGGTCCTGTGTACCATTCCAGTCGCTGTGTGCAGGGTCCCAGGTCACACGGTATGAGTTTGTCTGGTTTATCCTCATCGTCACAGTTGTCCAGTGGCAGTGAGTTGGTCTGACTCATCAGACACACCACTGACCGGCTGCGACTTCCTTCCGCACAGTCTGCAGAACACTTCAGAGAGACATAAACAGCTGTTTTAGAAGCGCTACTGGCAAATACTGAAGAAAAGCGCTTGATTTCTCACCCTATCACTCCAGAGAGAATAGAACCAGCTGCTGGCACACACTCCTTTGTCACAGTTCTGCAGGTCCTGTGGGCGAAGGGCCATGTTGCATTCCTCATCAGAAACAATGTCACCCAGGTTATCCACACACACAACTTCTCTTCTGCGCTGACCTACTCCACATGGCACCGAGCACTGCGGGAGAGGGAAATCACTTTGTATTGATGGCTACTAACCTCCAAAGACCATGATCTGGTAAATATGCAGGCCTAATATTTCATACATTGTGCTGGTTATCATAATAATTCACTTATAATTGTTTAGCAGCCATTACTCGTCTTCAGTGATCCACATGATCCTTCAGAAATCATTCTACTATGATGATTTAGTGCTCAAAAAACATTTATCATCATGTTGAGAGTAAAAGAGCTTAATATTTTTGTGATATATAATATATAATATTTTTTTGATATATAAAAATTTCAAAAGAAGACCATTTATTGAAATGTTTTTGTAGCAATGTAAATGTGTTTACTGACACTTTTGATTAATTTAGAGAGTGGGATCCTCGTGGAATAAAGGTAATCTTTAGATTTTTTTAAAGAAAAAAAAAGGGGGGGGGGCATTTTATTTTTCTTATTTACACACTTTTAATCTGTATAGTGTAAGGGGAGAGTGGGGTAAAATAAACCACAATCTACCCTTTATTGTTTTGTAAAGATGGCTTTTTTTGATGGTTGTAAATGTTTTGTTACATGACCAGACAATGAACCCATGCAGTATTTTACTTAAGCCATATTTAAATTTACCTAATGCAATTAAATAAATACATTTACATAAATGTGGCTATACAGTCAGAAAGCACTCTTTAAACTGAACAGTCTGTAATTTTAAGGGGGGGGTGAAACACTCAGTTTCAGTCACTCATGTCAATCTTGAGTACCTATAGAGTAGTATTGCATCCTTCATATCTCCGAAAAGTCTTTAGTTTTATTATATTTATAAAAGAAATATAGGCTGTACCGAGTCTTTCCGGAAAAAAACGAGGGCTTGGAAGCGTATCGTGTGGGCGGAGCTAAAGAATGACGAATGCGCAAAGTGGTGACGTCCTCAAGCGTGGAGAAACCCATGGCTATCGATCTCAGCTAATAGATATGATCCAGAATCTAATTCGGAGGCTGAAATAGAAACATCAACAGCAGGACGTCCGTCTCTGTGGTATGTACTGTATTTAGTGGCCTGTCAACATTTGTCTTTACTCTCAGTTTATGAGGACATGATTCGGTTTATGGACTATTGTATGCGACCAAACCTTAGTAGCAAGCAAAACGGTTTTGCACGTCAGACTAGTGTAACGTTATAACGTTATATAGAACAGCAATGAAGTCCGTTAGCGCATTTGAATGACGAAGCACGCGATCGTGTCGTTTACTGATGTTTACATACGCGACGATAAGCACAGCACAGACATTTGAAGCAGTTTTACTCACCGGCTGCTTCCAAAGCAGGACCGAACCTTTATCGCTGGGACGGCTCCGTCAAAAACACACTTCTTAGAGTGTGGAGATCCACTTTGCGATGCGACTGAAGCATTTCTGCGTTCAAACCGGTTCAAATGCAGCGCTGCCTTCCCGGAATGCTGTGCTGAAGCGTTGAAGTCGCTTAATGTCAAAGTGGAGGAATGAAGTGGAGCGCGGCGCGGACTATAACCAACATAAGTGTTCACGGACGACTGGATCTGCATCCGAGAGAGTGTACGGCCGTGCATTTCCTCTCTCCCTCTAGTCACGCGCGCGCGCGCACCCTACTGGGAGAAGAGCCGTACAGCCCATACAAGGACCTTCCGCTCTATTAACGTCAAGTAGACCCATACTCGAAAAAAACTCTCCGAAACTTGTGAGAAACCGGAAGGAGTATTTTTGACACAGAAATACTCAATCAAACGTCCAACATTAGTTTTTGAAACTTTGTCTATGTTTAGGATGGGAATCCAAGTCTTTAACAGTGTAAAAAGCTCAGTATGCATGAAACAGCATTTAAGATTTTTTTTTAAATAGTATTATTATTATTTTCATGGCAGGTAAAATGATGTCCAAATAAACTTAAAAATTAATCAAATAAACTTAATAAACTTTGTTATAAATAATAATAATAAAATAAATCAGAATTTGCTATTTTTTCATATTTTAGTTTCAGTACTTCAGTTTAGTTTAGTTTTAAACTGAGACAAATTTATTCAAGTCAGTATTTTAATATTCTGATATAGATATGTTCTTTTAATTCTAGATGATAGATGATGTCAGGAAACCTGTCTGTCTCCTTTCTTCTTCCTTCAAGTACCTAAAAACTGGCTCATCTTACCCCACTCTCCCAACACACAGACGCATTCACAAACCTCTGTCCACTCTGAGCGGATCTGCCACTCACTGCAGATCTTGAGCTGACAGACAGTGGTCGTCTCTGGCATTTCTGCGTCGTCGCAGAGGCTGGTCGCCACGACGACTGTGCTATTGCCATGGTGTCCCCGAGTCTGCTGGCAAATCACCTGACGATATTGGAAACCTGGACCACAGGTCTTACTGCACTCAGACCACTCCCCTACATCCCAACTACACACACACACACACACACACACACACTGATTGAAGGACAACTGCTTGGTTTCATTCACATGTGCTTTTCATTTACACCATTTGAAAATCAAATCCAAATGGCCATATGGACATTTTCTTGATGTTCCAAGATGCAGGCATGTAGGCCTGCTTGTCATTTGTTGTGTTCAAATCTACCCTTACAAAAGAAGTGTATTCAAGCATGCTACTTCTTTTAAAACAAAAAAATAAGAGCTTATTTTAAGTGAACTTTACTATGTAAGATAGGCTACATATACAATGATAGCCTACACAAGTAGCCTATACTTGGCTTCGATTGACAAGTATACAAGTTTAAGTACATTTGTCATACTTGTACTTCATTAAAAAATCATGATTAAGTATTAGTATTAATATTACACATTATGTGATATTAAAGTTAATATATTTCAAATGTTTTAAATTACTAAAATAAATTACTATGTTTTAAATAACTCCATCATTAAAAAATGTCATATATATATATATATATATATATATATATATATATATATATATATATATATATATATATATATATATATATATAAGATTTATATATTTACATGTTTTAGTTTACCATAAATACTTGTCATTAAGCTTTAACCATCTTTCAAAGAAAATGAAAGTAATTATTACATTACAAGTCATGCTTAACGTTCAGCTGCTGCATTTAATACAATTTTAACAATATTACATTTACTTTAATTAATTAACATGATTAAGTTTCTGAAAACATTAAATTCAGTTAGAACTTAAATACCCAATATTGTTTTAAAGTGTCTCTTTTACATAATATATAGCCACCTAGCTATTATTTCAAATTCTGTCCATTACGAAATTCAAACAATTAATACCGTTTTGGCGCAGTAGGCCTCGAAGCTGCAAAGCGCGGAGAGTGCACGCGTGAATGATCTCTTCCGATTTACTACTGGTTATAGCGAAATAAGCATGAATTAACTCTTAAAGGTATGTTCAAAGACACAATACAACAAAAATCAGTATTAATGTCTCATGTAATCGCTCAAATTAAACATGTAAGCGCTAAATCTGCTACAATGTCACATGGTTACTTAGGCTACATTTACCTCAGAAAAGCCATTCAGCGACAATTTTAATTAACTCTAGAGAGGAGGATTGACAAGAGGATACTGACGAGAAATATATCCAAATAAATCAATATGGAATCAAATCACAATTCACGAATTAAAATTGAACTGAACCATGAAGTTTGTGTCAATAATACCCTCTTATAGGCTACATGCTAAAATAAAGAAACTTAAAAGTATAATAGGACTAACCATGGTGACTAACCAACTAATCTTAAACTAACTTTAGTTCTGCTTTGTTTTTGGATTTTTTTTTTTTTTCTAGATGCTGTCAGACTCATTTGTCTGCAGTAAAAGATGTTCACTCACAAGGCTGGACAAGGCTGCGATTGACACTCTTCTACCTGAGGTGCAGAATGTCTGGTGTGGCTACAGAGATCCCCAGGTACAGTAGTTTGAGTGGCCTTTTCCACACAGCTGAACACAACCTTACGACTGCCTGATACACACACCAGACAAACAGATTAAACAGAGACAGACTAGACATAACATTGTCTTACAAGAACTGCTGTTGGTAGAATACCAATCTATTTTGGTTTCATTTGCAGGCACAAAAGCATGGTTACTGAGGATTTGATTTAGATTTTTAAACAGTGAGGACATTATGAAACTGGAATGCGTGAATGTCGTGTCACTATGTTAAAATTCAGAACACTATTCATTAGACAACACAACTATGTGTTTATATATCTAAGGGCCAAAAATTATTATTTGTTAGCTCTGTATTACATATTCTAGGAATCTTTTAATAGACCACTTATTTTACCCAGACCAAATAAACGAAGAAAGGACCACAAATGCACATTAATGTAAGGACTAACAACAAAACTACCTGTTCCACAGGTGGCACTGCAGGGTGTTGTAGTCATGGCCACCCAGATATATTGAGGATCTGGTTCAGGGGTTATAGGGTCCAGTGGAACTTGGTTAGGATGAGGGCTGCTCATGGAGGTTTCACCGTCACTGTTCTCTGGATTAGGGAATATTCCATAACTCTCTACTGGAGGATGAGAGAGAGGAAAAGACACTGAAATGTGTGGTATATATATATATATATATATATATATATATATATATATATATATATATATATATATATATATATAGTAACAATGTAAAAGTCTTTACAATTGTATATTAATGTAATAGTTACCCAGAGGAAGTACACTAGAGTAAGAATAGGCATCTGAATAAGTGTCAGTGATGGAGTCTTTGGGTAGAATGTATTCATAATACACTGTTGGATTAGGCTGTTGATAAATCACCTGAAAAATATGAGTTTCAAACTAAAAATCTGTATTTATATGGACTTAATCAGATATTTTTCTTGGACTTTCAGTATATTATAATGGACTTAAAGTATGTTTTGTTATCATAAAAACATACTTCCTAACTTTCTAAAACATTAAATAACACTGTAGTTAAATGTACTGGTCATATTCTGCAGAACATTATCAATTACATTTTCTTTAACCCTAAAACAAAATACGTGTAAAACACCTGTGAAAAATCTATACAGAAAATTCCTTTGTATTAACACAACACTTTTCTTACAGTGTAGATTATCTTTCACACTAGGACACTTTCTATTAATGTATCTTTAATCTAGGCAGTTTTGATATCATACAGTAGGAGTGGTGTCTCACAAAGAGATGCAGCTCCTGATTGGTTGGGCCAGGAGCAGTGATGGATTCTCCCGCTCTGCTGCGTATCTCATTGGGCCGTTTGTATGTGAGCTGAGTGCCCGCGGCATAGAAATGTCCTGGCCTGTCAATTACCCAGTCACCATTTATCACTGATCCACCAGTCACTGTCCTGAGAGCTTGAAGAAAGAGAGAGGGGAAAAAAGATTATGGATGGAAGGAGGATGCATGGTTCCATACATAATAACCTTACTGGGGGAAAACAGGCCACACCAGCTGGTGTCTGGAATGTGGTAGCTGTTATTATGCTGGTCCAAAGTGGTCTACCAGCTTGGACCAGTTAGAAGTAAAGGCAGTTACCACCTTAATACTACATTTTGAAGAATAGGGTATAATAGGGCCTGAAATGCTTAATAATATTCAGTGAAAGAAGCTTTTTGTTTGTTTTTTGATATATATTCTATTCGACTTTATAAAGGATTGTTCTGCTACCAATATTTGGGACATGAATGCATAAAGTTTAAAAACATGATTTGTTCCACCAACAAACATTAAATATTAAAAATTGATTTAAAAAAATGCATACTGTGCCAGAAGTCCAAGTAACAGGGTTATAGATTTTTGCCTAAATGATGCTGTATTGGAACCAAATGTTGATTTGTAGTTATTGATAAACCAATTAAGCATGCTACTGTTCAAAAGTTTGGGGTTGATAATTCTATTTATTTTAAAGGAAGATAATACTTTTATTACATTATTAAGGATGTATTAAATTGATCAAGAGTGACAGTAAAGTCATTTATAATGTTACAAAAGATTTATATTTCAAACAAATGGTGTTCTTTTAAATTTCTATTCATCAAAATATATATCACGATTTTCTAGACCAATATGGCTAGGAAATATACTCTCATTCCTGCATAATAATCAATGAACTTTGGTGCCATACCATGGGTGCAGGGGCACAATGATATTACTCAGCGCCTGAAAATAGGCTAACTTCCATTATCATAACCAACGTGACAACCTACTTGTACAGAGAGCGTTCTGGGGACTATTTTCAGGCGTTGGGTTATATCATTGCGCTGCCGCACCCATGGTACGGCAGCAATGTTCATTGATTATTATGCAGGAATGAGAGAATAGTTCCTAGCCATATCAGCCTAGAAAATTGCAACTTTTAATTTTCCGTTGTACACGATGTAACTATACACATCACAACATGTAAATAGGAAAATGTTGGCATTATTTTGTCACTTATTAGCAGTAGGCTAGATGGAGCCATTTACCTCCAGTCTTTGTGCTAAGCTAGCGGTGGGTGCATCAGGGTTGGCACTGACGGAGGTGATAATGGTATGCATATATAGGTGAATAAGCTAAAGTCCCAAAAAGTCGGCGCGTTCCTTAACACTAAATTGCACCATTTGAGGGATGTGCCATGATAATGAGCCTGAAGTCAATTAAAAAGAAGAGCCAGCAGGAATTCACTTCCATTACCTAAGTAGTTCCTGGTCTTCTGTGTTTCCTGTATTTTGATACGCTGAGCTCCAGAGGGGATGTCCAAGATCTTGTGGTAGCCAACAGAGAGCACAGACAGAAAGAGTGTCCCGCTAATCAGCTCGCATGAGCTCCCATCCCCTGCGCACATACCACATACATCCACCTGGAAACCCTTACAGCCCTGCACAATAACACACACACACACACACACACACACACACACACACACACACACACACACACACACACACACACATAAATACATACATACACATACATGAGTCTACCTCCAGAGCGGATTCAGTCCTGACTGAGTAGTGACTCCACACAAATGAAAACAGGGATTTCACCACTTCAAATGGTAGACTATCTGGGCAGGTGTGTGCTTTAGATCTTATTAATAAAAAGATTAAAATCAAAATTGAACAGCTAAGATGATTCGATTTCAGAAAATTCATCAACACTGGCTGTCTTATCTAGCGTGAGTTAATCAAAAAAAGCAAACATGTAGCTCTTCAAAAGGGCACTGTTGTCTTTCACTCAAAATGCACTCGCATTGAGCTGTATTTATGCCTGTAAAATGCTTTCAATTGTTTATAATTTATATGTAAATGAGCCTCAAAGCACATGAGTGCATATTTCATGAAAATTATAGGTAACACTTTACAATAAGGTCTCATTACTTAACATTGTTAAGACATTAACAAATAAGGATTATGTATATTTTTTATACTTTGATATACTTTGTTAACATTAGTTAATAAAAATACATCTCTTTATTGTAAGTTATTTTAGCTTAGTTCCATTAAATAATAAAACATAAAAATATGGCATTTATTTTTCAATGTTAATTCATGTTTACTAATGTAGTTATCCAGTGTTAACAAATGGGGACCTTATTGTAAAGTTTTAGTATACTGAACATGTAAACATCAAATCCAATATTCACCCACACCCACAGATGAACAGAAAAAACAGATCAATGAGGAGGGAGCGATTGTTTGTGTTTGAGATGTACAGATTTGGAAACACTGCTACTATAATTGCAATGATTCACTGCAAGCTGTTACCCAAAACATATTCTTTCAAAGCATCATCAGTCCCAGCATAATAATGAGAAACACACACACACACACACACACACACACACACACACACACACACACACACACACACACACACACACACACACACACACACACACACACACACACACACACTTTATGGTCAGACAGGGACCACATCATTTCATGATTCAAACTTACTCACACTGCAAGCCATCACATGTTAAGACAAACTGCTTTTATTGTTACTTCCAAAAACATCTATAAGAACTGGGATTGATTAAGACTATGAAAACACCTTTTCTCCCAGTTTGTCAGACATACAATAAAAAAACAGGTTTAGTTTTAAGAATATATTATATTGACAGACTGGCAACATTCTGCTTCCTAACATCAAAACAAGCTCTTGTTTCATGGTTTCTATCATGGTGGGGACTTTCCAGTGACTTTTGTTTTTATTTTGAGTTCATGATGTTTTCTATCCCCCAAACCTCACATAAACCTTTCGGCATTTTTAACAATGTTATTTATACGTTATTTAGTATGTTTATTAAGCCATTTTCCTTGTGGGGACCATTGGCTGACCCCTAAAGTAGAGGTGATTTGGGGTTTTACTATTCCTATAGGGACATTTGCAGGCAATGTAGGCAAAACCTGACCCCAGAGCTCCCCAAACACATCTGGAATGTCTTGTCCACCAGTTGATATTTACAAGAGCCATCAATGTTTGCTCCAGTTTTTACTACACTGGACTCAGTAGTGTATGAGTAATTTACTCACTACTCAATATGTTAATATTTGTTTTCTGAAATACAGCATAATTAATAGTATATAATAATAAATAAAAAAATATACTTTTTTAAGTATACTGACTATTTATGTAGATTTTCATATATTAAAAATATATATTTCAACATATTAAATCTATATATTAAGTAACTTGATGTAACGCCATAGGAACTTAATACTATAGATGTTGAATATTTAGATTTTTTTAAATGCAAATTTATGTGGATTTCTGCATATTGATTTATCCTAAGTGCCTGTATTCCAACACACTATAACATATTGTTCTGGATAAACACTGTTTGCTGCAGATACTTGCATGCATTCTAGTTCTGCTGGCTGGTATCATTTGTTCATTCTGTGGTTCTTACCTCTCCAGGGCCGCTGCTGAAGTCATTGTCCCAGGGAACAGACTCTGTGGGTGGGCACAGGAGGGAGAGCAGGAGGGTCATCTGGAGGAAATGCTGGATGAGTCTCCACTGGTGTCCGCTCCAGGTCGGCAGTTGCATCCCACAATCCATGAGCAGAATAAGACAGTTAGTAAGTGTGCGTATGTTCTGGTCTTAATGAGATGTACTGCAGTGGGGCTGTCTCTGAATGAAGATGTGTGTTTGTGTGAGAGAAAGTTTTAGTGAAAGGGGGGTTCTCTCTTTGGTATTTAAGTGTGTGTGTGTGTGTGTGTGTGTGTGTGTGTGTGTGTGTGTGTGTGTGTGTGTGTGTGTGTGTGTGTGTGTGTGTGTGTGTGTGTGTGTGTGTGTGTGTGTGTGTGTGTGTGTGTGTGTGTGTGTGTGTGTGTGTGTGTGTGTCTCACCCCCAGACAGCGAGTCATATACACACTGGCACACATCTCCCTCCTCTCCTCTTTCCACTCACCCCATTTTTTGTTCTTTCATAAGCAGCAAGGATTCCTTCCAAGAAGTCTCTCTGTGAGAGAAGCTGTAAAATGCTTAGAATTACAATCACTTTCTGATGGACAGACACAGTCTCTCTATCTTTCTTTCTAACACTCACAGAGAGGCTTATTCTGACCTAACCAGAACTAAATCTGAGAATTAGAGCAAAAAAAAAACTCTCCCTCTAAAAGCCACTAGAACAGAAAACAAATGTAAAACAGGCCCATTCTGTAATGCAGTCCACAGCCGTCTCTTTGCATACTTGAGTGTGTCTTGTGGTGTGTAATTTTGTAGTAATGAGGGTGTATGTCACTTGTGTCCAGATGGTGTGTGTGTTTTTCTATGACCTGCACACCTTCTGGAGGTCACATGATCTTCACCTCATCAAACAGTAGAGGAAAGGAGAATATCAAGACATCAGACCTAAAGGAAAAATAGAGAACATTCAAAACTTGCACTGAAACATTCAGTCAGTTCTGTTCACAGAAAATATTTTCACGGACATGAACTACTGGAGCTCAGACAGACAAAGGAATGTTTCTTGTGGCAGTGGTTTTGTGTTTCTTTATTCCAGGTCAATAATGCAAAGAGACTTACAGTTTTTCTTCATTGCAAACACATTAAAACGGATTCTATTAGCATAAAAAAATCCCAGAGCATTACTTCAGCTTCCCAAACAAAAACATTATTTGAAACTTAAAACTCTATTCACCCGTTTTCACACGTTCCATTTTATTAATTTTTTTCCCTCATGAACACAGACTTAACCATGTTCTTTTTTAGGAAACCCAAACGCTCAAAATTATTTACTCAGGATGTCTGTTAAGATGCATGCAAAATAGTTCACATAAAAATCATGTCATTAAAATCAAATAGTATGTTTTGAAAGAGGCAGAGAGTTGAGAGACAGGACAGAGACCAAGAAGATGATGAAAGGACAGTTGTCTCAGATTGAATATGTTTCTTAAAATTCTCCCCAAAGTGAAAATTCTGTCAAAATTATTTCATGATCTTTTTATGATTGTTTTGAAGCATCAAAGTTTTGGCTGAATAGACTTTCAATGCATGGAGGGACAGAAAGCTCAGATTTCGTCAAAAAGATCTTCATTTGGAACGACATGAGGGTGAGTAATTGATGACAGAATTTTCATTTTTGGGTACGATGGAAGCAAAAGCCAAATCTGAGCCGTTTCATGATTTGCAACTATCACCAAAAACTCTGATGTCCTTGAAAGGGACTTTGCTCTCACTCAACCTTAGAAATGTTAACAGGTTAAAAGTAAAACTATTGTAATTACAATATACAGTATTTTTATTTACTGTAGTTGTATAGTATACTTATAATTTCTTTTAATATAATTTCTTTTATATTTCTTTTAATTTAATTTAATTTCTTTTAATATAATTTCTATATATAATCTCTTGCTTTCTAATGTATGCTCTGTACAGTACATTGTCAAGTAAGGTTACCTTTATTTATATAGTAGTGCTTTATACAATACAGATTGTTGTTGATTCAATCCTGTTATAAAGATCATCAATTATTAAAAAGCTAATTTTATCTATAAAGCAGTTCTGCAGAAAACAGTGATGTCATCTTCCAGCTTCATTCAGTTCTCATCCAAAAGTGTCGGTACAGTCAAATCAGTAATATTGTTGAATATTAAGTTTCCCGAAATAACCAAGCCAGAGGCGACAATGGCAGGGACCCCAAACATATTTGTAATCACACATTTATAACGATAACGTTGCAATTTACTACATTTAAAATATATTAAAGGTCCCGTTCTTCGCGTGTTTCCGAAGCTTTGATTATGTTTACAGTGTGCAATATAACATGAGTTCATGTTTCGCGTGTAAAAAAAACAGTATTTTTCACACAATTTACTTATCTGTACAGCGCTGTTTTCTCTGTCCTAAAAACGGCCTGATGATTTCCTTGTTCTATGAAGTCCCTCCTTCAGAAATACGTAACAAGTTCTGATTGGGCCAGCGCTTCCCGTGTTGTGATTGGACAGTAGCTTAGCGCACTTTGCCCGGAAAGGTCCCGCCTCTTACCATAACGGGGAGATGCAAGCGCTGAATGCACGCTCTTCTCCACATGGGAGAGCAACAAGACCACGCCCCCTATTTTGTTTTCTTGTGGGCAGAGGGTTAGTCAACAAACGGTTCTAGTGACGTCATTCCTGAAGGAAGTGCAGGGGTGTAGTCCAAACCGGCCGTTCGCTGTAGGCTTTGAAAGGTAACTTCTGTTAAATTAAATATCTCGCTTGGCATTGAACTTTGAGCTTTATAATTTTACAGGTATTATTTATGCTCTAACAGCAACATTACACACTAACTAAAGTTTGAAAGATGGAATTGCGAAGAACGGGACCTTTAAATGTCATCTAATCTAACTAGGGTGACCAGACGTCCCGAAATCTAAACTGTTGTCCCGAATCCCAAATCTGGCCCTAATTGTCACGGAAATTATTCTAAAGCAAAATCTTGAGTAATTATTGTCTGATAAACATTAAAAACTGTATGCGGAGGATGAGTCGTCCTGCAACCAGCCCCCGCCGGCTGCTCATTGGCTGCAGCATCTTTTTTCTTAGCTCCAAAAAAATACTGTAGGCAGTATATGCTGACGTCGGGCCTCCACAACCTAGCTAGGCTATAGCTGTGTGAATTTAAAGTGTTATTGATTCTATTCATTTATCTAATTAATCTACATGCACAAAGACATACAGCCTTTTTGTTTTAATCCTTGATGAAGAGAGCGCAAGTTGCTGCAGCCACGAGGAGGACAGCGATACACACGTAAAGGAGTAATTGTTCGCTGCACTGTGTTAAAACACTTAACTACACAATCATTTCTTTATTTTCATTTAAGCTTAATAGCGTTTTGTTGTAAAAACTTGGCAACCCTGTCTGCACGCGCGCTGGAATCAGGCTGGAATACACGATCTTTGCCGGTGTTGTAAAAAAATTAAATAATTTAATGAAACACAGAGTACTAACCCAACATGATCATCATTTCTTAGAGAAATTGTGAAGGTGAATGCATATACAAACAAGCTTTCCGTTTAGGATTTGAAAAAATATAATCCAAGCCCCTTTGATGACGTGATGATTACGTTAGCCTACTGTTTTTCATCTGTCCATCATCATCTAAAGCCCGCCCTGATAATTTCATTGGTCTGAACAGTTTCTGTTCGGGGATAATTACTCCTTGGAGCAAGGCCAGACCGAACTGACCTAAAACATTTGTGGGTGGGGCTGAGTTCGGCTGGCATCCAGGCTAGTTCTGCTGGGTCCTAAAGTCTTTCGCTTGAGTATGCATTCATAGACACATGTAGACATTTTAAAATATTTTTTTGGAAAAGGTTTAGCATTTTTAGTTTAGTTTTGTAGTGTACTAAAGCATTCCTTGGCATTCTCTCAAGGGAAGGATTTTTTTGTTTGTTTAAATTTCAAGCAAAAAAAAACAACAACTAGAATCCAGTAAAATGTTTTGTGTATTTGTGGTTCAAGTGCATCAAAAGTCTTAGGGTGTCTGACTACTCTGATGAACACTTAATTAAAAAAATGAATTTCGGGTCAAAGTTACCCCTTTTGAAGTAGTGCTTACAAATACTTTTTCAGTCTAACCAACCACACTTCTTTTGAAAATTGAAAATGTGGATTTGTTGGGTTTAATGTCCCCTATAGACCATTTTGAGGTCATAACAGTAATCTCAGACCAAAGTTTGGTTGTGACGGAAGATAATCGGATATTGATTTACAGTAAGACCTTGAGTTCATCACAGAAGTTTGAGGTTTGTACAAAAGGAAAACTAGGAAGACTGGATTAAATACACTTCATATCCTTTTTATAACCCCCAAAAGAAAGTCTAGTGGGGTAAAACCTCTTACAGGCAGTGAACTTTACTCAGTTCTCATTTATATTAGATCTAGAATATAGAGTGACCACCACTGATGTTATTTTTTTGTGTGTGTTTTACAATAAGAATGCTCTATAAAAATGTATTTTTGTCTGGAAACAACAGTATAAAGCACCGGTTGAAGAGGAAGGAGGTATAGAGGAGCTTTACTCTGATTTACAAGCATAAAACGGACACATTCCCAATCCGCACACTGTCAACTACACACCTGTTGCAGTGCAGTGATTTAGATGACGTGTATCTGTACATGTGCGTGTATGTTACATGGTCACTAGTCACATTTACTTATCCTTCAGGATGGTAAATAGAGAGAAGTCTATTCAGTGACTGCTTAGCGGAAATCTCAGTGACGTTAAATGCAGACAAGCCTCTGACAGCCTTCGTAGGCTGTTTTTAAGAGACAGAAACAGATAGCTGGAAACTCGACAGAGACTCATCCAAAAGTACGGGGATTTGGAGAGGAATGTCAGTACTAAGCATACTTAATAACAGCTCTGAGCCCGGCATTCTACATGCCCGTTGCGGATTAGTATGGACAGTAAATAACATAATAACAGTGGATGTCTCCCAAGTGTACTAAATCAAACAACCTCAAATCTTTAGAGTACTAAAGGTGGAATGACTTTGTTGAGAGGATGGAAATGCAAACATTGTCAGCAGAGATCACAGTCTGTGTTGTGACATTAGCAGGGGATTTTAACACTGTATTTCCATGACTTTTTAGACAAATTATACTAAGTACAAATTAGTGTGCAAATAACTCCAATAACAGACAGACGAGACTGATGTTATCGCACTGGCTCGAGGGCAAGTTTACTCTACACAAGCACTCACAAAGAGCAATGTGTAGCTGATGAAATACTTTAGAGAGGAGCACAACAAGAAAAAGCAATGTATCTCTCTGTAAAACTTTCCAGGCCTGGAAATCAGAATTGTAATGCTATTTTCAGGTTTTCCATGGCCGTGGGAACCCTGTAAGACAGTCTCTCTCCCACCATACAAATATTCATACTTCCCTAATATGCAAAAAGCAGTATGTCAAATGAGAAGGATGTTGAAATATGCAGTCTTCATGATACTGGAGGCAAAAATATCCAACGGGTAACATACAACTTCTGAGATTCTTAAGTGTGCAGTCACAGGAGAAAAATGGCTAAGAACTGCAAGCTAAGCTTCTCTTGGTGCTATAGGTCCCCAAATAAGTAGTTTCTAGTGGTTGAATAACACCAGAGTAAATGTTTCTCACTGTTAATATGTCAAAGACCTTGTACTGACACAAAAACAAATCCCAAAAATGCTGTGCAGTACACACACAACTTGACTAAATGTCTTATTTCACTTGGGTCATTAAACACCAGGCCTTCATTTTATGTGCATTACTTTACAAGGCAGTCAAAACATAAAATGTTGACATGTTCAATGTGATTTAAGACTTTAATGCAAGTGCAGTATCAGGACACTCTGTAACTAATATAACAAGTATTCCTTCCATTCCAAGAATGCTGGAATTTATGCCACATTTATATCACTTAAGGGGTTGATAGCACAACAAATACACATAACGTTTTATAAAATTAAAGAGTTTATCATTCAAGCCATCAGAAAGAGGATGTAACAGTTGTATTACAATATAAATGATATTTATTATATATATATATATATATATATATATATATATATATATATATATATATATATATATATATATATATATATATATATTAAATGTCAACCGTGCAATTCTGAAAGAACAGGTTTTTTTATTTTATTTTTATTTGAAGTTATGTTATGAGTTGATATCTGCCAGATTTTTGGTTGAGTTTAAAACAATAAATATGACCAGCATCTATTATTTTATAATTATTAGTGATTTTAGGCCAAACTATAGGGTTGTTATTGATAGCTAAAAAGAGAACTGTTAATATTAAAAATACATTTCAGTAATAATAAAATATAAATGGTAACACTTTACAATAAGATTTACACTTTACAACAGCATTTATTAATCTTTTCTAATGTAAAGCTGGAGATTAGTTTTGCCTCATTGTCACCATTTCAGTTTGAAACCTGCAATTGCAGTTATTTGTGGAATTATCATCTTTATGTGGGTTGTGCATCGTCACTTCTCCTCAGCTTAGATGAATCGAATGTTTTGAGGAGTATGTGTGGCTGTCAATCATTCACCGCACTGGTGTGGATACTGTCCTTCAGAATCACAGATTCTACGTCTTGGAGCATGACCAAAATAAGATCTGAACAAGATCATGTCTGCCACTTTTGTTTTGACCAACTGAGAAAAAATCATTACAATAAATCATGCTTCCATTAGTGATTGAATCTAACAATTGCTTACCTCCTATCACATCAAACTGTGGAAAATATTATTATTGTTATACTTTGTTCTCAAATTGTTAATGTTAACAACATCATCATTCCGTGACTGTGTGTATTTAGTTTGTCTAGCATTACCTGTAGATTTCAATTTCCGTACAGTTTAATATTTTGCTTTTGACTATGGGTGAATGTCCAGTCGTCACTGATGATTGTCTTTTGGACCTTTCTGGGTTACAATCCTCCATCAAAATAATAAGTTAAATTATTTCAGCTGCTGAGAGAAAAGGCAATAAATTATCCACCACCTGCAGCATCATCATATGCGATATAGCCTATTAGCCAGACTCCTTCTTTATGTATACAGACGTGACGTAATGACGCAAAGACAAACGGCTGAAGCTCGAATTTTCCAGCGGAAACCCACTAGCACTACTCAAATTACAATACATTATTACAGGCTAACCATTGTGAATTGGGCAGGGAGATAGTTTTGAACACTGGCTGGTTATGTACTTGCTTAAAATTGATTTTGGATAATGTTTAACCAACAAAATTACAAACTGTAGCTTTAATATTAGTTAATGTGTTAATTAATTAATAAATGTATACATTGAAGCACTAAGATGACTAAAACTGACATTAAAGATATACTAAAATATCAAAAAACTAAAACTAATAAAAATGACAATCACAAAACAAAATTACTAAAACTTAAACTAAAAATATTAATTATTTAGTAGCTAATAATAATAATAGCTAATAATAATAGCTAATTAAAAATTTTAATAAATACAATAATAGTATACAATTAATACTAAAGTAACACTGCTCCAGAAAACATTTGAGCATCTCTATATTTTCAGGTCGAACCAAAACGACATGTTTTTTTTTTCTTTTCTTTTTTAAAATCCTACTCCATCTCTGTTACGGTTTTCATAAACTTGGCCATGCTCAGCGCTGAGCGACATTTTCTGGCAAGCAATCAGCACATATGCAGGGGCCATGAAAAAAAGTAATGTAAAAAACTATGAACATTTATTTTAACCACAAACTTTTCCCATGTTTCATTATATTTTGACTTTCACGGGATTAAAGCTATATTTATAGATATATTTATGTCTTTTTAGCCCTTGTGCAGTATATATATAGCTTTTATTAAGCCCCATAACTGGACTAATGAAAAGTACGTCACATATCTGCAGGCAAATGTAGTTTCAAAAGGAAACTAGAAATCTTACAATTATGACCTAAAACAGATTAAAAGGGTTAAAAACATCTTTGAGATGAAAATGATCTTGCGCATGGTTGAATAATTACACTTAAGTGGATGACTGTGATTGTTTTGAGAGCTGTGTTGAGTCCAAGTGCTGAGACACATTACTGGGAATGTGTTGTGGGCAACTATGCCAGTAAAAAGCATGATTAATAATTTGTAAGGAATTAGTCAGTGTAAATCAACGTGAGTGATCTTGTATGACTCACAACCAAATTCCGTTTCAGTAGTGACTGTATGTTTCTTTACTCGCATCGTACCGTATCTCTCTTACACGTCTTAGCCAAGCCCTGGGGGACCCTTGAGTTTACATACAGTCTGCAAATTTCACCCAAAAAAAAATAGATTTTTCTTTCTGCATGTGGGCTGGATTGCCGTGTTTGGTGTTGGATTTACATTTGGCTTAAGTAATCATCTCTCCTGTTTTACTGTTGAAAAACTTTTCAGGCAATAAAAGCTTGATGGCACACACTTTCACATAAATGTCCACACACACCGAGATGGTCCTGCGGAGCAGAAAAACATTTGACAGAACAATTGAACAAATCTGTGCTCTGGAGCTCAAATATTGATCTTAACAAAACAACCCATGAATGCTAAAGGAGGAATTATATAATAAGAAGGAATGTGGAATCTTAAAAAGTGAAAAATAGGGAAAGGAAAAGAAATGGCAATGGTTTAACCACTTAACCAGCTGTTTTCTGTCTGTCATTACTTCAAAGCTGAACAGCCCTAAACAACACCTGGAGCTCGAGAAGATAATCACGGGAAAGAGGGGAAAGGTGGAGTGCATATTTTGGTCTGAAAGTGAGATTTTAGTTCAACAGACAGATTTTCAATATGAGATTGAAGGTAATTACAGCTGCGCTGATACTCAGATGAACAGCATGATTGCAAGTTCAATAAACAAGCAGCTCATATTGAGGAACTTAACGTTGTATGCACAATATTGCCAATTATTTATCTGTTTTAAACGGCCCAATGAAAACTGAATGAAGCAAAATGCCAAATGACACAAAACCAGAATCTACTATTGAGAATATCTGTACAAAAGATTGAAGCTGCATTCCTGAATGAATCTGCATTATTGAACCAATCGTTGGAGATAATGATTAAATGACTCACTCATAAAGTCATTTGTTGCCACCAATTGGCGAATTGACCAGTGGAAAATAAAAAAGACAAGTACAAAACAAGGATATTTTATTTTATATATAAAAAAAAAAATATTGCAGAAATAATGGTTGCTTTTAAACTGGATTTCAAAACACTCCCACATCTGCCGCTGATTAGTCAAAAAGATAGTCACGCCCCCAAAATCATATCATTGGTTAAGCTGGTGGGACGCTAATATAGAGGAATGTTTTGTTGGTCCCAGAGTCAGGTTATACTTTTTATAAAATCAACCAATCAGTGTTTTAGTTTCCTGTGCATATTAAGCTTGGATTAGCCTGACAAGCCAGACCCAAATCAAGATGTTTGGTCTGGAAACTCACCATTGACAGGGCTCAATCCGAGGGGCCGGATAAACGACTGTCTTTTAAACTCCCTCTGCACAAAATTGGATAGCGCTACAACCAACCAGAGCAACGTGAAGCGGAGCTAGTTGAAAGATTAAACTTTCGCCGTATCTGGTCGGCAAAACTCATAACACATCTCCCCTTTTTAAGAATGACTTCAGTGCCGTTCTTTGTTCTTTTCTCAGAGAAAAGCTTAACTCCAAGTCTTCCAGAGTCGCGGTCAGAGCTGATTCGAAAGACCGCCGCCGTTCGCCAGTTTCTGTGTTTACTAGCAGCACGCAAGCGCAACTCGGCCGTCATTATGTTAAGCCCCACCCACCGACTCTATACACGATGTGATTGGCCCGACCAGTTTGGTTTTTACAGCTCAGAAATGTATTGAGAGTTGCAAGACGACACTCGTGGCAAATTAGATTTGCTTTCTAGGGTGCATCTTTATTTCTAGGCTAAGCTTGGATCGCTTAAAATGAGAATTTCCTTGTTTTTTTTGTTTTTTTTATTAAAAAAAGATGTTCTCAAACAAAATATTGAAACAAACAGACTTTAATTTAATCATGTTACAGAACTCAGCATGTTCATAAAATAGAGAACTCGTGTACAAGCAGGACACCTGTCACTAAAAAAACTTTTTGCTAAACCTACCAATACTGAGCACTACCAAAACTGAGCACTGTTTACTGTCAGTTTAGTACATGGAAAACATTGTAGCCAATGCAATGCAGCCAAGCAATTAATAGTTATTTTACAATTCTGTGAAAGTTAAATGCACCAAACACTGACAATGAATTTACATTTTCAATATGCATTTGTTTTCCTAATTTATTTATCCTAATTGAATCCTCTAAAACCAGATGTGATCCATTTTACATTCACAATATTCAACACTTTAATTGTATTTGGGCAAAAGGGTCTTATTTGCATTGATTTGTTTTCCAAGAACAATCCTAAAAAAGCCCTAATACTGCACATGAAAACGTGGATGAAAGAAGACGGACTAAAACCAACTAATCTGAAAAAGCCCATATTTGTGAGAGAATCATACGAAGATGTCCTAATCACAGACTTTATTTTTTTCTTTTCTCTAACTGTTTTTACCTTTTCTTTGTTTAATCTGAAAAAGGTTTTCATCAGATGGATACATGGAAGAATCGTTAGCTGCTTTTTGCTGTCTCTTTTTCAATGTCCTCTCCTTCTTTTTTGATATTTTCTTTTTATTGTTCTTTTTCATTCCAAAGGCCTTATCCAGATTCATATTGACTTTCCCTGCGTGGGGGCCCTTTTTGCCACCTCTAGGAAAGTCTGCATCTTCATCTAAAACTACAACGGTAGATTTAGTCTTTTTCTTCTTTTTGGCTTTCTTCTGGCTCTGCTGTTGTGGTATAAACATGCTCTGAGGGGTGCATTTGTTGTGCTTCCCTGGTGTTTTTGAGTTTTGCTTGACACTCAAGTGTGTGTTCTGTTGGTAGGCTTGTGGATGATGTTTGGGTGTGTGTGCGATGCGTCTCTTCGGCGTGTGCTGGTTGTGTGGGTACGGAGACTGTTTATAGTGGCTGGTTTTTTGTCTCTTCCTGGGCGGTTGAGGGGTAGATGTAACACCGCCTCCATCAGGTGAAATCAATCCGGCATCCTGAAGTTCTGTAAGAGACACACATGACACTCAATCTTTAGGTTGATCAGTGTCTATCAATTCAACTTTTCAGAAGATTCAGACAAACCTCTGGCCTTCTTTTTTATTCTGTGCTCCCGACAATTGATGTCCCTTGTCATGTCATAATAGGAAATAAATGGCAGGGAGGGATACGTCCCGTTATACAGTCTCCTCTGAGAGCATTCCTGCAGAAAACACACACTTTAACCTCACATTATGCATTAAAGGATTAGTTAACTTCAAAATGAACATGTACTGATCATTTTCTCACCCCTATCTCATTCAAGATGTTCATGTCTTTCTTTCTTTCTTCAGTCAAAAATAAATTAAGTTTTTTGAGGAAAACATTCCAGGATTTTTCTCCACATAATGGACTTCAGTGGCAACCAATGGAGTGAAGGAAATTAATGCAGTTTCATAGGGCTTTGAATGGCTTCAGAGGGATCTGCACGATCCCAGATCCCATTTTCTGCACAGGGTCTGACAATGGGGGTCACCCATCTCCGGTTTCGCTAGATAAGACACTATTCCTCGACTAGGATCGTGCAGAACCCTCTGAAGCCTTTTGAAACTGCATTGATTTGGACCTTCAGCCTGTTGGTTGCCATTGAAGTCCATTGTGTAGAGAAAAATCCTGGAATGTTTTCCTCAAAACTTTTCTTTACGACTGAAGAAGGACATGAACATCTTGGATGATGTGGGGGTGAGTAAATTGTTAGGAAACTTTTTTTTCTGCTTGAAAATATTTTAAAATGTAATGTATTCCTGTGTTGGCAAAGATACATTTTCAGCAGACATTACTTCAAGCTTGAGTGTCACATATTCCTTCAAAAATAATTCTAATATACTGATTTGATGATCATGAAATATTTTTTTATCAACAATGTTAAAAATGATGCTGATTTTTGTGGAACCTAATACTTTTTATTTCAGGATCCTTTCTATTATCAATGTTCAAAGAACGACAATGATTTAAAATTCTTTACGGTCACTTCACTATTAATTTAAAGGGTTAGTTCAAAATGAAAATTCTGTCATTAGTTACTCACCTTCATGTCGTTCACAATACGTAAGATCTATGTTTATCTTCGGAACACAAATTAAAATATTTTTGAATAAATTAATATTTAGATTAATATTTTGTAAATTGATAAATTATTCTTTTTGTTTCTTTTTGCGCACAGAAAATATTCTTATCGCTTCATAACATTAAGATTGAACCACTGGAGAATGAAATCATATAGACTATTTTAATAATGTCTTTACTACCTTTCAAAAGTGACATCACAACCAGCATTCCCATGTGAAGCCCATGGATGAGGACAATCCACTTACATGCCCAAAGTGTCCTTTCTTAGCGCAGTTATAACAGTAGGCAGGTTTCCTGCAGGCCTCTGGATCACTGGACTTGAGTAGAGTTCCCGAAGTGGTCTACAGAGAAACAAACAGATATGGAGTTAGGAGCAAAAGCAGAATGATTACCAACATAACAAAATAATGATATTGCCGAAATCTTTTAAAGAGAGTTTGACTGCCTCGATATGTATCAATCTCTTGTATTTACAGTCTGTCAAAAGAAAACAGTGAACCAGTTCATTCACACTCCGTATTGTACCATTTCAAATAGTGGTTCTCAACCTTCTTGACTCCAAACGGTATCTGAAGGCCTCTCGCCCTATTTTATGTTTTCAAACCTTATTTTAATGGGGACTACTAGTTCCCTTAAATAAAAAAGTAACTAAAATAATTATAATTAAAATGAAAAGTTTATTTTCAGATTCCAGAAGTTTTAGGAGCCGAATGTTCTTAATCCCATTCTTTTTAACCAATAAATTAACAAGAATCTCATTCTTCATTCGTGACTAACTGGATAAGGATTTCTACAAATATTTTAACTCACAATCTTAAGCTTGGCATAACTTGAAAAATCTATATTCATTATAAAAAAATGTCCATTACATTCAATATTATCAATTTACATCACTTTTCCTGGTCTAGAAATCACACTTAAATATCAGGCTTCATCATATATCCAGTGGAAACCCTGGTTCTTCAAAGAAAAAAGAAACAAATGTAATTTAATGATTCTTTTTTTGTTGTTGTGGGTTATTTTAATGCTAATTATTTTCAATATTTTTAAATCATCTTGAGGCCCATGCACTGCAAAAAAGGCTTTTCTTACTTAGTATTTTTGTCTTGTTTCTAGTCAAAAGTTCCACAATTTCTTACATTAAGAAGCATTTACTAGACTAGTAAGAATTATTGTCTTGTTTTGGGGAAAAATAACTCAAGAGAGTTTTTTCTTAAAATAAGATAAGATAAGCAGAAACTCTCTTAACTTTGAGATATCTTTTCCCAAAACAAGACAATTACTTTTGCTTGTCTAGTAAATACTTCTTAGTTTAAGAATTTTTAGATGTTTGGACTAGAAACAAGACAAAAATACTAAGTAAGAAAAGCCTTTTTTGCAGTGCACTTGAAAGTTTGCCAAGGCCCCCTGGTTGAGAACCACTGATGTAAATGAATAACAGAAAAATAAACATTCTGTCTACTCATGCTCCTGCATTACAAAACCATCTCTGTTTTTCTCCCCACAATGAACTAGTCGAACAGACCATTTATTTAATATAGTAGTTCACTTTTGACAGTCCCTGGTTCAAACAAATCGAAAAGAGCAGCTCAGACATTCTGCAAACATGTAGCAGGCTTCTATACTCATAAATAACAAAGGTCGACATGCCCATTTGTAGCAAAAGCATCTACTGTGTGACAAGCTAACAAGCAGTCAGGTCATGAAACCTCCAATTAGGGTGACACGAATTTGGGTGCAACCACTACCAGAACATTCTCTAAACACACACAAGAATACAACTCTGCTCATGTCAAGTGTGTGAATGCACCTCGGCCCTCAGCTGTGCCCTTTGTGAGCTTGTGTATGTCAGCAGTGGCTGACTACCTGCGTTATATTACTCTACTTCACTTTATTCCTTTCACTCTGTTCTGTTATTATAAACCTCACTTACATTTCCCATCTCGCAAGTGAATGATGACCCCCATTCACTCTCTCTTTCTCCCATCATCCACTCTGTCTCCTCCTCCCACTCTTTCTCACAGACATTCATATAATCTGTATATTTTTCTTTTCTTTGAGGTGATATAAGGGAGTGATTACTGAGGGTATCAATAAATCCCAGTAATGCACTGGTGATAAGGCCGCCTTTGGAGTGTGTGTATGTGTGTGTGTTTCTCCATCTGGTCCCGGGGAGCCCAAAGGCGTTTCACGCTCCATCGCCCTCCGTAAATACAGCACGATAAAGAGGGTAAGCCGACTGGTGCGAGCATGTTTGTGTGCGTGTGTGTGCGTGCCCAAAAACTACACACATATTGTCTTTTAATGTCTCCTCAAGGGGGCGTCGAGACATACACACACTCACATACGTGCATTTTCAATAAGCCAGGACACACGAGGTCCCACTACGTCATATTTTAAACATATCTTCCTCCATTCCACACACTCTCTCTCTCTTTCTTTCTGTCCGTTTTCCGCTTGAGTGGTTAAAGGGTGGAGGGGTGAATGCTATTAGAACCGTTGGTCATTATCAGTTCAGCGCTGGAGACTCCTCCATCTCCATCACAAAGACACCACCGGTTACCCCCCAGACGCCCACCCTTCTCTCTCTCTGTTGCTCACTTACTCACTCTCTCTAACCCCCCACACTCTCTGCAAGCTTTGCCTTCCACTGCCCTTTATTAGTGATATTTGCTAATCAACCATCGCTATTGCTCAAACATAGAGTTTTGATCAAAACTCTTACTCTGAGTATTATACTTCAGTGTAACTCGTCCTGTAATGTGCAATGGACATGAATGACACCTCAAATCACTTGGCTTGTTGAGGAGAGATATGCTGTTACTTTTCCAAGCAACTGCCTAGTGGATGCTAAAAAATATATCTAAACATATCTAAGAACTATCAAAAAGAAACATGGAGGCTTCATTTGACCTGGGCCAATAAGCAAGTTACCACCCAGAACAACTTAAACAACTTTGCTTTGTGGAATCGAAATTTAACCAAAAACCTATTATTAATAAAAAATAATTATTTGCCCTTACTTAAAAAAAATGTGAATGAAAAAAACAAAAACAAATGGTTCATTTGTTTTATTTCGTAAAAATTGGAACATTGAGAACAACAACAACAAATTAATGTAGACTACAGTTCAAGGGCTCTATCATAAACCCAGCGCAATGCAACGGCAGGCGCGGCAAGTGTTTTTTGCTAGTTTCAGCCCAACACAGTTATCATTTTCACATCCAGCGCCGTTTTGTTTAGTAGCACTAGGGCTGTCAACGAATATTCTAAATTCGACTATATATTCGAATAGTTTTTAACAAAACGAATTTCGAGGGTGAAAATTAATATTCAAATTAAAAAATAAAAAAGCGGGGGGAAAACCCGTCACGGTAGTAGAGGCGTGGCTGTCTGCTTTGCGAGTGGGCGCGCACATGGGGGTTCATGGACAGGTCACAGGAGTCCCACTATCACTGCTATCACTGAAAGTTGACACGTCTTGCAGTGAAGATGGCAGAAAGTGCTGAGCCCAACTCGACCGCAGAAGAGAAAGCGATTTTAACACTCCAAAATCTAAAAATCTATGTCTGGAAGTACTTTGGATTTTGGTCGGTAGGAGGTAAAATTGCTGAGCCACGAGATAAACTTGTATGCAAGCTAACGTTATGTAAGATACCGTTAGCATACCATGCCTTATTTTATTTAACGTTAAACAGAAACATTACTAAAGTGTAGGCTACTGTACTGACTAAAGAGATATTGCACAAATAAACGATAAATGCACTGCTTCCAATGGTTTGATTATTTACCGTTTCATGTCAAGGTTAAGTTCCATGTTTAGCACGGCACAGCTCGCTCAGAGCGTTCAATATGCTGTAAAACTAACATTAATATTAATAATCTGTTTAAATCACTGAATGAAGCCTGCTATATTTGGGACAAGAGTCGCGAGTCTCGCGACCTTAAATTGCTTGCACAAAATTCTTGATCAGCACTCAAAGTTTGTTCATTTAAACCGTTATCCGTAAAGCGTGAGGGCACGAGAGAGAGAGAGAGAGAGAGAGAGAGAGAGAGAGAGAGAGAGAGAGAGAGAGAGAGGTCTGTGGTTTTGGCCATTAGTTAATTTACTTGTTTTTGTGTAAGTAATACGTTGTCAAATATGTATAAACTTAAATAGACAACCTATACAAGTAGTTATGTCTCTTTGTATTCATTTGTCCTGTTATTGACGTAATGCTGTTAATGCCATTGACAAAATGCGCACCCAGATGTTCGAATATTCGTGTTTTTTTAGAGGGACCATGCGCTCAGATTGTTAAAATGGGGCCCCAAAAATTTGAGGTCAATAAGATTTTTTTTTAAATAAATTATTACTATTATTCTGCAAGAATACATTAAATGAATGAAAGTGACAGTAAAAAATATTTTAGATGCTACAAAAAAATGTCTATTTTAAATAAATACTGTTCTTTCGAACAATAGTATAACCTTTTTCAGAAATGTTTCTTAAGCACCAAATCAGCATATTACAATTATTTCTGAAGGATCATGTGACACTGAAAACTGGCATAATGATGCTGACAAATTAGGTTTGCCATATAATTACACTTGAAAATATAGTTATTTTAATATATTTAATAAATTGTAATATTTCACAAAGTTACTGTTTTACTGTATTTTTGATCAAATAAATGGGTGAGCATAAGGCATTTCTTTCAAAAATATTTAAAACACAAATCAACCCCATATTTATGAACGTTAGTATATATCTATCCACATGCTCTCATATGAACAACCACTCAATAATTAGACTGCTTTAAATGTTAGAGCACACATAACAGTACACAGTTCTTTATCTTTTTGCATTTAGCATGACAAAATGAATGACTTGTGGTCCAGCGAGTCAGAATACACTCCAGCTCAGTCAGTAAATGAGATCTTTTATTACATCCAAAATCTTTATGACTGATTCATTAAAAATAATAATTTTGTATGAGTCATTTGTTCACAAACTGGACTATTCTGGTTTGTTTGTTGTCAGACAAGTTGTTGTATTATTTTATACAACAATAATATATGAAAAAAATACATAAACTTGATGTTTATCTGCTTACCCCCAGAGTATTCAAGACGTAGATGACTTTCTTCAATAGAACAGAATTTTTTTTTTTTTTTTTTAACAGCCTTCATAACTATGACTTCCAGTGAGTGAGGACAATGGAGACGATATGGCGTAGAGACACACGAGAGATCAATTTCCGCCGCTTGTATCCGATTGAGATACGGCATATCGACCTTACTCACTGGAAGTCGACGCACGGTAAAGGCTGTTGGACATAATTCACATTCGAGGTTCAGATGATCAACTCCTGCGTGGACTTCAGATGACGCAGCTCTGCATCAACACTCCTGCATGCTCAATTTCTATATGCCCTAATCATGTTAATGACGTGTATTCTTATTTCACATAGCCCATTGTCTGTGCCTTACTTTATTTTATATTGATTACTAATATATTGTTAGGTAACTGTGTGCTTTGCATATGTACATTTCTAAAATCCATAATTTTGACAAGTTATCTCATCTGATAACAAACCACTTTTGTTAAATTGTAATGTAGACGCATGTATTTTCTGTGAAGCTGCTTTGAATACGATATGTATTGTGAAAAGCGCTATACAAATAAATCTGAATTGAATTGAGGAAAAAAAAATGTGTGTGTGTGTGTGTGTGTGTGTGTGTGTGTGTATATATATATATATATATATACATACACACAGTTTGGTTTCTCACACAAACCAATTGTTTCGTGCCTTAAGACATCAATGTGTCACCACGAGCCGAAGGGTTTAATATGGATTTGTATGTGCATGTTTTTTCTTTTACTCTCATGTGTTACCATGCACATGCATTATACGACAGACTGCAACGGGTGGAGTTAAAATTCTTCATTTGTGTTCTACTGAAGAAACAAAGTCACCTTTATCTTGGATGCCCTGGGGGTAAGCAAATTAACATCAAATTTTCATTTTTGGTTGAACTATCCCTTTAGAGAAGATCTGGTTCTCCATTCCCAATCCCAATAACAACTACAAATCAATGTGCTAAAAACCACTGACAACCACTTACTGCATACTATATCTAACTGCACAAGCAAACAGTTTTTCCACAGATGCAAAAAATCATGAACCGTTCCACATCCCTGATTTTAAACTTCCCTCTATCATACCATTGTCCTTCATCTGTGTTTCTTATACTCCTCCTTATATACTACCTTCTAATCTTTCTGTTGTTCCTTCACCTCTGTCTCTATCTTCCACTCTACTGTACCTTCACTATCCATCGATTTTTATTTCTGTACACTTTTTCATTCTGGCTGATATCTCATGCAAATTGGTGTTTAGGAAGACCCTCCCCACCATCACACCTACGCCGTGCCCCCCCCCTCGCCTCCCCTGACCTTGAGCTCTTGTTATCACGCTTGTGCTCGATTGTGGCGGAAAAGGGAGGAAGACAGACAGGGGGGACAAAAAAAAGACGACAGACGACTCCTCCTTCATCCGATCCTCTGTGCATAAGAGCTGCTCTGTGGCACTATTAATTACCTCTCTTTAGTGTGTGTGTATCACCTCTATCTGAAAGGATTATCGGGGCAGAGGGTGGCCTCTGATATGTTTGTGTTTCAGGGCCAAGAGTCACAGAATATTCACACACCCCCACACACGACCTTGTACAAAACTGCATTCACAAATATGTGTACATTGCACCACCTTTTTCAGTAAAATTTGTGACATAAAATGTAGCATTTTATTTCTTTCCCTCATATTTTATACCTTATAGACCCTTAATACCTTGAACTCATATTCATTTCTTGCGCCACCTGCATTATGTTGGTGGTTATTAGTGCATTTTAAGGTAAAAGGTAGAGTCTGGTATATTAACATTATAACTTAACGAAACACGCAGTCAAAAGTTGTAAAATACACATTGTCATTTTTTATGGTAATATTTTGAGAACCAGTGCTGCAATTATTTTTTGTAAATGTAACATTTTTACAGTATGCATGGAATTTTGCACTTTCTGTTGTTAGAAGATTTCTAGTGAAAACAATTGAAAAAAAGAACCTTTATAATAATTAAAACTAGAAAGTTTTAAGTTTTTTTTTAATGTCATTTATGTGGTTAAAATGT